>NC_056558.1:22891493-23121586 GCF_013358625.1 Macadamia integrifolia
AAAAAAAAAAAAAAAAAAAAAGAATCTTTATTTCCCATTTGTCTTACTTTGTTTTCCCTATGTACCCCTCCCTCTTTCTCTTATTCTAATTTACCCCCTCTTTTATTCATTTCCAAATTCACCCCTTCCCTATACGTGACATACTCTTGGGAGTTTATAATTTATTAATTTAACTTTCCAAAATTACAATTCTGCCATCAAGTTATAAACTTCTATTTATTACAATACTGCCACCCTTTATATGCATCATAAAGTTTGATCGGTACGATCTTCTCCTCTCAAGTATGGGCAAAACTTTGCAATCTCCATACAAGTACTCATGATCTTTCTGATACTAATAACCACTTCCATGATATGTTGTCAAGCATGGTAGAATCTTCAGAAGATGGATTAAAAGTGGAAAAACAAGTGGACAATGAAAGTGATGATGAAGCTAAATTGAACGGTCCGATGAAGGTTGCATTTAAAGAATTGATTGGCAGTCCGCTATCAGTTGTGAAACCCCACGATCAGATTCCAGTTAGAAAGACATTGTTTGCTAACGACCATCAAGAGATTGTGACAGCTGATCATTAGATGCGTTGGATAGTCACCCTATCAAAGTCGATTTTTGTGGATCTCGATCGAGTGTTGCTTATTCTCTCCTTTTACAAAACTTTTGGACGAGTTTTTCTCAGCATCAGGGGAGTTAATGCAAGTGCACTTGAATGGTGAGACCAGCATGACCAGCTTTGGAAGCTAAAAGCCAAGAAGAATTGGTCTAACCCTGGGTTTTGGTCCAACAAGGGTTAGAAGTACTTAACTAGTTTATTTCATCTTATATCTTTTATTTTCTTAACTTATTTTGAGTTGGGTACGTAGGAGTAGATTCAGTTTAGGATTTATTTCCTTTTGAAGTTGTTTCCTTTTATAGCTTGTTTCCTTTTACAGCCTAAGTAGGAGTCTAAGTTTTTGTTCTTTAAGTAACCTACATGTAATCCAACAATAGACACAGTGAATGAATAGAGAAATCAAGTTGGTTTTGTTCCTGTGAGAGTGTGAGATTCTTCCCTCCCCTCCCCCCCCCCAACTCTAGTTTCTTCCCTAGGTTCCCCTTCTTCTCTAACTGACCCTCCATCAATCGGTGTGGGAGTTTGAGTCATACAACGGCAATTGTGATCATAGTTGTCAAGGCGTCACCTAGGCGTCCAGGCCGTTTGCCTGGGGCCTAGGCGACAGCCGCCTTGTTGTAATGCATGTCACCTTGTGTTTCGGCACTTATTTATGCCAAATATCATTCAAGTAAATGTTTTTAATATTTGTTATTTCATTTACTTAAGATATTATTCATAAATAAGCAAATACCCCCTATTTGAATCCAATAAAAATAGTTTAAAAATCAAATTCCAAAAGGATAAAAATTCAACCCCCCAGTCCAAGAACAAAAACTGGATTTTGGTTATAGGGACGATTTTCAACTTTTAAATACTAGGGTTTTTCTCAATTATGAAAATTTTATAAATTCTATCATGTTAAAACATTGCTAAAAACCAAAAGTCCGGTAAAAAAATATTTTGTTTTGATATTCATAAAATTATTTTCATTCAGGTGATTTTAACAGTATTCGTGCACTTAAAAATAAGTTTGACTGAAGCATAACTTTGTCATTGCAACTCAGATTTAAGTAATCTTAGACTTGTTAGAAAGCTGGTTTTATATTATAACTAATACAAAAAGTCTCATGTAAAAATAAAATCATTTGACCAGTCAAACTTATTATAGAATAAGAGCATTTCTCTAAACGTTGATTTTTTATAACTTAATATGACTTAATGTTAATTTTTTATGATTTGATGTGGCTAAATGTTGATTTTTAATGACTTGATGTAGCTTAATCTTGATTTTTTATGATACAAGGTATATATAACTTACTAAATAATGTTAGAAAATAGGAAAAATAAAAAATAACACTTGTTCGACTAGTTCGCCTTAAGGCGGGCGCCTTCTCGCCTAAGCGCTTAGACAACCCTCTACCGCCTTGGTTCGCCTTGGCTCCGTGACAACTATGATTGTGATTCAAGAGAGCACTACTGCTGGTTGGTCCAATCACCTTAGTCTTTTTGTTTATATTTAGATATGCATCATCATTTACCATCACCTAACAATACTGTATAATGCTCTTATGCAGCTGAATGGTGGGTGCAATATGAAAGAGACTCACCCAACCTAACGAAGGTAAGTGTTTTCCCAGACATGTTCCGCCATTGGGTGCGAGCGCAATTGGAGTACATTCAACCTCATACACTACAAGTGGCATAACCAATTAGGTGCTAAGTGGCTTGAGGACTTGGTGTATGTGCATTATAATATGACATTGAGAGAGGAGCACATACGCCTTGGTATGGAGAATGATAATACCTCAATCGAGTTGGCCAAAATCTTCCAGGTGAAGAAGATAAGGAGGATCCCTTTTACGAGTGGATCAGGGATCAAGGTGAGTCAGTGTTAGATGAGGTTGTGGGTCGTCCCAACTAGAGATTGCTTCACAGATGGGTGCTGACATCAAGGAGTATGCAAAGTTCACTCACATAGCCCTTGACCAGTTGAGCCCCACCCTAGTAGTGGAGATGATAAAGAAGAGTGGTGATCGCGTTCTTAGTTAGCCACTCAGACACCTCCCTCAACTCAGGACCATAATGGTGGTGAGGATGATGATGAAGACAATGGTGATGGATATGATGATGGTGATAGATTAGCAGCCTTACACGAGCAGGACCAGATGCATCAGGATCTGGAGCCAACACCAAAGCTTGTTAGATTCATAGGGGAGACTCAGTTTGATCATGCCACGCATAATGAAAATCACGGTGTACGTACTTCGAGAGCTACACTCGAGGTCCATACCGAATGTTCAGACTTGAGGAGCCAGTGGGATTAATGTAAGGTTGGATCACTAAGGTGAACAACCCCAGTTGTTTTCTAACTCCAACCCGAAGACCAGATCTGATTTGCAGACCAAGGATCCAAACAAAACCCATGGAATCTAAAATAGGGCTGAAATCAAGAGAAATTGGCATGTCGCAAAACCACGTCCAGATGAACTCCAAATCAGGATTGATTGTTGCTGGAATTGACCCTTAGCAACCCCCAAAGGATGGCTGGAAGTGGACCAACTGAGAAGGAAGACAGCTAACAGCAGGTCTGCCCAGGTGTTGGTCTCAAACTGGTTGAAGGAGAAAAGCTGCAGCTTCCACAGGGGGCCTCCCGTGGTCCTCCTAGAACAAGGATCAAACCCCTAAAAGGGCTTTTGATTCTGGCCTGTGGTTGGGAAGTTCCAGATCAGGTCGATCAGGCTTGTAAGAGCCTGACAATGAAATTCGATCCTCCTCCTGGGCTAATCTTAAGGCCGCACTGATGGTTGATATTCTGGGCTTCAGCACTCAATCAATCACTCACAACAAACAAATAAAAGGAAAAATAAAGAAAATTGAAGAATAGATGGAGGGTTGAGAAGGGAGGAAAATAATGATGGAATGGGTATCTCACCCCTCAGGTTTTGGATATCACACCCCTCAATGGGTTAGGCATCTCACCTCTCAATGGTAGATGTTAAGCCAAGAGTTTTCACTCAATAATTTCGTTAATCAAAGTCTAACTATTACAATGGATGGTGCCTCCTTTTATAAGCTTACAAAGTTGAAATCTAAAATAGGAAACTAAAAGTTGTAAATAAACTTCCTAACTTGAACTCAAACTTGCTAACCAAGTAGGAGTAACTTAGTAACTAACAACTTAAATTAAAAAGGAAGCTAACTTGACTAACCAAAAGGAAACTAAATTGAATAAAATAGAAACTAATCCTAGGCTACCTGGCCAATTCGATGGAGCTGTTAAAGCCTTCTCTTGGAGCTGAATATGGGAGAGTTGTAAAGATCTTCTAGGAGATTCTTTTGAGGACAAAACTTGCTGAGAAAAGATGCCATCAATGGAGGAGGTTTCCTGCTGTACTCAAGTTCCAAGAATGGAAACTAAATCTGTAAATTAAGATGCTGGACAGCTGGTTCGATGGTGCTAACAGGGAACTTCTAAATGCTGAAAGGGACAGGTTCGATGGCCCTTGAGGGATGGATCTTGGCTGCAAAGTTGCCCCAAGGCTGGCCCAGAATGGGCTGGTTCTTTGGGTGACTCAACCCATCTACATCAGGGATGGGCATGGATATATCAAACTTGCCTAGCACAATTGAAGCAATGAGTCTAGCAGAGAGTAAAATATCTGGGAAATGGCATGCACCAAACTTCATAGATGAGAGCCTCAGTCCAGCACATCATTGTGAGAGTGGCTTCGAGAAAGTCAGATCAGTATCACACGATGGGTATGGACCGTATGGTGGATATGAAGGTGGACCATCCTTCGAGAGAACCAGTTCATTTGGACATGGTGGTGGCCATGGTGGATCATCTGCTTCATTTGGATATGGGGGTGATTCAGGTGCCGACAGCATCTTCAAGTAACCGGCCCAACTATATATGCCAGCTCCACCTTCTTACAGTCTCAGTAAGCCATTCCCTAGGGTGGGATATCTTCAACATGTTGATGATGGGGCTTATATTTGGGCAATAATGAACTATCAAAACAATCGGTCCCAAAACATGTTATAGGATACCTATGTGTTGCATTCCTAGGAGCAGCTACGACATCTCAATAGTATGCACCTCGTGGATTTGATCCACTGAGAATCTCCACATACAATTGAGTGGTGATTGGTGAGTGTTATGTCATCACTCGCGTATGTCTGTTTTTCAATTCTAATGTATGTTTTGATTGTTTTAATAGCTTATTTACATTTCAAGTGTCTAAGTTATATGTATACTTAGTGTTTATAACAAATTTTCAAGGCTAGTGTACAGCATCATTTAGCATACACTAGCAAAACTTGGGTTAACACCAAAAGTACCATTTTGGGTGTTCTTTTCATGAAAATAATTCATGGATTGGATTTAAAAGGTCAAAAATTGGCAGCACACAAAAAATATGGGCCATAAAACACTTTCTAGGCCTCGAAACCAAGGTTTCAAGTTGGCCTTAAAAGAGTACCATGTTTCGACCCTGGTTTTGCAAGTTTCGACCTATCTATAAATTTCGGGTTTAGTCGAAACTGGCCTCAAGATCAAGATGTTGATCCTTGCTTTTGAGGCCATTAATATTCTAAAGGTCATTTATTATAGCAAAATCTACAAACAGAGAAATACGAAATTGCAAATAAACCATTGGGAATTAAAGATTAAATTTTCTTTTCTTTTTCCTCTATCGTGGCAACTAAGGCTGAGTTGAATATAGCTGATTGGAGGGAAAGGATACATGAAGCCGATCCCATTTAGTTAGGATAAGGCTGAGTTATTGTTGTTGTTGTTGTTGTTGTTGTTGTTTTTGTTGTTTGTCGGGAGAGTTAACTAAGTTATTAGATCTATCTTGACACTCCCTGCGTCTCTCCTAATGTAGAACTAGAATCACAAGTGATCATACTCCCAGGCAGGATCTGAAATTCTGGCTGAATAGAAAAGATGTCCTCCAATAGGCTTGGTTCTAGCACTCAAACACTCTCTCACAACAAACAAATAAAAGGAAAATAAGAAAACAAAAAGAGAATTCGATGGAGGGTTGAGAAGGGGGAAGAAGAAGGTTAGGTTTTGGGCATCTCACCCCTCAAGTTTAGGCATCTCACCCAACCGCATCCCACAACACAATAACATAAGCCATCTTTTTTTGTTTAACTCAAATCTGTCCTCTCATTATAATTAATGGGCTTTAAATAGCCTTAAATTGCTCGGACACAAAGAAATAACAAAAAAGGAAACTAATGGACTGAAATAAGACTTTCTAATTTGTGTCTAACTTGATAATCAAGCTTGACAAAATTAGAAACCAACAATTAAACATAAAAGGAAACAAATATAATTACAAATAAGAAACTAATCGCTTAACAAAAAAGGAAACTAACTTGGACCCAAAAATAGAAACTAAATATTATGCTAGCTGCACCAAATCAATGGCTGATGGAGATCTTCTCTTGCAACTTAATAAGGGACAGTTGTATAGATTCTAGAAGATCCTTTTGAAGACCAAAACTTGCTCGGAAAATACTGTTCATACGTTACTATTCACATAAACAATAACACCTATTATGGAAATTGTTGGACAGGTTGGATTGATGGCTGCTTGGGCTCTTCTAGAAGACCACTTAGGGAAGTAAAATATACACTATTCAAGGGGCTGCTATGCTGGTTCAATGGCTGTAGGAGTGGACCAATATAGGTGCAAAATTGGGGCCAACAAAAGCTGGATTGACGGGACGAAACCAGGTCCAGACTTGGCACAGAGCTGAATCATGGTTTGGTCATTGGAGTCCTCCTTTTGACAGCCCTATCTACATCAACTTCTCTCTCTTAGAAAAAATTCGTCCTCGAATTTTGTAGAGGGTAAGGAGGATTCCCATGTGGTGCACATTCATCATCAAACCATAGAAAAATTCAGGTAGCTCCTTAAGGATACAAATGTAGTCATATAAGCACGGCTGATGTTTGTCAAGGTACTTCAAGGGAATGACGAACTCCACGAGTGCAGTGTCGAAGTCTTCAACCACTGTATTCTTGACCTCCACAATTTCAATCTCAAGCTCATTAGGATCTTCCTCTTGGCTATTCACAGTCATCACAGATGTTGGAGCACTAATCTCTTCAAGCTCGATCTCAGAGTCCACCATAGGTACTATGTTGCTTTCAATTTCTTCCACATTAATCTCTCTAATAGAAACATCAATGACTACTATCTCGACAATAGCAATCTTGTGACTTGCGGGTGGATTTTGGAAATCTGGTGGAGGAAAGTACATTCTCCGTTCATGTTTTGATAGGTACATGCCCGCTAACTTGTATTGCATCTCTTCTCACATTCTAGGCTCACGTGCTTGAGCTTAAAGTTGCCTTTCACGGACTCTCCATCGTATTCAAACACAATCACTCATTTGGGAGCAAACATATCGAAGTCGTTGCATCTCTGTCAAGTTGTAGTTGTCAAAGTACATATCCAATTCATCTATCCATTCAAGGAAAATGTATGAAGAAAGTTGCTCAAGAAAATCATGTGGCTCCATCCTCAGTTAGGATATGTTTGCGTCTCTGTCAAGTTGTAGTTGTCAAAATACAAATCCAATTCATCTATCCATTCAAGAAAAATGTATGAAGAAAGCTGCTCACGAACATCACGTGGCTCCATCCTCAGTTATGTTAGCTCTGATACCAAATAATGTAGAATTAGAATCACAAGTGATCCTAATCCCAAGCAGGATCTGAAATTCTGGATGAGTAGAGAAGATGTCCTCCAATAGGCTTGGTTCTAGTTCTGAAACACTCTCTTACAACAAACAAATAAAAGGAAAATAAGAAAACAAAAAGAGAATTCGATGGAGGGTTGAGAAGGGGGAAGAAGGTTAGGTTTTGGGCATCTCACCCCTCAAGTTTAGGCATCTCACCTAAGGCATCTCACCCAACCACATCCCACAACACAATAGCATAAGCCATCGTTTTTTGTTTAATTCAAATTTGTCCTCATTATAATTAATGGGCTTTAAATAGCCTTACATTGCTTGAACACAAAGAAATAACAAAAAAGGAAACTAATGGACTGAAATAAGACTTTCTAATATGTGTCTAACTTGCTAATCAAGCTTGACAAAATTAGAAACCAACAATTAAACATCAAAAGAAAACTAATCTAATTACAAATAGGAAACTAATTGCTTAACCAAAAATAAAACTAACTTGGACACAAAAATAGAAACTAAATATTATGCTAGCTGCACCAAATCAATGGCTGATGGAGATCTTCTCTTGCAACTAAATAAGGGACAGTTGTATAGATTATAGAAGATCCTTTTGAAGACCAAAACTTGCTTCACGTGAACAGTAAAACCTGTTATGGAAATTTCTGGACAGGTTGGATTGACGGCAGCTTGGGCTCTTCTAGAAGACCACTTAGGGAAATAAAATATGCACTATTCAAGGGGCTGCTATGCTGGTTCAATGGCTGTAGGAGTGGACCAGCATAGGTGCAAAATTGGGGCCAACAATAGCTGGGTCGACGGGACGAAACCAGGTCCAGACTTGGGACAGAGCTAAATCATGGTTCGGTGAGTTGGAGTCCTCCTTTTGACAGCCCTATCTACATCACCTCCCCAAAAGGAAAATGAGACCATCCACCAAAAGGCGTTTCAATGAATCTTTTGCAAAGCAACTCTAATCTCTAAGCATTCCCAATGTCCCTCTGAAAGTTGTTACCATAGAAATATATTATATCTTCATACAGTTGTATCAGTCTATCAGACATGTCCATTTCTCCTAATCATGATCTTCTTTCATATTCATATTGAAAACAGAGTGAATGCAGACATCTGGATTTAGTCCATCTAATAGGAGAAATTATTTAGTACTATGCCACCTCTACTGATCTGATTTTTACCAAAAACACGAATCTTTACATTCTACCATATTAATTATGATAATGATGTAGAAGTAGTCTGCTTCGCTATCAAACATAACCAAAAAAAAGTGTCTCCAACAACTGCCTCCAAAATTCAGACACTTGGCATACCTTGTATTGCCCATTCAGCTGTTTCAGGACTGACTTGAGCACTCGACTGGCTTTCAGGAGTTGCAAATTGTACTGAATAAGAAAATAGGTATATACATTAGAAACAGAAATTCATCAAATCTCTTCTTAAAAGGGGTTTTCTAGAGAAGATTGAAAAGGGGTCAATAAATTAGGTAAAGGTTCTCAATTTCTACCTAAATGTGGGCCAATCGACAAAATTAGATAAAAACAGAAAGAGGTGGAAGTCTGAAGAAAGAATACTTTACAGTGATAAATAGTTCAGAGTACAAAACAAATTAGGATCAAATAGACCCATCAAAGTTCTAGATAAACTAGGCGAACCCATGAAGCTCTTTCAGAAATAAAATACTCATACATGGTTTCAGGAATTGCAATTTGTATTTGACAAGAAAATCGGTAAATACATCAGAAATAACATGTCATAAAATCCCTCCTTAAAAGGGTTTTCTCAAGAGAAAATTGAACAAGTGGGTTCAGTAAATGATTCTAAAGGTTCTCAAACCCAAATGCGGACCAATTAATGAAATATTATAAAAATAATCGAAGTGGAAGCCTCAAGTAACAATTATTTGCAGCGATAAAGAGTGCAGAAAATAGAACAGGATAATATAAACTCATTCAAATTCTTTCTAAACTCAGCAACCACACCAAGCTCTTTAGAAGTACAACGCAATGCTAGTCCAAAGAGGAAAGGGAAAATCTGAATACATCAATAACTGGAAAAAATTGCGGACGAAAAGTGGAAGTTATACTCACTAAGAGTAGAAAACTGAGATGCAGTTGAAAGATTTCTAAAGGAGAAGAAGCTCGAGTGCAACAAAAGAGGAAGAGAGTAAGTGATTCTTGTGTGATTGAGAGAAGTTCTACTTGGTCCGTCAGTGAGGGTTAAACGGAAGGGCCGCAGGCCAAGAGACAACGCAGGGAGACGCAGGCAATCCATGCCGTGGAGAGAGCAAGTGGAGCGAAAAATATACATATAAACCGATAAGGCTAGTCGAGTCACAAACTCACAATGGACCCGTTTGTTTGTCGCGATTTTGATGGGATGGCAAAGTCGTCAAACCTTTCGTGAAACATTATGGTAATGTGTTTTTTTTTTGGAGAATTACATGATTACCCACTTTTGGGTTTTCCTTTACAAAATTACCCACAAAAAGTTTTGGTGAACAAAAATACTCAAAATTAGGTTTGGGTTTACAAAACTACCCAAAACAGTGATTCTCCTTCGTCTGCCTATTTGTTTTGTCATTTTTACCCCTGGCCGAGGTTGTAGCACGGCCTGATGGAGGCCGAGGTGGCAGCCCGACCTGATGGAAGCCGAGGTGATAGCGCGGCCTGATGGAGGCCGAGGTGAAGCACGGCCTAATGGAGTCCTAGGTTCAGCACGGTTTTACGAAGGCAGAGGTGGAGCGCGGCCTGATGGAGGCCGAGGTGGAAGAACGGCCCGATTTAGACCGAGGTTGAGCACGGCCTATGAGGCCTAGGTTCAGCTCGGCTTTAAGAGGCAGAGGTGGAGCGCGGGCTACCACCTCGGCCTCCATCAGGCCGCGCTCCACCTCTTTCTTCGTAAAACCGTGCTGAACCTAGGACTCCATCAGGCCGTGCCTCACCTCGGCCTCCGTCAGGCCGCGCTATCACCTCGGCTTCCATCGGGTCGGGCTACCACCTCGGCCTCCATCAAGCCGTGCTACATCCTCGGCCAGGGGTAAAAATGACAAAACAAATAGGCAGAGGAAGGAGAATCACTGTTTTGGGTAGTTTTGTAAACCCAAACCTAATTTTGGATATTTTTGTTGACCAAAACTTTTTGTGGGTAATTTTGTAAAGGGAAACCCAAAAGTGGGTAATCATGTAATTTTCCCTTTTTTTTTTTTTGGTAACTTGTATTCGTTTGAATGCATGCTTGGAAAATAGTACTCCAACACGGCGGGTTGGGCCGGGCTTCTTTAAATCCTAGCCTAACCCTATGTCCCATTAATTGGGCCCAAGCCTGCCCTAAACCTTGACTCAAGACCTAAGAACTTCAACCCAAGCCAAACCTTGGCCAGCACTGATTGGATAGGGATGGGACAAGCCGGGATGTTCTTGATTGGTCTTGATCTTGCTTTGCCATTTAGAGCCATGTATACCCCGACCCTGATTTACCATCAAGGGTCAAGTATATCCTTGGAATTGAAAAGTAAAATAAAAGTTAAATCTAAAAAACATCATTATATAAGAAATTTAAGTAGTTTATATAATTATGGTGGATAATGATTACCAAACTTAAAAAATTGGTCATTGCACACTCTATAAATCAGGGTAAAATATTAGGGTTGAGCAAGGCCAAAAGTCAGGGTAAAAATCAAGGTCGAGCTCAGGGGCCAGGGCGGGCCATAGAGATCAACCCTTGCCCGCCCTGACCCTGACCCTGACCTGGGGCCATGCTGGCCCTCAGGACTAGAAGTTTCAGGCCTAACCCTATGTGTGCTCAAGGCGGGCCAACCTTGCACCCCTAGTGGAAAACATAGGAGACAACTTCAAAATGTTAAGGTTGCCTGTTGATGCATTGTTTTCTCCACCCATCTCTCTTGAAGCCCCCACCGATTTGGTGGGAGTCTTGCAAAAACTTGAGGGCAAGAACGACAATAATATGTTACATGTATGAAGGAGGCATATGTTAGATGATGTGGCGGTTGGTGTAGCATGTTAGTTATTTTCTCATTAGTTATTGTGTGATTATTTTTAGTTAAGGAGGAGTTCAATATTACATGGGAAGTGTTGTGCGTGGGTAGGAGTTATTATTTAAAGTTGTAACTACTTGTACTACCTATTTAATTGCGGATAATCTTGAATGAAGGTAGACTTTGAAATCCAATTAAACTCTTTGAGTTAAAGGTAGGCTTCCTCTATAAGCCAAACCCCAAACTTGGCCAGTAAAGCTAACCCTTTTTCCTATTTCATCTCTAATCTCTCTTCCACCATATTTTCTCTCCAATTTCTTCTACTTTATTTTATTTTCTTTAAATTTCCTCCAATATTTTCTCTCTCCTCCACACAACAGTGGTATCAGAGCCAATGCATCGCCCACCTGTGCAGCAGAAGATTCATGATTTTGAAATGAAGAATTTGGTCTTTTTAGATCAAATCCTAAAAATAAAATTTAACATTGTATGGGAAATTCGACTCCATAATTACAGTGGTGCACCCATAGCAGCCAACAAGGAAGGAGGAAGAGAAGAAGAAAAAAGAAAAAGAAAAAGAAAAGGAAATAAAAAGAAGAACATGAAGAAGAAAACGAGGAAGATGAAAAAGAAGAAGCCAAAGAAGACAAAAAAGGATGAGGAGAAGAAGAGGGAAGTATCATTCACCACTTTCTTCAATGAGATACATGTCTCTACAACTAGATTCATATGCCATGAGATGACCATTATTAATGGGATTTTCTCTATAAAGGTTTGGGATTCTTGTGGACTCTTATTTTGTCCTAATTTGATTGCCCTTGAGGACAAGGACAATTCCATGGGGGGATAGAATGTTACATGTATGAAGGAGGCGTATGTTAGATGATGTGGCAGTCATGAACACTATTCCAAATCATAATGGAGCTTCCCAACCCTACAGTAATGGCATCGGAGGAGAAGGTTTTCTAGAAGAGCAAGAGCAAGACGGGTTCTTCTCAAGGTCTTAAGTATCTTAACTTATCCGTCGATACTAATAATAATGTATAGTATCATTAAGGTACAGATACAATGCCTAAAAAAAGTATCATTTGTATTGGATCAATATGTGACACGATATGAAGGTGTGATGGTCACAGCAAGGAGTTTATATAATACCATAAACACTACTACAAGTCGTAATGGAGCTTTCCAACTATGCAATAATGGCATCGGAGGAGAAAATTTTCTGGAAGAACAAGAGGGGTTCTTCCCAAGGTTTTAAGTATCTTAACGTGTCCTTCGATATTAATCAATACGTATCGTATTGTATCTTTAATATAACGATACAATACCTAAAAAAAGTATCGATTGTATCTGTCCATATGTAACCCAATATGGTTTTGTTGAATCCAAAAGAACCTATTATTTTAACTATATTTTTTAGATTTGAAAATCATTACTGATGTGTTTGAGTGTTCTAACAAGTGTGTTAATGACATTTAAAAAAGATAATACCCAAAGCAATGAGATCCTATTCAGCTAAAGCAAGCATGTTGAGTTGGCGAAGAATTGCTGCAGATGGTCGTCCGTGACAAGTTATGGTCATTTATGTTCATAAAAGACAATGACTTTCAAGCCGAATCAAGTTGAAGATGAAGTATTTCATAAAGATAATGATTATTTGAGCTTAAATGTATCTTTTTATTGTAATCTTGATATTGGGATCTCTACAATATCAGAAAGCCCATAAAGAAAGTGAGACCTAATTGAAAAACTAAGAAACTAGGAGATTTGACATAGAGAACTATGAAAGACATCATTGTTCACGATCTTTCTTGAGAAGTTGCGGTTGTTCAAGCTTGAATGCCTATTTTAAGCAAGACCGAACAGACTCAAAGGATAGTTGTCTGTGGGATCTTCTGTCAAACCAAGTGGTTTCTAAGTCCTTTGTTTCACGGTCTTCCGTGGAGGTGAGCAGTCTTTTGTGATAAAAGCATTCAATAATCCAAGGTTGAAGAGCTTGAATCATTTAATGCATTACTTGGATTGTAATAACCTATGGAGACTCTAGTCATCTTATATGGTATTTGAAAAGTCTAACGACTAGTTTATCGTGGAAATTAGGAAAGCCTTGGTGATGGTGAAGTATTAAACATTTTTCATTAAAGTTTGGGCATAAATTCAAATATCCTCTTGATTATCCAAGATTAACTGTAATGGCTAGTGCCTATAGAAAGGTTTGGGTCATTCAATCAAGGTATTGGTTGCTATACTAGACAGTATCTTCCTACAAGATGAAGAACTTCATGAAGATATAATATTGAGAGGGAGCAAAAGGAACATCTTGTGAAGATTACGGATGAGCTTAAATGGATGTAGTTTTAGACTTGAAGAAGAAAATCATTTGCTACAAAGTAGAGTGAGCTAAGCGTAGCTCATTGTTTTATGTGGAGTACAGAAGGAAATTCTTGTATAGTGTGCCCAGGTGCTCAATCCGATGAACTATGATTGAATTGAAGGAAATCCTTAGCCAGGAGTGGTCTGGGTGCCAACCCGATGGATTGTGGTTGGTTTGTCAATTTGATGGACTAAGATTGGTAGTTGTAGCCATTTCGAAAGGGATTCGATAATGGAGATGAATACCTTAGTCCATGTGAACTTGGATAGTGGATGTAGGATAGAAGATCTGAACCACTCTAAAATTGATTGTCTTTCAATGTTTCTCATCCCCTTTCTTGCACAAATTCTTTATTTTCCTTCAAAATCATCTACTTACTTTACTTCCTTGCATTTGCATTGTAACACCCTAATTTTACTTGTCTACCTTACTTGTGGACAGGCAAAAATACCAGACCAAGAAGGCCATGTTGGCATGGTTGACTGCAGTGGAATCCCAAGAAGGGAGAAATGACCCCTACATGCACTTGTTTAGCATGCCAATAGTACTGGATAAATCAATAAGAAGAATGGGAAAACAGGTAATTCTAACTTAAAAAGGGGTTAAAGTATGGAGGGGATGTTACAGATCATAGGGGGCTAATTTTGGCATAATCGGTGGCAGAGAACCGGCCAACCGATTTGCCTGGCAGAAACATAATTTAAAATTTTGTGTAACTGATGTGGACCCCACACTTCTCCCTACTATGCACCAATTCTTCACTACAGTTTTTTAATGATGTTGTAGTGGAGAAATTAGAATTAACACATAAGGGTTTATTAAATTAGAATTAACTTAAAGGGTTTATTTTATATATATATATATATATATATAATAAGGTTTTAACACTAAGGCCCTGTTCGGTGGAGGAGGATATAAAAGAGGGTGGGGGTATCAATGAACACCCATTTGAGCTGCTACCTATTGTAAACAACAAGAAGAAGAAGAGGGAAAGAAGCAGGAGAAGAAGAGAAAAGAAGGAAAGAAAAGAGGAGAGAGAACTAAGGGAGGAATTGACTTACCTAAGGCACACCTTGGATCGGCTGTACCCTCAGGTAAGTATTGCCCTTTACTTAAACTGGAAATAGTGTTAGCATGGTAGAAATGTAGGGATAGTTGCTACTAAAGGTCCCAATTGACTCAAGGTTTCATCAGTTATGTTTGAAGGGTAGACACTGAGTTAATAAAACTTAGGGTTAATGAGTTGAGATTGAAACCCTGCTCATCTGGGCTACATATAGTGTGTATATGCTGAAAACAGAATAGGAACAAAGGTGTTCCATGAAATTTTTACAAAAATCTCTTGAAAAAATCTGTTGTGAGCCAAGTTGGGTTGAATTTCCACTTAACATAACTGTAAGAAGGTATAATTGACCCAAAAAGGGGCTAGGATAATAATACCTGACCTAAACATACCCCACAGTGGCCCATAGAGTCTAGAGGAAGATACAAAATCAAATTCTGCAGAAATTTAGGGACCAGTGAGACACGATCGGCCAGCCGATTGTCACCACTGTTTCCCACCGGTTGAGAGTTCAGAAGCCAGTAAGGCTACTGTACTGACCTGCCACCTGCTGAGCATATTTAGGACTTGCAATATAGGTATAATTGAGACTATATGACTTATAATTGATAGATCTAAATGCTTGTAAGCCTGACTTTCTAAAGGTTACAATTGTGAATGGGATCCCACCTAGACTAAAACCTGTTAAGTAAGGTTGGGAATAGGGATACCCCACTCAATCTAAATTGGTAATAAGGTTTTAATTATATAATGGATAATTTAAATATGTTTTGGAATAGGAAATCTGACTTGCAATGTGGAAACCTACCCAACTCAGAAGGGAAAATTTTCTAACCTTGAATACCAAGGTGAGTGTGTGCTTTGATTTTGTTTATGAAGTTTTTTTAGTTTAACCTTGCCTACAATTCATGCATTTGAAGTGTGCATATACGTATTATCTGTGTTGATGTTGGTTGTGGACAGAGAAGGTCGGAACAAGTAAGGCAGGTAAGTGGGGACACTGATGAGTACCCAATATGCTTTGCATTATTGTGTGATATGGATGGTGAATGTGCAACATATAGACATTGTGGGTTAGGACATCACCACCCGAGTGCTACAACCCCTTGTCAGTGGTTGCATAATTAGCAGTACACTTCCATGGTATGATGTGTTGTACCTGAGACAGATGACAGCAGGATACGATGTACTGTATGCTTGACTACCCAGGGTTACTAACCTCGGGCTTCGCTGGGGACCAAGGCTCTGATCGGGACTGGCTAACTCCTACCTGCAACTAGCTTGTATTTCTGAGGCCCAACGTACTGGGTAGGGAATACCACCTACGTTGCGTAGCACTATACCCTTGATTATCAGACTTAATAATGGATTAGAAAATAGTGTATATTAAATGAATTCATGAGCATCATTTAATTGCTTGGCGCATGCATTGCATCATTTGTATTGTGTGTGTGCTTGCTTACCTCATACCCTCACTGGGCATGATGTGCTCACCCCTCCTATTTACCTTGTAGATGATGAGGCCAGTATTTTGTCGACTCCCTGCTCTTCTCATGAGATAATGGCCCTAGATCACTTGGCCTATTTTTCAGAGGATAAGGCCGACTATGGACCCGACTGTGACTGTGACAGCTGTGCCTATGAAGGCCAGTACTACTGAGGAGTAGAGAATTATCCTAACATTGTCTTTTGTGCATATACTTCCGTTGAGAGCACTCTGATGTCTATAATTTTATATAGTTATGAGAAGTTATACTTTTGTGTAAATATTCTTTTGAGAAAAATGTGCATATATGTGTTCTTTCATTTGGATAATTGTAATATAAAGTATCACTTAGAGACACTGGAAGTGATTATGTAATATATTTTTTTGCATATAAACTGTTTATATCATTAAGAATTCTAATTTGTAGCTGTGTTATAGTGTTATGAGCTACCCTGAGTTTAGATCTTGGGGAATTGGGCTGACTAGATACGGTAAGGTGTCTGGTGCCGCATACCTAGGCTTAAGTAGAGGCAGGGTGTGACAAGGGTGGTATTTAAGCAAGACTCACGGAATAAAGTCTCATAACCCACAAGACTTTAGGATATCCAATGTCAATCTGACTAATTACATAAAAGCCTCAAGATAAAAATAGTTTTGGGTGCTGATATTGCTTATATGTAACTGATAGAAAGAGTGTATATGTAGGTTATGAATGGTATATTCTTAGCGAAATCCAAGACATTGATTTATATAAGGTGTGCTGCATGACTCATCCTTACAACGCTGAAAAAGGGGTCAAGTCACAATGGCTACCCCTTATGTGCCAGTGGGAGATGAGTTTGAAAGTTCCACAGCATCTAGGACACACACCCCTGCCCATGCATCTATCCATGTCCTTGCAGTAGCAACATCCATGCCACCACTTGCACCACCAGTACTTACAGCACAGAATGTGGCAGCAATAGTGACCAACATGGTACAATGAATACAGGAGGGGCTGCAACAAACAATACAATAGAATATATAACAGCAAAATAGGGTTATGATCGAGAAGTTGGCCACAACTATACATACTAGGGGATCACTAGTTAATCATGTATCTATGGCACCACCACCTCCATCTCCCATAGTCCCCGCTCCTCAGTCTGTCTCTTATCACACCTTGCCTCCAATAGGCAAAGGCATGCGGCACTAGACACCTTACCGTATCCAGTCAGCTTGTTTCTCCCAGGATCCGGACTCAGAAGAGTCTATAACTCCACAAACTACAATTAGAGATTATAATTAATGTAAGATTCATCAGCATAGTAAGATTCATAATCATCCCTAGTCCATTACTAAATCTCAATAATATGGGTATAGTGCTACACAATGTAGGTGGTATTCCCTACCTGTACGTTGGGCCTTAGGAATATAAGCTCGTTGTAGGCAGGAGTCAGCCAATCCCGATCAGAGCCTCGGTCCCTTGGCTAACCCCTAGGTTAGTAACCCCGGGTAGTCAGGTATATAATACGTCATATGCTACTATTATCTATCTCAAGTATGGTATGTCGTGCCACATATATGTACTACTGATTAGGAAGCCACATATATTGGGATTAGTCAGTACCTATCCCCCTATTGACAAGGGGTTGTAGCACTTAGGTGGTGATATCCTAACCCACAATGTCTACATGATGCACAATCACCATCCATAGCACATAATAAAATAACTCCCTGGGCACTCAACAATGTCCCACTTACCTGTCTTACCTGCTCACCTTCACAACCCATCACATAATTACGAGTAACATAAATATGCATATAACAAATGCATGAGTTACAAGCAAGCCTATACTAGAAACATTCCATAAAACAAAGCAAGCACCTACTCACCTTGGTAATTAAATTCAATCTCTCTCTTCTGAGTTCGATAGGGTTCCACACTGCAAGTCAGATTCTCGATTCCGTGGCATATTTCAATCATTAATTATTCAGTTAAACCTTATTGTAAATTTCAAGTTTAGTGGGGTATTCTTCATTCTAACCCTACTTGGCAGGTTTAGTCTAGGTGGAAATCCAATTTCCACTTGTTGTTCTTGAAGACTAGGGTCTATGAATATTGAAATCATCATTTATGGGTCATACTAGCCCTTTTACATATGTATTACAGTCCCATGTATGCTTGGGAGGTTGCAGGCCACAATAGTAACCTCACTGGCTTTTGAAACTCCAACCGGTGGGATACAGCAGGGACAACCGACTGGCTGGTTGTGTCCTGCCAGTTCCCCAAATTTCTGCAGAATTTGATTTTGCTTCCTTCTCTGAGCTTCTTAGACTGCTGTGGAGTGAAATCAAGTCATGTACCTTGATTTCGGCCACTGCTTTGGGTTGAATCCACTCTTTGGTAGCTTCTTTAGGTAGGAACTCAGCCCAATTCAATGTTCAGCATAAATTTTACAATGAGTAACATTAAGACTCATTTTCATTTCTATGCAATTCCAGCAATTATAATAGTGGACATCAATTATACCCAAGTATACTATAGGTATAACATCCTATTTCACCAAACTAGTCCCATCTCTAGTTCAGATTTCACTTTTCCCAATAGGATTAGTGAAACCCTAGTTCACTGGGATTTTTTTTATTACAATAGAACCTAAACCCTACTTTTTATATCATCATACATATTCTAATTTACTGAAGAATAGTACTTACCTATGGGCACAATCGATCCAAAGTCTGCCTCAGGTTACCCAGTTCCTGCCTTATCTCTTTCTCCTCTTCTCTTTCGTTCTCTTTTCTTCTTCTCCTTCTTCTTTCTCTCTTCTTCTTCTTTCTTTTTATAGTAAATAGAAGCTCAATGGGGTATTCGGTGATACCCAATTTCTTTATATTTCTTCTCCACCGAATTAGGCTTATGGCCTGTTTGCGTGGAGCTTAGATTAATTATATATATACATATATTGTTAATGTCTTTAATTAAATTTGTATATTCAAATTCCATTGAAATACTATCAGTAAGACTAGGTATATGCCTCTTCACCCAAGGGCAAAAATGGAGATTTTATGGCAAAGAGGTGGAGCCCACAAAAGCCAAAATTCTTGTTCTTCTAGGCAAACTAGTTGGCTGGGTAGCCATAGGCTCTCCCACTAGTTGTGCAAAAAAGGGTCCTCCTATGATCTATGGTCATCCTTTCCTTATTTAATGCATTCCCAGGTGAACATTACTTATTAGCCCATATTTCTTATTGATTTCTCCAACACTGTTGGTAGGCTAAACAGGTACATGTGGGGTCATTTCTTTGCTCTTGGCGTTCCATTGCAACCAACCGTGCTAACATGAGCCTTCCTTGCCTAGTACCTTTACATGTCCATAAGTAAAGTCGACAAGTAAAATTAGTTATAGTTTCCCCACTCCTTACAAAAATTTCATCCTTGAAATTTGTGAGGCGTACTTGGTAATCCAAACAACTTTGGATACTTTTCCTTCACCTCATCTTCCCTCTCCCAAGAGCTTCTTACTCTGGTTGGTTCTTCCATATGATCTTCCCATAAGGTGTGGTACGATTCCGAAGCTGATATTCCTTCCTATCAAAAATTCCTTTAGGCTACTCTTCATAGCTCAGATCTTTATCTAGGTCTAGTGGTTCCACAATAGGCAACACATATGAAGGATCTGAAATGTACTTCTTCAACATAAAAGAAGGAACACATTGTGAAATCTTTCCAATTCTAGAGGTCATGCCAGCCTATAAGCTGTCTTCCCAACCTTATCTAGAATCTCAAATGGTCCCACATATTTAGGACTCAGCTTTCCTCTTTTCCCAAATCTCTTGAAACCTTTGATTGGTGAAATTTTCAGAAATACTTTATCAACTACTGCAAACTCTAAAGGTTTCCTTCTATTATCTGCATAGCTCTTTTGTCTAGATTGAGTTGCTTTAATTCTTTCTCTGACCAAATCAATCTTTTCGCAGGTAGTTTGAATTAACTCAGGTCCCAAAATTCTTCTCTCCAACTTCATCCCAATACAACGGGGTCCTGCACTTCTTTCCATATAAAGCTTCAAATGGTGCCATACCAATAGTTATTTGATAACTATTGTTATATGCAAACTCAATCAATGACACATGCTCATCCCAACTATAACTCATATCTATAGCATAGGCTCTCAACATATCTCCAAGATTTGGATTGACCTTTCTGACTGTCCATTAGTCTAAGGATGAAATACTGTGCTGAAACTCAATTTGACCCCCATTGCTTCTGTACACTTTCCAAAAATTTAGAAATAAACCTGGAATCACGGTCAGAAACAATGCTAACAGGTACTCCATGATATCTCACTATGTTATCAATATATAACTATGCTAATTTCTCCATAGAGTAAGATATCTTCATAGGTATGAAATGTGCTACCTTTGTTAATCTATCAGCAGTCACCTAGATAGGATCGTTTCCCTTCATGGTTCTTGGTAGCCCTGTCACAAAGTCCAAAGTAATATGTTCACACTTCCATTTTGGCATTCGGAGAGGCTGTAACAATCCACATGGTCTCTGTCTTATTGCTTTCACCATCTGAATGTTTATACTTTTTGCTAGATGCTCTGCCACATCTTTCTTCATATTATGCCACCAATATAACTTCTTTAAATCTTTATACATTTTGGTATTTCCAGGATGCAAAGAGTAAGGAGTGCTATGAGCTTCATTCAAGAACAACTCTATCAATTTCTCTTCCCTTGGTATACATAATCTATCTTTAAACCACATAATTCCGTATTTCAATAGGAATCTAGGATCTTTCTATCTTCCTACATTAATGGCATTGATCATCTTCCTTAATATATTTTCCTTCAACTGGGCTTCCTTGATTCTTTCAACCAGAGAAGGTTCAATTACTAAGGTGGCAAGTGACACATCCTCAGGTGTATCTATCTCAGTAACCACTTCTAGATCAAATCTCCTTGCTTCTTCGATCAACCTTTGATTACTACTAGTAAATGCAGCAAGGGTAGTAGTGTTATGCTTCCTACTGAGTGCATCTGCTACTACGTTGGCATTCCCTGGATGGTAATGGATAGTACAATCGTAATCCTTCAATAACTCCAACCATCTTCTCTGTCTCATATTCAACTCCTTCTGTGTGAAGAGATATTTGAGACTTTTATGGTCACTATAAATTTCATACTTTTCTCAATACAAATAGTGATGCCAAATTTTCAATGCAAAGATAACTGCTGCCAACTCCAGGTCATGAGTCGGGTAATTCTTCTCATAATCCCTTAGTCGCCTAGATGCATATGCAATCGCTCTACCATTTTGCATTAACACATATCCCAAACTTTGTTTGGATGCATCACTATAGACTACCATGCCTAGAGTGCCATCTGGAATAGCAAGAACTAGAGTTGTGACCAGTTGGTTCTTCAATTCCTAAAAACTATTTTCACACTCTTCTATCCATTCAAGCTTGACTCCTTTCTAGTCAACCGAGTCAGAGAATTCGGGCAAAATTCTCAATAAATCTTCTATAATAACCTCCTAATCCTAGAAAACTTCAAATTTCACTGACATTATTTGGAGACTCCCAATCTAACACTGCTTTAACCTTTCCAGGGTCAACCTCAATACCTCTAGCAGAAACAATATGCCCCAAGAAATTCACCTGAGTCAACCAAAATTCACATTTGCTAAACTTTGCATACAACCGTTTCTCTCTCAACCTCTGAAACACAGATCTCAAGTGAATAACATGATCTTTCTTACTTCTGGAATAAATCAGAATATCATCAATAAAGACTATGACATATTGATATAGCATATCACAGAATATTTATTAATCCCATAAATGTTGCAGGTGCATTGGCCAGTCTAAATGGCATAACCACAAATTCATAGTGGCCATATCTAGTTCGAAAAGCAGTCTTCTATATGTCACTCTCCTTGATCTTCAACGATGATACCCAAATCTCAAATCAATCTTGGAGAATGTAGTAGCACCCTGTAATTGGTCAAATAGGTCATTAATGCGGGTAATGGATATCGGTTCTTGATAGTCAACTTATTTAGTTCCTGATAATCAATACACATCCGCATACTCCCATCTTTCTTCTTCACAAACAAGACTAGAGCTACCTAACATGATAAACTAGGTCTAATAAAACCTTTCTTCAGTAAATCCTACAATTGTTCCTTCAATTCCTTCAATTCAGCAGGGACCATTAGGTATGGTGCCTTAGACATTGGTGCTGCTCCAAGTATTAGATCAATACAGAATTCAGTCTCCCTATCTGGAGGCACACAACACAAATCCTCAGGAAACTCATCAGGAAATTCTTTTACTACTTCCAATTCCTCAAATGTTGTAGTTTTCTCTGTGGTATCCCTGATACAAGCTAAATAGACTTCATGTAACACCTTAAATTGCAAGCAACTAAGCTTAGTGCCAAGATCCAACTGGCATAGGAGATAGGTTGCCTTACTATAGTGGATTTATTTGTACAGCAGAAAGAGAGGGAAGTTGGCAATCCTCTAGTCAAGAAAAAGGTGTACAAATGGCCAAAATATGAGTTGGACCGGTCCTACATTGAGAAGAATCACAAGCCCAAGAGGTAGGACAGCAAATGGA
Organism: Macadamia integrifolia; assembly: GCF_013358625.1. Taxonomy (NCBI): domain Eukaryota; kingdom Viridiplantae; phylum Streptophyta; class Magnoliopsida; order Proteales; family Proteaceae; genus Macadamia; species Macadamia integrifolia. Next base: position 22,914,343 of record NC_056558.1, read on the forward strand.
CTAAAAATAGGCAAACCGGTGGGATACCCAATTGCTAACCGGTTCGGGTAACAGAATACAGGAAAATCTATTTTTCTGTGTGGGGCCCACATGCCTATACCCCTGAGCCTCGTATTTACCAGGTATATAATGATTAATTTGCACTTAATAGGTCAGTGTATTGAGGTACATTTATGGGAAATAAATTTTAAATAGTTTTATATTTAGAAATTAGTTTTAAGAAATTAGTTTTAGAAATTACTTTTTCAGCCAAACAGACCCTAAGGCCTGTTTTGGCTGGATATATGGGTGTGAGGTGGTGTGTGGGTAGCGGCCGGAGATGGACTCTGCCCTCTTTGTGAAAAGGGGCTCGGTGTCGACTCCGTCCTCTCTCCTCTCCTTCTCTCTTTCACCTGAGGGGGGGTGTGTCGTGTGTGCTTTACTTGCGGGCCCTGCACTGTTGTATCATCGCTCGAAGATACATGGAGGCCTATTTCGTAAGAGTATAAAGTTCATCATTCGAGACGGGGATTTGATGATGGTCCAATACGGGGATCAGGATTATACAAAAGGGTTTGGAGTCACCATCTAGGATTATGGGCCTAGGACAAGGGGTGGGCCCAATTCTGGAGAAAAGGGTCCGAAAGTTGGTCTGGTCCAAAGATTTAGGGTAAGTGCCAGGTTACAGAATTGGGAAGGTGTTAGGCACCCAATCTGCCCAGTTCGACCGGTCTTCCTACTAGATGCCTAAGAACGAACATTTTTTATAATTTATTACTATTCCACATGCATGGCTAAGTTATCACACACACATATATATATATATATATATATTAATTGAATTTAAACTACTATATACACTAAAACAAGGTTTATATAAAGTCTACATGATAATAATTGGGTTGAGAAACTGTACCCGAACTTAACCCTTGTTTCGGGTCAATAGGAGTGGGCCCCTAACTAGTACCGGTTCAGATTGTCTTTCGTGTTCTCCTGGCTCAGGGAAAGATGGTCTTGACCTCCAACTACCTTTCTTGAAAGATGCTGATTGTGATGGTATTCGGACAGAGTTATGGCTAGGAATGGTCGCTTTTGGATTTGGGTTCGGACAGAGCTTCAACTAGGGAAGGCTATTTTCGGATTTGGATTCAGACAGAGCTTTGACTAGGGAAGGCTATCTCTGGGTTTGGATTTGGATAGAGCTTTGACTAGGGAAGGCTATTTCTGGGCTTGGGATGAGGTGGCACTCTGGCAGAGCTTCCATTGGGGATAGGCTAGGGGAGGGTTAGGCTGAGGTGGCACTCCGACAGAGCTTCCGCTAGGGATAGGCTAAGGGAGGGCTAGGCTGAGGTGGTACTTTGGCAGAGATTCCACTGGGAATGGCTATTTCTAGAAAGATTCCAGGGGCATTCGAACATAACTTCTGCTAGGAATGACTATTTCTGAAAAGAAACGGGCTGACCTAAAAATGGACTAAAGAACTCCAAAGTCCTGAAGAACACTTTGAAGATCCGAATAGAAATTTAGATACCTCAAAGGGGGAGATTTCTATCTCAAGAACGCTCAAGAACACTCAAGAACACTCAAGGGAGGGGGCTCAAGAACATATTGTTTTTGACAAAAAACTGGATCTAACTAAGAACTTGGATTAAAGATCTTCAATATCCTTGAGGAACACTTCGAAGATCCGAATGAGATTTTGGATCTTGACGAAGATCGCTCTGAAAATCGGAAGAAAATCAAGAGGGGAGGGGAGGAAAATTTCACTACAAAAGAGTGAGGTGGGATTCTGGTCTCTCAAATCTAAAGGAGGGGGGTATTTATAGTTTTTTCTGGCCAATGGGAGAGGGGAAGCCTCTTTATCCAATGGACGAAAGGGTGGGGTTTTGCTTAAGGTGGGGGATAGGGCTTTCATCCAATAGGTAAAGAGGGGGGGGGGTTGGACAAAAATGGGTAGAGAGGGTTTTTGTCCAATGGGTAAAGAGGGGGGTTGTTTGGGAGAGAGAATTACTAGCAAAAAGGGGTCTAAGGCCGGTTAGACATGCATCCTCCAAGGGGAGATTTGTGCTCGATGGTGGAAAGTCGGCCTGGGGGAGAATCCAGGCAGCATGTCTCAGATAGCACGTTCCTTCTTGCTGTTTGCCATGGGTTAGTGCCTCTTCAGTGACCTCCGAGGGGAGTAGATATCCGCCTGGTGTACTTCTTCTGAGATCTTCGCACAGTAGATTCCTAGGATTGGGGCGGGGCTGCCTATGCATATCTCCTGTGGTCCCTGGACCTGCTGTCCTATGGAGATAGGGGCCTCAAGGGCGTAGGCTACATTATCCAGGTAACTTTCCTTCTCATATCTATTTCCTTTCAGTCATTTGGTCTGCACTTTCTTACTTTGATTTCTGAGACGTCCCTGGTGTTTTGAGCACCTGGGGACCATAGCCCCTAAACTGAGGGATCTTGAGACGTTCTTCTTCCCCCTGGCCACAAAGTGGGGAGATAACCAGGTGGTCAGGGCCTGACACTATCCTCCGGGGACCACTGCTCGTTCTCTTTTGAACTCTCTCCGAGGTATGCCATGTCTGACACTGAAACTCTTTTTTCCTTATGCTTGTACTTTACTTTTCCTTAGTTTTGTAGGTTACTTGGAGCCCATTCCATGACATCATATTTTGAGATCTTGAAAGAGCCACCTTAGCTCAACAATTATCCGAGAACTAAGTCCTCTTCCAGGGTATATGGGGCCATACCTAGTACTTGGGAGAGAGAGTAGTACCTCAGTGGTCGGACATCGATCCCCGCCCCTCTTTCGGTCTTCCTCCACCTACCATGCACTGTCCAGAGATCATCCCAATGGATGAGATGAGACGCTTGGCTAATGGAGTATGGGAAGACTCTTTTCTTGATCCAGATAGGGACTACGGAGCCTTCCTGAAGGAGGAGACAATGTGCGCCCCTCTCGGTCCCGATGGTCCAGTGGTATGTTGCCCTTTCTTGAGTATTTCATGCAGATTCTTTCTTATTTTGGTCTTCGACTGCTTGTTCGCATGCCAGTGCTACCGATCCTTCACAAGTAGGACCCTCTACTAGTGCTGATGGGTCTCTCAAGATTGCTAATGTCCCCTTCCGTGGCTTCCCTGCCTGGACCTATCCCAATGCGGACAACCCCAGTCTCCCTCATCTTTTGGAGTAGAACATAGATGTAGATGCTTCCCTTGGGCTGCCTATTTCTTATGATTATGTGAGTATCTGATTACCCTTCAATTAACTCTTAATCTCCTCTGGTTGATATGTTCTTCCTCAGGTATCCTCGAAGATCTATGTTGAGATTAGGAGGATGCATTACTGCCTGTGCGAGGTGATAGTTTCCAAAGATCGGAAGATTGCACGGCAGGGCGCATTGATTTAAGACCTAACCCAGAGGCTAGAGTAGGTTGGACTAGCATCTGCGGATTCCCTAGTGCTTCATGAGAATGGTTCAGAGTACGGCTCAGATGATGGCTTCTGACCCATAGAGATTTATTCCTATATTTCTTGCAAACACAAACACATATATTTTCCTTTGTCTTTTTCCCTCCCATTGTTTGTTCATCATTTTATTTTAGTATTTTATGAATAAAAACTTACCTTTAGTGCAAACCTTTCCTTTTTCTCCTTTTTTTTTTTTTGTTTGTTTGCAATGTTTAGGCACAATCAGTTCCATAACTCAAGTCATAATTAGAATAATCGGGATGACACGAAAATCCAAATACTTCCTCATTCCATTACCAAGTGAATTACATGAAAAGGGGGACAATTTCCCTACCACAGACAGGATAGGTGAATAACAAGGTGGAGAGAAAATTCTTGAGGTGGGTGAAAGTTTACTAACTCTTCTGGGTCCGTCTCCTCGAGCCCGTATTATCGGTGGATGTACATAGGCTAATAAAAGGATGAGTGAGTCAATTCCGTCAATCTGACATAGTTGTGGCTAGGGGTCTTCATCAGAAAATCTTCTTATAGATTCCCTGGGCACCTCCATGCAATATCCTGCACAATCCTTTCCTACAAGTACTTTTTCCAATTGGTGATAAAGTCAAATTCCGGAACTTCCCACTTATCCAGGTAGCAAAAAGTTCCGAGTGGGCTTCTCTTTAATGGCTTGGTGAGCTTCAGTTTCTCAAGGAGCCAAATCTAAAAAATAGCAGGACTCCCCTAATAATGATCTAGTCTAAATCTATAGCCATAGCTCATGTCATCAACTCTCTTGAACGTTTCTGCAAGAACTGCAGGGAGGATGTCACCTCCCTTCTTCAACTGTTTTACTACCTCAATCAGAACAGATGGTGGACCACGCCCAGGAGTGTGGAGAACATAACGAGCTATTATGCAAAGTAAATAAGTATCTTGGGATCTATGTTGATGGATTCCTCCCATTGGTAGATATTGGCTGAAGATCTGAGCCACCTTCAGGATGTTGATCTTCCTATACCTGACAAACTGCTTTACTTCTTCTTCTTTCCATCCGAAGAAATCCTGAATTTTCTCTAAGCAATCTTTCTTTAAAGAGGGTTGGAACAAACTGCCTTTGAGTGGAAATAACATACAAACCCAGAATTCTTCAAGAGTTTGGCAAATCTCTACCAACCCAAACCGAAAGAATTGCAGGTTAGCATCCTAGTGTTGAGGTAACTACCGGAGTAATTGGTGATGTAGCTTCACACATCCAATCCAGCCCAGAAATGACACATTCATGGATTCCAGCAATCCTTGTGCCCACATATTTATTTCTATGGTCCATTTCCTCAATGTCTTATCCAATGAGCCCATGAGTTCTCCTGAAACCAACACAAACAACGAGACATAATGATTTGTCAAAGCATTACTCATTAGCTAATGATTCAAACAAGCCTTTACCACTGTTGCATCAAGCTCTTTTTTTTTTTTACTTTCACTGACCAAAGGTGGAGATCAAACTAGCCTTGATAAACTGGTGCCGGGTAGTGATTTTCTTTTAAGGGATAGAATCCTAGATAAGAATGGACGGACCATAGGTGAATGACAGATACCTAATGGCCTTGCATGCTAAATGGCAATTCTTGGGGGATAGAATCCTGGATAAGAGTGATGTACCAATGGGTGGATGATAGATACCTAATGGCCTTTCATGCCAAATGGCGATTCTTAGCGGACACAAACTATGATGATTTTTTTAGATACTTTGATTATTAATCAAGGAACTGATTTGTTGCCTTTAGATGGTTGTGACCGCACTTACACATGTCAAGTTGCCTATGTATCCCTCAAAAGGAATCAGGTCTGACGTTGTTCAGGCTATTCACCTTTTAGATATAATATTTCTTGAGTTGATCCATGTTGACCAGTCCGAGTATTTCTTTGCCGTTGTGATCTACGAGTTTCACAACTTTGCCTAGTAGAATTCCTATGACAGTGAATGGGCCACTCCAGTTGGGCCTAAACTTTCCCCTAGGATCATGAATTAGGGCTCTTTGTTCTCGAAGAACAAGTTCACCCACCTCTATGTGATGGGGTTTCACATTATTGTTAATGGCCCTGGCCATTCTCAATTGATATTTCTTCAGATTATCCATAGCTTTTATGCACCTTTCATCGAGAAAATTGAGCTCATCATGTTTGGACTTCACCCATTCTCCTTCAGGTAGCTGACTATTAAGGAGTACCCTTAAGGGCAGTACCAGGATTTCCACGGGTAGAGCCGCCTCAACTCCATCTACCAAAGAGAAAGGTGTTGCCCCTGTTGAGGATCGTACAGAAGTCCGATGCCCATAAGGTAAGGGGTAACTTATCACCCCAATCCCTGTGTGTTTCTACCATTTTTTGTAGAATGACTTTCATGTTTTTGTTAGCTGCTTCTACTACCCCATTGGTTTGTAGCCTGTAAGTGATAGAGTGATGCCTTCTGATGCCAAAATTTGTGCAGATTTTATCAATCTTGCCCCAGTAGTGGGATCCCTGATCTGATATCAATTCTTGAGGTCCTCCATATCGCGCAATGATATTTTCATGGATGAATTTGGCTACCTTAGTAGACGTGGGGACCGCATAGGACTGAGCTTCTACCCACTTGGTGAAATAATCAATGGCTACTAAGATTAACTCATGGCGATTAGATGCTTTTAGGGTTGACCTTTCCAATGATATTAATGCCCCAAGTGGAGAATGGCCAAGGTAAACTGAGCAAATGCAACTCTGTTGGCGAGATATGCATGATGTTAGCAAATATCTGACACTTGTGGCATTTTCTGACAAAGTCCATGCTATCTGCTTCCATTGTGTTTCAGTAATATCCTAGCCTAAGGATCATCTTAGATAACATCTTGGCATTCATGTCGGGACCACAGAGACCTTGATGAATTTCTTCTATGATAGTTGTAGCTTGTTCGTCATCTACACACAACTGTACTCCTTCATAAGATCTCTTATATAACAGATCCTCTTAGATAATAAACTAGGTGGCATATCTTCTCAAAAACTTCTTCACTCTGTCAGTTGCTTCAATTGGGTACTTCCTTTCACTGATGAAATCCACTATTTGAGCGAAGTAAGACCGACCATCCATAGTGAGAGAGTTCACAAAATTCTAATAAATGGGCCTACTTCTTTGTTCTACCAAGAATGGTCAGACTCTAGCTATAGCATTGCACTCTACCATAGAAGCCAAGGTTGCAAGGGCATCAGCAAACCTGTTGTTATCCCTTTGGAAGTATTCGAACGAGATCTTCTCAAAGTGTTCAATCACCTCTTCCAGATGTTCTTGATATGGCTTTAGCTTCTCGTCTCTAGTTTTCCACTTTCTCTGTGTCTGACAGATGACAGTGGATGAATCACTATAAACCTTGATTCTTTTCATTCCAATGGTTAAAGCAGTTTCAAGCCCCAAAGCACAAACTTCATATTCGACAATATTGTTGGTACAGGGGAAGTCAAGGTTAAATGATGAAGGGAAATAAAGGCTGTCAGGAGTGATAAGCAATATTCCCGCGCCACATCCCTTCTAATTGGCTGCTCCATTAAAGAATATTTGCCATTCATTAACTGTATCTTCTTCCTCTACCGCTGCGATTCCTTCGTCAGGAAAGGCATCATCCAAGGATCTTTCATCTTCTGTGGGGTGAGCAGCCAAATGATCAACTATGGCTTGCCCCTTGATAGATTTTTGAGTAACATAGGTGATGTCAAACTCTGATAGCAAAAGTAACCAACGGCCATCCTTCCTATTAAGGCCGGTTTCTTGACGAGATATTTGATGGGATCCATCTTTGAGATCAAGTGCACTGGGTAGGAAACCATATAGTGTCACAACCTTTTAGTTGCCCAAATCAAAGTGGCACAAGTTCTTTCCAAAGATGTGTACTAGGTCTCATATTCCAGAAACTTCTTGCTGAGGTAATATATGGCATGCTCTACCTCCTTTTTTGTCTTCTTCTGTGCTAACAAAGAGCCCATAGAGTATTCTCCCACGGACAGATACAACAGTAGTGGTTCTCCTTCCATCGGCGGTGTTAATATTGGTGGGTTCATGAGATATCTCTAGATCTTGTCAAAAGCTTGTTGGCATTGGTCATTCCATTCTGTTGGTTGATCCTTCTTCAACAGCTTGAAAATTGGTTCACAGATTGTAGTCAACTGAGCTATGAATCTGGTAATATATTGGATGTGACCTAGAAATCCTCGTATTTGCTTCTCAGTCCGAGGCGTGGGCATATCCTGAATTGCCTTGATCTTGATAGGGTCAAATTCAATGCCTCTTTCACTCACCAAGAAGCCTAACAACTTTTCTGTCGTTGCCCCAAATACACACTTCTGAGGGTTCAACTTCCGCTGATACTTCTTGATTCTTTCAAAGAATCACCTCAGTACGGGAATATGCCCTTGCCGATCTTTTGACTTTACTATCATATCATCCACATAGACTTTCACATCTTTGTTCATCATGTCATGCAATATGGCCGTGGCTACTCTTTGATAAGTTGCCCTAACATTCTTCAGTCCAAAAGGCATCACCTTGTAACAATAGGTTTCCCACGGAGTGGCGAAGGCTGTCTTCTCACGATCCTCTGGGTGCATGCTTATTTGGTTGTATCCCGAGAATCCATCCATAAATGATAATAAAGCATTCCCTACCATATTATCCACTAATACATCAATGTGAGGTAATGGGAAGTCATCATTAGTGCTCACTTTGTTAAGATCTTAGAAGTCCACGCACATCCGTACCTTCCCATCTTTCTTTGGTACTGGTACAATTTGGCCAACCAATGGGGTTACTTCACCACCTGTAGGAACCCCGCATTCCATTGCTTCACAACTTCTTCTCTAATCTTCTCACTCCATTCTGGCCGCATTCTTCGGAGCTTCTGTTTTACTGGCTTTACCCCAGGGTAAGTCGACAATCGATGCTGCACGATGCTGGGGGCGAAACTAGGCATATCCTCATAAGACCAATCAAAGACCTCGACGAACTCCTTCAGAAGACTAATCATCTGTTCTGATTCTTCATCGTCAAGGGTAGTGCCAATTTTTACCTCTCGAAGGCATCGGTTGGTTCCTAGATTAATAACCCTAGTACCCTCATGGAGGGGTTGGGCTTTCTTTGGTTTGCATTGTTTTATTGATTCTTGATATTTATTAAGATCATCATCGGAAAAAGGAGGCAAGTCATACTTGGAATCAGAAATTTCATTCATGAAAGGAGTAACAGACTCGACATACAAGGACTCTGGACACTCCTTAAGAGGAGAGACCGACATGAAATCATAAACAATAGATTTGACTATAGACTCGATAACTGGCTTGATGCTTTCGCCAGGGGTATTCAGGCTGGTTAACTCAAAAGCATGAGCAAACTTGAAGTTTTCTCCAATTCTTGTCCAATTCAGGAGTGGTTCAGTGGCTTGATGGATGAGGAGGTGTGGCAAAGGGCCTTCTTCTCATTCTGAGAAAGTTGTTGCTACTTCTTCAGTGGCACAACAGTTCTCCTAGATTGGTGCCTGCTTCTTCACGAATACCAATTGGTCAATCTCGTGCTCTTGGAAGCCGAACTTTCTGAGGGGTGAAGATTGGTGGAGACTGCTCAATCCCCTCTCTATAAAGTCTATCTTTTTGAGCCTATTGATTGAAGCCATCCCATTGCCTCGGTCACATCTTTGACCACATTCACGAGCCTTCCTATTGCAATTGGTTCGGGCACAGTACATACAAAGCATCATCCTCTATGCTCTCCTTTGTTTTGCTTATGTGTTTCTTCCTCCAAAAGGATGGGACTTGAGCACATGCAACTCTTGGGCTCTTGGCTCTTGTAGGAGGGAGAAAATGAAGCCTTTCACATCAAGAGAAAGTGGTAGACTCCAGGTGAGTCTTATCTTCTTTTCCCACTCCCTTTTTAGGAGGACTCGAGGACTTGGCAATTTTTTAGATTGGATTAGTGTTGTGGGGTTGCCAAAGGTGAACCCATCTTCAATCCTTGCAACTTTCGCTATCCCAGTAATTCAGCTGTCTTGGTCACTTTCCTTAACCAGTATTTGCTATTGTTCCACTTCATGAGTCACCCAATCAAACTCTTCTTGGAAGAACACTTCAAGTCCTGGTTGCATCTTGGCGGCGGTTTCATCAAACCACGGCTCCATATTTCTGCAAAAGGGGAAGTCCTCTCCTTCTTTCATGAAGTACCCATTGAGAGTAGGGTAGTAAGTGACAGAGATCTTCCTAGTCATCCTCAGCACTTTCTGCCCTTTGACAGTTGGGGGAGTGTACTCGAGACCATTCTTTCCTTTGTTCACCGCCAAGCTAGGTTGCTTTGAAATTCCTTGATGATATTTCCTCAGTCCTATGACGGGGAAATATTGCATGTTCTTCTTCATCTGATTTACTGGTGGACTCCAAATGGCTTCATAGTTAGCTGGGATTTCTTCTTTTAGGGCCTCTTTGACAATGGTTGAACATGTGTTGTCTAATTCAAAACCACTCAATTGCATGTCCTGGTCTTGTGCTTCCCCATTTTCATTGTTGGCCAAAGTGTTAACCACTTCAGGATCTCTGGCCACTATGACCACCTTTCCCTCATGAATGAACTTCATTTTTTGGTGAAGACTAGAGGATATTGCCTTTGTGGGATGCAGCCCAGGCCTTCCCAAGAGCATGTTAAAAGCTGTCGATATATCAATGGTTTGGAATCGACATCAAACTTCACCGAGCCAATCTTTACAGAAAGGGTGATGATGCCAAGAATCTTCCTCTTGTTATTGTTATATGCCCTTATGGTTTGGGTGGTCGGCCTCATTTCCTCCAAGTTGATGCCAATACTCTTTGCTGATCTCAATGGTAGCACATTCAAAGAAGACCCGTTGTCAACAAGAACCTGGGGAACCACTTTGTCAAGGCATTCAACTGTAATGTGCAGAGCCCAATTGTGTTGGGTTTCCTTAGGAAGCTCAGAATCTGAGAACATTAGGGACTGCACTGCATATGTTGCTCCTACTATATGTGCGAGGTATGTTGGATTTATCTCAATTGGCACTTGCACATTAGCGAGAGACTTCAAGACTGCTTCATGGTGTGAAGTGGACGCCATCAACAATCCCCAAATGGAGACATTTGCCTGGGACTTCTTGAGTTAAGCCAAGACTGGGTTCTCTGGCTCTTTCTTCAAGTTGCTAGTTCCGACCTCATTAGCCCTTGGCTATTCTACTACTAGAGCCTTGCCCTTGTAGTCTTTCCCACTTTTAGTTTCCATCACGTTGACAGGTTTCTTTACAATTATCTCCGTGGGATAGCAATCTTCATCATCATTGTTTGTTAGGGTGATTATCCCTACCATAAAATCATCTTCTTCTTCTGATTCTCCTTCCCTGCTTGGAGGGGGGAAGTCGAGCTCCTCAACAAATATCCACAGCCCTTGCTCGTAGCTTCTTGACTGCATTGGAAAGCTGTTCGAATGTAGCATCTACCACCTCTGTGAAAGTGTCATTTGGCCTTATTTCCTCCAGATCATCTAACTACTCACAGTAGTAATGAAAACTGACAGTTACTTCACCCAACATGTCATCAATTTCATCCACCTTCTCCTGCATTCTCAATGTGTTGGAGTACACTTCACACAACTTTTCCTCCATTTCTAATGCGGATTCGGGTTCATCCAGATAAACTTACATCGGCTCTCTAGATCCTTCATCACTGTCTGAGTCTGAAGTGGAACCACTTTGTCAAGGAATTCTACTGTGATATGGAGAGCTCGATTGTGTTGGACCCCTTTGGGAAGCTCTAAATCCGAGAACATCAGAGATTGCACCATATATGTTGCCCCTACTATATGTGTGAGATGTGCTAGATTTATTTCAATTGGCTCCTGCACATTAGTGAGGGACTTCAAGACTACTCACGGTGTGTGGGGAATGCCATCAACAATCCCCAAATTGAGATGTTTGCTTGGGACTTCTTGAGTTGAGCCAAGACTGGGTTCTCTGGCTCTTTTTTCATGCTGCTAGTTCCAGCCTCATTAGCCCTTGGCTATTCTACTGCTAGAGCCTTGCCCTTGTAGTCTTTCCCACTTCTAGTTTCCATCACGTTGATTGGTTTCTTCACAATATCTCCGTGAGATAACTATCTTCATCATCACTATTGGTTAGGGTAATTAACCCTACCATGGTGTCATCCTCTTCTTCAGATTCCCCTTCCCTGCTTGGGGTGGGAAGTCGAGGCCCTCCACAAATATCCACAACCCGGGTTCGCAGTTTTGTGACTACATTAGAAAGCTGTTGGAATGCAGAGTCTACTACCTTTGCAATTATGTCATATGGTCCTATTTCCTCCAGATCAGCCAATTGCTCCCGGTAGTAAAGATCATTGATGGTTACTTCCCCTAACATATTGTCAATATCTTCTATCCTTTCCTGCATCTTTAATGCAGTGAAGTATACTTCACATAGCTTTTGTTCCGGCTCAACTAGGGAATCTGGTTCATGCAAATAAACTTGTAATGGCTCTCTAGATCCTTCGTCACTGTCTAAGTCTGAAGTGGAATCATCTCCTTTCATGCAAAGGGAAGGATAAATGCCACCTGTTGGATCAGCTATCAAATCATCACCACCAACAGCATAAACTGGGAAACATGTCAGATGTTCTGGCTAATAGTATTCTGACTCATCATCATTATCAATGTATCCAGGCCCTAGGTAGTCATCCCAATCTGGATACTCATCATCTTCCTAAGACTCGAAGTCATCTCCATCATTCTCATCCTCGTCCTCATTGTCGTCGTCGTCATCATCATCCTCTTGTTCACTGATTTCACTCCCACTTAATTCTTCATCAGATTCCTCAGGACCATCAAATTCTCTGACATCCAAATGCTCAAAGTATTCAGAGTGTATGGACCAAAAGATTTCCATAGGGTTGGTCCTATCATTACTGGCTCGAAGTTGGGCGAGTCTCGACTGATCACCCTCAATGTCACTTCCTATGTGGATTAAGGAAGTGTATTCTTTGATCTACTTCCCTATGGCCAATGTGGTTACAGCTCTGAGAAGATCAGATGTAATCCCTTCAATTACTTCTTGATTGTCTTCTGAAGATACAACAGGCTGAATTAAAGAAGTAGGATCACTTTCCTGTTCTTCTCCTAAAGCATTCATCGATCCTGTTGATGAGGTCATTTTCGGGGAATCTGGTAGTGCAAGCATATCCTTCCAATCGTACCCATCCATCGATCCTTCCTTTGGGTTATACACTAAACTTTGAGAATGGGATTGGTATGAGGGTGATGAGGGATATGAAACGGGATGGTATGAAGATGAAGTGATATAAGAGGTAGGATATGAAGATTGGGGGTGGTAGGATGGAGAGGTTCCTCCACTTTGATGGTGGGGGAAAGGTTGATGATATGGTAGAAGCTGATAATATGGTGAAGGTGAAAGGTATAGTGGGGGTTGGTAATGTGGTGCTGTGGACCCTTTTGTTGATGAGGAAGGATGAATGGCGGGCGTCTGATTTTTCGATTCTTCTTTTGATGATTCTCTTATTCTGGGATTTCTTATGATTCCAGCTCTTTGACTCATGATTTTATGATTTTCCTATAAGCTCGGGCATTCATATGATTCTTCCGAACTCTAAGTACAATGAGTTGAGTGGAATCACTCTCTGTAGTTTCTTTATCCATATTGTTCACATGATCAGGGAGTGGATTGGTAGTGACATTGGGAGGCTGCTTGACCTTGACTACAATGGTTCCATTGTATGCCAAGTCCTGAATTGCATGCTGTAAACCCAAACATCTTTTAGATCCCTATACCAAGTTGGAGGAGGGTTGCTGATCACTCTTGGAGCCACTATCCCTAGCAATCCTTGTTTCTTTAACTTCTCATATGCGGCTGTTACAGGCATTCCCAAATCAGAAATTACATTCTTAGGCGAAGGGCCTTTTGGGCAGGTGCATCTGCTTTTATTATGAAGGGCTATGAAGGAGCGATTGGTGAGATTGGCTACTGAACTGCACTCACCATATTAGTTTTTGGACCCTTTCCCCATCCGACTTGGGTGTTCTTGCTTGCATCTTGGGAGGACCCTTGATACTGGGCCTCTCTCAGAATTCTATTCTCCACCCATGTGCCGGTGGCTATCAAGGCATCAAAAGTTTGGAGATGTTGATAGTAAAGAACATCATAATAGGGCTTTGACAAGTTCTCTATTAACATCTCCACCTGCTCTGCTCCTGAAGGCCTATATGCCATCTTGGCGGCCTTGTCTTTGAATCTCATCAAAAAGGCGATGAATCCTTCTTTAGGCTGCTACCTCAACGTCTCAAGCTCCCGATGTTTCACATCCACCTCAGTATTGTAGGAGTACTGCTTGGTGAAGGCTTTCACTACCATTGCCCAATTATGAGTTTGTGGTGACTCCAACTGTGTGAGCCACCTTAGTGCTGGCCCTGATAGGGTTAACATGAAGGTTTGCCCCATCTGGTTATTTGTAAGCTGTCACGACTTGGTGATGCTCAGGAAGACTTTGAGATGAGCTTTGGGGTCTCCTGACCCATCAAATCTATCGGTCTGCCACTTGAATTTCTCGGGAATCCTTGCCTTAAAAAGAAACTCATTTCTTCTGACACTACTGCTTGGCTTTCCGAACCCTTCCCTGCTCGAAACATATTCTCCAACTTTTCCAGTTGTTCCCTAACTTTCTTTTCTCTGTCTATTTTTGGAGGTTCTATTCGGGAATGCGCTGCAAACTCCACTTCCTCATCTTTCAATACTATCCTTGGAGGAGGGACCCTAGAGTAGGCCTCTCGTTGACCATTGGGACGGGTAGGTGAAGTCCTCTTTGGCCAGTTGGTTGGACTTGCTCTGGTTCTCCTGAGTCAAGTCGGGAAGAATTCCCACGATGACCTGTAGCTCCATTCTGGTCTACATCTCCTGTAGTCAGTTTAGGCTCATTCTTGGGATCAGTTCTGAGAGGATTCTGAAGTGTATACAGTATCTGAGCTATCCCTCTTTTGATTTCAGCTATTTCTGTCTCCAAGGTCTCCACGAGATGGACCTAGGATTGTTTAGGTGTTTCCATGTTGGGTGGATCCATGCTTACTGGGCTGTAATCACCTAGTTGTAGACAATCTCGAAGAGATGACGGAGGTGATTCCGGACTTAGGCGAGTCAACCGATTACCCTGACTCATCCAAAGGGACCACAGAGAATACTTGAGATGTGAAATTGTGCCTGAACCAAAAGTGGTTTATTTTAGGATTCTTGAATTCCCAACCCCTTGTCCACACATTCACTAAATTGACAACCATTGATTCATCCAAAGTTAGTCCGCTTAATGATAGTGGTGGATAGGGTATGATGCCCCTGGTCCACCCAATGTCATAAGCGGGAAGTTCATACAAATGGTTTGTTGAGAATATTCCCATAAGACATTCCATGTAATAAAGTCATATTTTCCTTACTCTTTTCCCACTAGGTGTCATTCCTCCCGATTTTTCTTGGGACTTCTTGGGACTTGATGTGACTACGACGGGGTTACCCCTGAGTCACATGTCTAGACTTTTTCCTTAAGGAGGAGGGACACATTTTATCGAAAACCCACTTTGGAAAGTAATTCTTTACAACGGGAATATAATATAGGAATATTCCTTTTCAAGACCGCAAATAAGTTCTATAGTTAGCTTGTGGCGTTTCTAGCTTCTTTATCGATTTTCTACATGATACGAGTATGCGGTGGATGCAATAGGAAAGACAAGGCTTCCTTGACTTGATCTGTATACGCAAGGTACATGATCCTTTTGATATACCCGTAGGTACGCGATCAAGGGGGTGACTTCATTGCCCATTACTCGCGACTACACACGAGGTTAAGCAATTGGTCACGGGGTGGTGGAACCGTGAGTGATTGTGTGCAAAAGTGTAATATAGGGTAACCATCATTCGATCTCAGAATGTCATAAAGTGCACGGACCTCCCTGAGGGTGCTGGCACAATTATGGACATCCTTACCATTTGATGACGCATTCTATCTCAGAATGTTATAAAGTGCGTGGACCTCCCCGAGGGTGCTGGCACAAATACACATCCTTGTTGTTTGACGATACCATCCATTCTTGTACTGGAAGTGGGGATCATTTGCTTTAAGAGTACTCTCCATCACATGCGCTAACCTCCCCGAGGGTGCGGGTATGATAGGGAGTCCCTCACTAAATGATTTCACTTCGAGCACGATGCATGATGCAGTTAGCGAATACAATTACAAACATGGGGTTAGCCAAACATGTTTTCAAAAAAATGTGGTGGTGGAAAATGTTCTTGTATTTAAAGGTAGCATCTAGTATTGGAAGTTTGACATTTAGTCCCCAGTGGAGTCGCCACTGTGAGGGTAGCGGCCGAAGATGGACTCCGCTCTCTTCATGAAAAGGGGCTCGGCATCGATTGTCCTCTCTCCTCACCTTCTCTCTTTCACGTGAGGTAGGGGTATGTCGTGTGTGCTTTACTTGCAGGCCCTGCACGGTCATATTGCCACTTGAAGATATATAAAGGCCTATTTTGCAAGAGTATAAATTTCATCATTCGAGACAGGGATTTGATGATGGTCCAATACGGGGATCAGGATCATACAAAAGGGTTTGGAGTCCTCACCTAGGATTATGTGCCTAGGACCCAGGGGTGGGCCCAATTATGAAGAAAAGGGCCCAAAAGTTGGTCTGGTCCAGAGATTTAGGGTAAGTGCTAGGTTACGGAATTGGGAAGGTGTTAGGCACCTAATCTATCCGATTCGACCGGTCTTCCTACTAGATGCTTAAGAACGAATATTTTCCACAATTTATTACTATTCCACATGCATGGCTAAGTTATCACACATATATACATTAATTGAATTTAAACTACTATATACACTAAAACAAGGTTTATATAAAGTCTACATGATAATAATTGGGTTGAGAAACTGTACCCGAACTTAACCCCTGTTTTGGGTCAAGAGGGGTGGGCCCCTGACTAGTACCAGTTTGGACTGTCTTTCGTGTTCTCCTGGCTTAGGGGAAGATGGTCTTGACCTCCAACTTCCTTTTTTGAGAGATGTTGATTGTGATGGTATTTGGACAGAGTTTCGGCTAGGAATTGTGGCTTTTGGATTTGGGTTCGGATAGAGCTTCGGCTAGGGAAGGCTATTTCCGGATTTGATTTCGATAGAGCTTCGGCTAGGGAAGGCTATTTTCGGGTTTGGGATGAGGTGGCACTCCGACAAAGCTTCCACTATGGATAAGCTAGGGGAGGGTTAGGCTGAAGTGGCACTCCGACAGAGCTTCCACTTGGGATAGGCTAAGGGAGGGCTAGGCTGAGGTGGAACTTTGGCAGAGCTTCCACTAGGAATGGCTATTTCTAGATAGATTCCAGGGGCATTCGAACACGACTTCCTCTAGCAACAACTATTTCTGAAAAGAAATGGGCTGACCTAAAAATGGACTGAAGAACTCTAAAGTCCCGAAGAACACTTTGAAGATCCGAACAGAATTTCAGATCTTGACAAAGATCTCTTCGTAGACCCAAAGAACCTCAAAGGGGGGATTTCTATCTCAAGAACACTCAAGGGAGGGGGCTTAAGAACATATTGTTTTTGAAAAAAAACTGGATCTAACTAAGAACTTGGATTGAAGATCTTCAATATCCCGAAGAATAGTTCAAAAATCCGAATGAGATTTCTGATCTTGACGAAGATCACTCCAAAGATTAGAAGAAAATCAAGGGCGGAGGTGAGTAAAATTTCACTACAAAAGAGTGAGGTGGGATTCTGGTCTCTCAAATCTAAAGGAGGGGGTATTTATAGTTTTTTCTGACCAATGGGAGAGGGGGAGCCTCTTCATCCAACGAATGAAAGGGTGAGGTTTTGCTTAAGGTGGGGGATAGGGCTTTCGTCTAATAGGTAAAGAGGGGGGTTGGACAAAAATGGGTGGGGAGGGTTTTTGTTCAATGGGTAAAGGGGGGGTTGTTTGGGAGAGAGAATTACTAGCAAAAAGGGGTCTTTTGGCTTTTATTGGGTGAAGAGGGGATTTCTTCACCCATTGGGTCAGGGGAGTACCAATCCCAGTCGTTGACGATGGCTCGTGGGACTTGGCCAAAGTGCCCGAGGTATGGTCAGTTTAGGTAGGTAATGCAGGCGACGTCATGGGTGTGTGATGGATGACGAGTGGGTAATGGCTTAGGGGGTGCAGGCATGGGTAGCGAGCATGTGCATGCATGGGTAGCAGCCAGCAAACACAGGTGGCAGGCTGGCCTGCTGGCCAAAACGCATGCAATAAGGCAGTGGGTAGGGCAGGTGTGGGCAGGGCCACAGGCCTGTGCTTGCGGGGGCACAGACCAGTGGGCTAATGGGCACGGGAGCTGGGAGGGGCCACAGGCCTGTGCCCTCTGGGGTGCAGGCTAGCTAGCCAATGGGCAAGGCAGCTGGGCTAGGCCACAGGCCTATGCCCGCTGGGGTGTAGGCCAATAGGCCAATGGGCAGGGTAGCTGGGTAGGGCAACGGGCCTGTACCCACGGGGGCACAGGCCAGTAGGCCAATGTGCAAGGTAGGTGGGTGGGGCCGCGGGCCTGTTCCCTTAGGGGCGCAGGCCAGTAGGCCAATGTGCAAGGCAGGTGTGGGCGGCATGGACTTGGGCAGTATATGCATGGCTGCAGCCCATGGGCAGTAGCCATGCGTTACGACCATGGGCAATGAGCACGTGCTGTAGCCATCGGCAGCAAGCACCCACACTGGCTGACCTGTTGGCCAGCGTGCGCACGATTATGGGTTTTTCCAGTGACGATCACAAGAGATCCGTTGGTCTGATTGTGATGTGTCTTATATTGTCAAAATCTTATTCTCGAGCACTATCCATCCATATAGTCATCCTGACCGGATTCCTCCATATATAAAATGTCAAAATTGGACCCTCTTCACTCCCATGCGGGTTTTCTAGGGTTTCAGGTCCGGGAGTGTTTTTGGGTTATCTAGGTAGGTAAGGGATGAACTTTAGGGTGTTTGGAATAGGTGGGGGATTTTCCCAGGTTTCCAGCGGGACTGTCCATGTGCACGGCATAAGTACGGGAAAGTGTATTTTTCTGGAGATGATTGCGGGAGTTCCGTCAGTCCAATTTTGACGTGTCATATATTGTCAAAATCATGTTTCCAAGCACTATCCATCTGTTAGGTCATCTTGACCAGCTTCCTTCATTTATAAAAAATTCAAAATTTGACCTTCCTCTCTCCCGTGCGGGGATTTTCAGGGTTTTGGGTAGGGGAATGTTTCCATCAGCATCTCTATTGGTCAGAAGGTGGAAGTTGTATCCAAGATCCATATTTCATCATAGATAGAGGAGGGTGACAAAATTGGGTGTCTACAGGCGGCTGTTTCCCTCATTTGGTTGCTGCACAATTCGATGAGCAGTGGAGGGGAAAAAGAAAAGACAAAGAAGAAGAAGGGATGCTGCTACATGAGGTTGCTGTCCATGTGTTTTGGGACTGCCTCATGCATTACTACTGCTGTCGTATGGTTTTTGCTACCCACTTGTTACTGTTGTAGAGTAAAAGGTGGTGGGTGCAAGGAATTTATTGTTGTCCAAGCTTGGAACAAGCCAAGAGGAGTGCATGCTGCTGTCCAAGGTGCAGAAAGGGGGCTGCTGTTACATATTTTCTGCTGTACACACATCATAAGGTAAAAATTAACATCTAAAATTGTTGTACGTTAGTGTAGTTACAAATTAGGAATAGGTTCAGCCAAATTCCCAAGCATACAACCACCCAAAGTGGGAAATGTGGACTTCATGTAAGGGAACTTGGCTGATTTCGTTATAGAGAGTGAATATGTAATTCCTGCTGTACTTGTAAACTTAAGGTAAGAAGCTATTCTCTAATGGCTGTGCAATAGGTAATTTTTAGATTGGGAAAAGTTTCAGCTGAATTCCCAAGCATGCAACCGTCCATAGAGGAAACCTCAAACTGCATGCATGTGAATCGGGCTGAATTGTTGGGCTGATTTTACTGTAGGGACCAATTTTATAATTGAAGAAGCTGTACATGTAATTTTAGTAAAAGTACAGATCTTAAATTTATCCCTATAGCCACCCATAAATTGGGTTTGAGTTCAAAAGATTAGGGAATAGATTCCCAGACTCGAACCCATCATCCCGGGGAAGAAAATTGGGGAATTCGATATGGCAGAATTTTAATTTGTGTTATTGATGATTTTGAAGACTATAGAATGACCCTAGAGGCCTTAGGAACCATCCCCATGCTGCCATGGTCAATACCCATCGGCCATGAGTAGCCTAAGCTAGAGAAACTGGTAGAACCGCATATGGGAGTGAAGAAATTTCTGCAGAATCTCTCCCACTGGTTGGGTAAGAGGCCCGCCGGTTGTCTCCCACCAGTTGGCTGTTTTTAAGCCCAATTAGCCCTTGTTTTGGTTAAATGGTACCCTACCCCTTGTGGGTTATGTTCCCTACCTATTTACCCTAATTAACCCTATGGGTAGGGGTAGTCCGGGGCTTTTCCAAGGCTTTAAAGTGGGTTAATACACGGGAAGTTAAGAATTGTTTTGGGTTCAGCAGTGAACCTATAATGAGTCATATTAGGTATGGGTAGGTGCTGTAACTGTTTAAAAATTGATACATCTTTGGTTAGGAACCTAAACTTATCGGGCGAGGACACACGATTGATTGTCGAGGATCCTATCGCACACTATGATTTCGGTTTTCAGGTGAGTGGGTGTTTGATTTCTTTTACGAAGTGTTTCTTTTATATTTTTCTTTATGCATGCTCATGCATATTGTGGTTGAATTCCATGTTTTGGATGTATTTTCATATAACAATTATATATATATATATATATATATTGCACATGTGGTATGGTTTTACCGATAGTATTGTGTGATTAAGGTTTTCTGGATGCGTAGTTATAGATGAGTGGTAATGATTGTAACATTGACAGTCTGGGGCACGGTGTGGCCAAGGTACGTTTCTAGTACCATGGGCTCAGAGGTCGATATTATAGTGATGGCCACTGATGTATGATTGATTGCTGTGGATCCATGTAGAATGCATATGGTTAGGATTCACAGACCCTGGTGCTACACCCCTTGCTAGTAGGGGGTTAGGTACTGGCTAATTCCAAAGGGTGGTATATTATTGAGAGTATAACATATTGTACTCAGAGGCTGATACAACACGATTGTATAGGATTCCGGACCGTGGTTGTTTACAGCATGGGTGACCGAGGTGTAGGATTCTGGGACCATAGCTGTCTATTTGGGGTTACCTTTGGCGGTTTATTGGGAGATTGATTATGTAGGATTCCAAGACCTACAGACTTCTGCTTGCAACGAGCTTGTATCCTTGGAGCTTGACGTACTGGGGAGGGGATGCCACCTCGTTGTGTCGCACCTACACCAGATGATGGACCTAGTAATGGAAATAGGATAATAAAATAAATGGATTCACATATATCATATGTCTGTGTGAAACCTGCATTGCATCTTTTGTTGTGTGCGCTTGCATGCACACCCCTCACTAGGCTTGTGAAGCTCACCCACCTGTTGATTTCTATTTTTAGATGGTGGAACCGGTGCTGAGGCAAAATTGGATTTTAGCGGCGGTTGTGAGGCTCGTGTCTACGAGACACCAAGATGCTGATGGACATCACTTGTGATATTTGAATTATTTCTTTTGATGTATATATCACTAAAATATGTAAGATGTAAATATTACACCTCTAGGTTATTAACAACTGAATCTTGTATATTTGTAATTTATCACTCTAGTACATCATTATTGTTATTTATATGACTTTATTAGCATACTCTGATTGTAGTTGTGATCTTGGAGGTATTTGTGAAATTAAGGTACTGCATCTGTGATCCTGGGTATAGTAGGCTGACTGGGTTGGGAATCCAGTGCTGCATACCTTGGCCTATATTGAGGTACGGTGTGACACTTCACATCCTTCTTGTAGTAATTTCTGCACTTAGGTGGCAGAAATCAACAACTTCCTGACTTGATCTTTCTTATGCCCCTGGTAGACAAATTCATCTCCATACTGGGGTCTAAATATAATCTTCTTTTCTGCACATAGTACACAAGCCTGGTATGCATATAGCCAATCCATCCCTAAGATCACATCACAGTCCTTCATATCTATACGAATCAAATGGGCTAACATATCTCTTCCACCTAACCCGATAGTACAAGGCTCATATACATCTTCTAAATTCACAATAAACCCAGTAGGTGTACTAACCATCAACTTACATGCTAACCTTTTTGATTCTATTCCCAATTTCAGAGCAAAGTGAGAAGACACAAATAAATGGGATGCACCGGAGTCAAACAATACATATGATGGTGCCATAGAAACCATAACCATACCTGTCACTACTCCTGGTACAATTTCAACTTCTTTAGCTATCAAAGCAAATACTTTCCCAGATGCCTATAACTTCTTGGTGGATGCAGATGAAGAAGTCGCATTAGATTCTCCAAACTTGGGCAAAACCTTGCGTAAGGCCTCGGCTGTTGGCATGCATAGCATCTCATAGAGATGGGCTGAGAAGTGGTAATAATAGCTAGCTGAGATTGGAAGAAGCTTGGCTAGAGTCTGTTTTCTTGGACACAGTAGCCGAAGAAGTGGCTCCCCTAGAAAATCTCCCAAATGGTTTCCCTGTATTAGTTGTCTTGGCCCTTCTTGCTGCCTGAACTTGGTAACTCTCCCTCTACTTGTCTTCAATAGATTTGGCAATCAATACCACTTTAGCGTAAGTCTAGAGTCTATGTGCAAACAACATAGCCCAAATACTAGATCTCAAGCCCTTCTCAAAAGTTAAAGAAGCAAAGATTGTTAGGGATAGTGGCTCCAAGAGTAATTAGTAACCCTTCTTCGGCATGGTATAGAGACTATGAGCACTGTGCCTACCACACTCAGAAGGGGCGTGCCATGGAAAGATGCATAGGTCTCCTACGTGTGATCCAGGACTTGGTAGACAATGGGACCATTGAAGTCAAGGTCAAACAATCTCCTAATGTCAACACCAATCTACTTCCCGACCATGTGAACAATCTAGATGAAGAAGCCACAGAGAGTGATCCCACTCAACTTATTATATCCAGAGCTAGAAGGAATCCCATGAATGCCCGCAGGAAAATCATGAGTCAAAGGGCCAGAGTCATGAGTACTCCCAAAAGGAAATAGCCATCAAAAGAAGAATTAGAAGATCAGTCTCCCACTGTTCATCATTCCTCATCAACAGAAGAATCTACTGTACCATACCTCCAACCATCACCATGTTACCAACCTCCACCATACCTCCAACCTTCACCATATTACAACCTCCACTGTATCATCAACGTTTACCACATTATCAAGGGGAAGGGATTTCCTCATCCTATCATCCCCAATCTTTATATCCTACCTCTTGCATTACATCACGTTCATATCACCCCGCTTCATATCCTTCATCACCCTTATACCAATCCCATTCTCAAGGTTTGGTGTACAACCCAAAAGACGGATGGATGGACGGATACAATTGGAAGGATATGCTTGCACTACCAAACTTCCCAAAGATGACCTCATCAACGGGATTAGTGAATGCTTTAGGAGAAGACCAGGATGGTGATCCCACTTCTCTAATTCAGCGCACCTTGCCTCTAGAGGATAATCCAAAAAACATTAAAGAAGTCATGGATGACCTCCTTAGAGTAGTGATAGCATTGTCAGTAGGGGAACAAATTAAAGAGTACACCTCCCTAATCCACATAGGGAGTGACACAGAGGATGATGAATTAGGTCTGATCCAACTTCGAGCCAGTGATGTCAAGTCTAACCCTTTGGAAATCTTCTGGTTCATACATTCTGAATACTATGTGTAATACCCTGCTTCTTAAACCCGGTCTGATTTCGCGGTTGAACCGGTTTAACCATGCAGGAACCGAACCAAAGGGAGTTAGAGCGGGTTCCTTATGGGCTATGATGGCAAGGGTGACCTCAAACACCGGCTGGCCTGACAAGTCCGAGCCAGTGCCAGAAGAGACGAAGTACCCAAGCCGTGTACATGCACCTACCATAAGGCCATGTATGGATAAACTAGGTATTGTAGCCGTATATTAATGTATATACATATACTACATCGTATGCCAGGGGTGGGGTTCGCGCCGAGGCCCGAACTCTATCAAAATCCCAAGTTTTGGCCCTCAGGTGGGCGGACAGGTGGGTGCACCCACCCACCTGAGTGACCTATCCATGTGCACTATTCACTTATTCAAGAATTATATATATAGCATTTATAACTTTATTTTCTTTTCATTTATGACACCCGTACGTTGGTGAGAAGAGTAAAGAGGAGAGAGAAAAGAAAGGGAAGAAGAAAGGAAGAGAAGGAAGAGGAAGAAGAGAAGGATTTCAGTGGCGCCGAAGCTTGATCTTCCCATTCCAGCACTGGAAGAGTGATCTTCAACTCTAGATCTACATTTGGAGGTAAGCAAAGTTGAGTTCTTTGAACATTCACCATACCCAAGCTTAAAACCCTTGATTCGAGTGGGGTTTCTTGAGATCTTGTAAATCCCCTTTGAAATGATGAATCTAAGGTTTAATAGATGATTTATGTGTTGATCTTGAAGGATTTGAAGAGGTATTGACAAGGTGGGAGAAGCATTGTGGGTTTGAAGTGATTTGGAGGGTTTGAGGTTGTTCTTGAGCAAAGAAGGTAAGATGGTTTCCCATCACTTGAATCTAACCTAGATCTAGGTTAGAACCATCCTATAGGACCTTGAAGGTGTGAAGAATGGGTGGGGAAAAGCCCCATTTGAATCCCCAAAGAATGGAGGAAGTTGGGAAGAAACATGGTTTTTCCCGCCAAGACCGGTGGGTGCAACCGGTGGGCCCCTACCCGCCTGTGGGCATCCACCTGAGAGGGCAGGGGGCCTTCGGGCACAACCAGCGGGCCCAACCGGCGGGCCATCCTACCCGCCGGTCCTAGAAGGGGCCCCTGACTCAACCAGCGGGTGGAACTGGCTGGCCCTACCGTCGGGCCCTACCGGTGGACCCCTACCCACCGGTCCAAACCGGTGGGTAGGACCGGTGGGCCAGACTGCCCACCTGTCTGACCCACCCGTGTGGCCCCGAAGGTGATCCTTATGTCCGATTGGACCCAAATAGGACATGTGACATTCTTTTGACGTTCTAAACATGATTTTGTCATCGGATCTCGTTAATTTTGATTTCAAAATGGTGAAGTACTAACCCCGCTCAATTATGTTAGGTTCACCAAATCCTACCCGATTCGCACCAGATCTCACCCGTACCGAGCGGGAATCCTTGTACGCTACAAGTAAGTGGGGAGAGGACGTTTGGCCTTGTTTGAAGGCATTGTTTGGAATTCATTTAATTATATCTAGTCTAGTCATGCCATCATGAATATGCTATGTAGTTTAGTCATTCCTCACATTGTTATGCATATGTGATATGTTTACTTTCTAAATGCCAATTGAATGAGATGTTTATATGTTGAATGTGGACATCATGGTGCATGATGCATTGATAGACTAATGCCGTAGTCGGCTTGGAAACGAATGCATTGGTGGCCCGTGGAATGGGACACGGAGGCACTATGCAATCGTACTATTGTCATATAAAAGTATGCGGTATTAGGATTTTCACCATCCCGTGCTACGACCCTTCCCAACAGGGGTTAAGGTGTTGGGTTATCATTTGGGGGAAAGCAGTGGTCGCGGGTGTCGGGTCACTGTGGCGGTTAAACATAACGCCCGACGGGTCATGTTGGACAGTCGGCAACCCCGGTGGTACATTCAAGAGGGCCAATCGTACTGCTTTTAAATTTCTGGAGTCAGCACCTTTATTTTCAGTCATTTACATTTTTGTTGAGAGCCGGTGGACGGCATTGTCTTTACTTTTTCGAGTACTCACGGTGGGCCTTCTCCGACAACCCTATGGGCGTATCGCGGGAGGGAGTTCGCGGCTCGTACCCGGAGTATACACGCACTGTGGTTGTAGTAGCACTAAAACCAAGGACTTAGTAATGTTGCTTAGGGGGATGTGATTTAAAATGTATAGCATGGCATGTAGTGCATATGATGTGTTTTGATGTGTGGACTGCTGTGTGGTCCATCTTACCACTTACTGAGCTAGTGAGCTCATCCCACGTGTACACCCCTTTTTAGATGATTTTACAGGTCATACATCTGAGGAGCATGGGGTGGGTCCCACAGTCAAGTTTCCTGAAGAGGACTGGTGGACCCCTGAGGAGTTAGAGCACGGCACTGACTGCTCGTGCGAGAGTTGTGCTGCGGGACAGCAGTTCTGAGGCCATGCTGAGCTCCACTTCTGAGGCCGAGCTGAGCTCTTCTATGTGATGCCGAGTTGGGCTCAACCCTTGATGCCGAGCTGAGCTCTAGCCTTGATACCGAGCCCAGCTGTGTACTCTGATTGTTTTGGTGGATTCCCTTATGTACTTGATATTTGAATTTTATCTTTATTGTGTAAATATCATGCCTTCGGGCCCAAATGTATATAATTATTGTATCACAATTCGGGTATCAAGTATTATGGGATTATTCTCAGATAAAACTTAGTCTTCCGCTGATCTAACGAGCTTATATTAGTTGTGTGTATGCTATGGTGGAATACAGTATCTGATGATCCTGGCAGGTTTGGGTTAATCGGTGTTAACTCGGCCATTAGCCTGGTTCAATGTGAACGGGGTGTGGCAAATGTTGGTATCAGAGCGTGATGCTCTGCTCCACTCACAGCATACCATTAGAATCCCATAGACTCTATAATAGGGAAATGGGGTTGGGTTAATATAAAAGCTTTAAGGAGTTAAAAGCCAAAGAAAGAAAGTATTAAAAAGGGTTGCATTATATGTTGCATTCATGGCATGCGTGAGTATAGATAAAAGGTAATTAGGTTGGTGATATAACCTATAGAGTACTAGTTTGACGAAATTTCGGCAGCATAACGGCGTAAAATGGGATTTCCAAAAATTCACACACAAATACCTAATAAACAATAGATAATATGATATAACAATGATCAAGTATCAAAATACACAACTAAACTACACAAGTATTCCACATCTGAATTCACCACAAAATTCACTATCCAAAAATATATTATTCCATACATGAATCCAGTTACAGCGCAAATACAAGGAATGATAAGAAATGAAATATACAAGGTCTACAAAAGGGAAAACAGATAAACAGCTGGTGTGGGCGAGCCACGCCCTCACTTGTCATCGTCGTCATCATCGATGATCACCACGTTCGCCGGAGGCCTAGAGTTGACGTCGAGGTGGTGGTCGTAGTAATCGAACCTCGTGTTCACCAGCCGTACCGCCCTCCATACTCGGCCAAAGTCGGTGGACATGGCGTTAGCCGTGGTGCTCAAGTCCTGGCCTAGCTGGAGAAAGAAGTTCTCCAAGGTAGCCTGCCTCTCCAGGATGCGTTCCTCCCTGGAGGCACTCTCGTCCAGCTGTCTCAGTAGCTGAACCTGGCCATCCTGCAAGGCCCGCATGGAGGACATCATGCCCTCGAAGTCGTATGCACCACTCCCAGGTGGTGGGGCTCTATGTGGTGAGGCTGCAGCTTTGGAGGAACTAGGACCAGGGCCTCTCGACTCCTAAGGCGCCACCTCAGGGATGCCATCACCTGCCAGATCATCCCCCTCATCCTGAGGAACGTAGTCCTCGTCCTCCTCGTTGGACTCCTCCTCCATGTGGACATCCTCCATAGGGGCAGCCCTCCTACCCCTACCTCTCTGAGCTCCTGATCTCAGGGGTGAATCCATGAGGGTATGGAGACCCGTGCTCAGGAGGTTACTCCTGTCGAACCTATCAGCCGGAGTCTTCCCCTCCTCGCCGCTCAAGTCCACCCCAAAGAACTCGAAGGTCCCGGTGAGGATCCTGCCATAGGGAAATCCTCCATCCTCAGGGTGGGAAGTGTGGTGCTCCATCGTCCTGAGAATGATGTAGGGGAGGCACAAGTGCTCGCCGCCTCCCTCTGCGGCCGTGTAAATGCAGAACGCGATGAAAGCCGCCATGAAACCCACCTGGTTCCGATGACCTCCTCTGGGAAGCAGGTTGAACTGGACCAACCGAGCAAATAGACGAACCTTGGGGTAGAAGGACATCTCGGACTCCGGACGGGTACTGCTGCCGCAGATGGTCTCGTAGATGAAGTCCGGCGTCGCCAGGCTCATGAACGATCCCAGAGGCTTACTCCTGGGAGGACTGTAGTAACGGTGTCCAGCCGTCGATATACCCAAGATGCTGGCCAAGGTACCCACCGTCAGTTGGATGTCTACCCCCTTCACCAAGCTGCTAATGGTGAACTCCCCGTATGGATAAGACACCTCCAAGTTGCAGTAGAACCGGTGGACTAGCTGCTCGTAGCATGGTCGATCTACGTGAAGGATAGAATCCCAGCCCAGTGCTGAGAACCTCTCCTGAAGCCGACCCTTGTGGAAGTCATCGACTACCACGGTCTTCTCCATCATCACTGACCTCTTCAGGAAAATAGGCCAGTTGGCTGCTGCCTCTGCACTAAGGAAGTGCTCCTCATCATAGTCGGTAGGGTCAGACCGGGTAGGTCCGGGACTCCCTGTGCGAGGGGCTGAAGAGCTGGTCTCCGCACTCTTCTGCTTAGTAGCGGTGGTCTTACGTCTTACGCCAGAGGAAGATGGTCCTTTGCCGGTGCGAGATGACATCTTGGCAAGAAGAAAAGAAAGTGGGGTTAGTAAAGAATGGAAAATGACAGCATTAGAAAGGGGAAACCCAAAACCCAAATTCATGCAAAATGGGAACGGCGACAAGCTAGAAATGATAGGGAGCTAATGGGTATGATGCACGGTAGGTGACAAAGAGGGGAAACATGCCAAACAGTAAAATGACAGCAAAGAGCATATTAACCTGAGAGGATTCAATTGCAACGCGCAAACTCATTCACAAGGGAGTAAAAGCTTGAAACCCTAGATCTATAACAAAATTCCATGGTAGTGGGATCATGTAAGTACAAAAATATACCCAAATAGACTAGGGGGAAGTCCATAGATACAAGTATGGGATGAAAATCAAGGAACCCAATACAAAAAGAGGGATTTTCATGGAAATACATGGGGATTCCAAGTATAATGGAAAACTCATGAATGTTATAGCATGCTAATCATAAAGCAAGTGTAGTGCATCACAAAGGAACCATCAATTGGAGGAAAAGATAAAAAATTTAAGAAATCCCCAAAATTTGGAAACCTAGGGCATAGATTAAAGCCCAATAAACTACAAATGACCATAGTAGAAACATCACAATCACATGGAAATGCTATTCTATGGAAAGAAAGGTGGAAGGAAAGCCTAGATTAAAGCCTACACATGCATTTTACCCCAAAAAGGAAAATTCTGAGAAAAGAGAAGAAGAAACTTACTTGAGGAAAAGGGAGAGATAAACCTTCTCAAAAGCGCCGAGTTGATGAGTAGACTCGCGAGTAGAAGCGCCGAGGAGACCTCCAAGATCGCCCAAGGAAGAGGGGAAGAAAGAGAAAGGAGTTGGGGAAAGAGACAAGACAGAACAGGGTCTGTAGGGCCCTGTTCGTGTTTTTACACAGGCAGGACCGGCGGGTCAAACCGGTGGGCCCCTACCCGCCAGTGCCACCAGCTGGTTTGAGGCACTGGGACTGGCGGGCTCAACCGGCGGGCCCCTACCCGCCGGTGCAGCCCACCGATTGTGAAAATTGGGGAAAATTTTGAAGATTTTTTCCCCTTCTCTCCTCCTAGCATGATTGCATTGATTCTCATTATTGATATTATTCCTATATTAATGTGCTATGGTCAAGTGGGACCATTGACATATCTGTTGGGGCCTTTGCCCTGTATCTTAGAAATTAAGTTACGATTTATTGTGGACTATCATACACTACAATACCTTATGTGATGGCATATAATTGTGTGCCGAAATCAATTCTCCGGTGTTTAACCCATATGGTGTGTGATATGTTCCAGGTACAGGGATACGATGGTACGTACTAGATCCGGTAGTAATGCCCGAGGTACCTCGCGGGGTCCTCGTCCGATCGGTTGACCACAAAATCCTAGGAGGTCCCGCTCTGTGGGACAAACCTCACCTCCACTACCTCCAGAGACCCTTGGTCAGGGTGGGGCACATGGGGACCCACTTATAACTACATTCCCGGACCCTCCATCGGTTATTACACCGGGAGATGTTGCTACTATAATCCAGCAGTCCCAACAGGCTTTTCAGCAACAAATGCTTCAACAACAACAAGTATTTATGACTGCTATTCAGCAACAGTTGGACTTGTCTCAACCGAGTCAACCTCCCCGGGTACTCACTCCACAGGACCCGCCTGTAGGGTCGGGAATGGGACCACAAGTGGGAGGTACACCTCCAATCCCACCATTCGGTGTTCCCCAGTATGGGATGCCTCCTCCATACTCTTACTATCCTGCTTATGCTCCTAACTTCCCGGCTACGAGTAATACGTCAAGGGTAGTGGAGTCATTCAAGAGAAACTTACCACATGTATTCTCTAAGGTGGGGAGTGATCCTCTGGAACCGGACCAATGGATCTAAGAATTAGAGAAGATATTTGAGGTGCTTGAGTGCACGGATGCACAAAAACTCATTTGTGCTGGGTTGCAACTCAAGAAAGAGGCAAATTCTTGGTGGCAAGCCTCCAAGCCCATATTGTTGGCTACCCATCCAGAACCCACTTGGGAGCAGTTCAAGGAGTTGTTCTTGGACAACCATTATCCGCGCAGTTTCAGAGACCACAAGGAGACTGAGTTCATGGCCTTAACTCAAGGAGGTAAGACTGTCCTTGAGTACCAACAATAATTCGAGAGTTTGTTCCATTTTGCCCTAAGGCATATGAGGACAGCTGAAGAGAAGGCAGCGAGGTTCCTAAAAGGCCTGAAAGCATCTATTGGGTCTGTACTTGAGGTCTTGGATTTGACCGAATATGGCCAGATTGTGCAGAAGGCCAAGACTATGGAAGATAAGCAAAAGGGTGAACAGTCCCTCACCCCTGGACTGTGGAAGAGAACAAATCCATTCCCAGATATGGGAAATTCCTCCAAGGCATACCGCGGATCATACAGTTCTGGGCCTATGTATAGGCAGCCCTATAGGCCATCTAGCTACCCTCCTAGACCAGTTGGTGGTTCGGGTTCCACCTCTTTTCGCCCGAACACTAGTGTGGCACCTACAGCTCCAAGGCCACCTCGACCTCCATCTGTAACAGGTCAAGTGCAGAGGGGCCCCGCCCCAGGTTCCAACGTCTCAGATTCGTTGCTTCAACTGCCATTCATATGGGCATTATGCAAAAGACTGTCGGGCCAAACCAGCCTTGCCCTCCAGTCAGCCCTCTGCGTACCGACCTCCCTTACCTCGAGGGAATCAACCGCAGGGAAGGATGTATGCTCTATCATCCGAGGAAGCTGAGGCTAGTACAGAAGTAGTAACAGGTACATTTTAAGTTAAGCAATTCATTATGATTAATATTGATGGCCTGCTGAAATTATATACATTGTTATACTAGGTATCCTACCCATATCAGGCATACCAACCTATGTTTTATTCGATTCAGGAGCTACTCATTCATTTGCATCTAAGAGATTTGTAGAGAAACTTGGGATGTCACCCAGGATCCTAGATCATGGAATGATTGTTAGTATGCCTACTGGTAAAGTTGCACAGTTGAAGGAAGTGTATGGGTCGTGCCCAGTGGAAATTAGTGGGAAGAATCTTGATGCACAACTCATTAAGTTTAATATGCAGAATTTTGATGTTATATTGGGTATGGATTGGTTGTCGGCTCATCGAGCTAATGTGATCTGTGCTGAAAAGCTGATTAGGGTGACAGATGACGAAGGGAAAGAATTGGTATACCAAGCAGATCCAATGAAAAGAGTGAGGAAGGTCCTTGTCTCTGCTCTTCAAGCGGTTAAATTGCTAGAAAGTGGATGTCATGGTTACTTGGCATCGGTACTTGAAGTTGATGCAAGGATTACACCTCTAGGAGAGGTAAAGGTGGTAAAAGAGTTTCCCAACATTTTCCCAGATGATCTAATGCATTTACCACCTGATAGAGAGTTGGAGTTTCCCATAGATTTGACTCCTGGAGCAGCTCCAGTATCTAAGGCTCCATACAGGATGGCACCAGCTGAATTGAAGGAGTTGCAGATGCAGTTGCAGGAATTATTGGAAAAGGGGTTTATTCGCCCAAGTGTTTCACCTTTGGGTGCCCCAGTGTTGTTTGTCAAGAAGAAGGATGGCAGTTTGCGTATGTGCATAGATTACCGGGAGTTGAATAAGCTAACCATTAAGAACCGGTATCCATTGCCACGCATTGATGATTTATTTGATCAGTTGCAGGGAGCCAGAGTATTTTCAAAGATAGACCTTCGGTCCGGCTATTATCAGCTTAAGATAAAGAGCAGTGATATACCCAAAACAGCATTTAGGACTCGATATGGTCACTATGAGTTCCTAGTGTTATCTTTCGGGTTAACCAGTGCACCGGCAACATTTATGGATCTAATGAATCAAGTATTTCAGGATGTGCTCGATAAATGGGTAATTGTTTTTATTGACGACATCTTGATCTACTCCAAGACCGAAGAGGAGCACACTCAACACTTGAGAATGGTGTTACAGAGGTTGAGAGAACAACAGTTGTTTGTCAAGTACAACAAGTGTGAATTCTGGCTTGAACAAGTTGGATTCCTGGGGCACGTAGTGTCCAAAGCCAGAATCGAGGTAGATCCTGAAAAGGTGAAAGCAGTAGTGGAATGGGAAAGCCCCAAGAATGTTACTGAAATTAGAAGCTTCTTGGGTTTGGCTTGATACTACCGTCGCTTCATCGAGAATTTTGCTCGGATCTCAGCACCAATGACCAAGTTGACTAAAAAGGGTGTGAAATTTGACTGGGCAGAGGAATGTGAGAAGAGCTTCCAGGAATTGAAAGAAAGGTTGGTGACTGCCCCTGTGCTGACTATTCCTGAAGGCACAGGTGGAATGACAGTTTATACCGATGCTTTCAAAGTTGGTTTGGGTTGTGTTCTCATGCAACGCGGTAAGGTAATAGCGTATGCATCCCGACAACTAAAGGAGTATGAGAAGAATTACCCCACTCATGACTTGGAACTAGCTGCAGTCATTTTTGCCCTTAAGATCTGGCGACATTATTTGTATGGGGAGAAGTGTGAGATATACAGTGATCACAAAAGCCTGAAATACTTCTTCACCCAAAAGGATCTGAACATGAGACAGAGAAGATGGCTTAAACTCATGAAGGATTATGACTGCGATATTCAGTATCATCCCGGCAAGGCAAATGTAGTGGCAGATGCATTGAGTTGGAAGACACAGACTGTGTCGCTCTCATACTTAGCAGTCAGCCCACCACTCATGCAAGAGGCGATGCTAATGGATGAAACCCTCTTATATGAGGGGGCAACCTTAGAGCTTGAACCTCAACCAGAAAACCTTAAATGGTTGACTGTATCCTTGACGGCTCTACAGGTGCATCCGACAATTAGGCAAGAGGTGGTAATGAAGCAACCTTTGGATCCTGAATTGCAGTGGATTAGAGTTAAGGTTCAAGATCAAACAATGAACGACCCAGATTTTACTTTGGCCAATGATGGGGCATTGATGTTTCGACACAGATTGTGTGTACCCGATGATTTGGATATACAAGACAAGATAGTGAGAGAAGCACACAGCTCCGAGTACTCACTTCACCCAGGAAGTACCAAGATGTACAAAGACCTCAAACAAAGTTACTGGTGGCCAAGCATGAAAGTCACCATAGCTTTGTATGTGGCGACTTGTCTTACCCGCCAGAAAGTAAAAGCTGAGAGGCATCGACCTTATGGTACTCTTCAGCCACTCCCAGTACCCGAATGGAAGTGGGAAAGGATTATAATAGACTTCGTCACCGGACTACCAAGTACACCTAAGGGAATGGACGCGATATGGGTGATCGTGGATCGGCTTACCAAGACTGCTCATTTCATTCCTATCAAGACCAAGTTCTCCATGACCAAACTAGCACAACTTTACATGGACAACATAGTGCGCTTACATAGAGTGCCAGTGAGCATTGTTTCAGATAGAGACCCAAGGTTCACTTCCAGATTTTGGAAAAGCTTACAGCGTGCCTTGGGATCACAATTGAATTTGAGTACTGCTTTTCACCCACAGACGGATGGTCAGTCGGAGCGAACCATACAGATATTAGAAGACATGCTCAGGGCATGTACAATGGAGATGAGTGGCAGTTGGGAAGAATATATACCTCTTATGGAGTTTGCATATAACAACAGTTACCAAGCTACAATTGGGATGGCTCCGTATAAGGCGTTATATGGCAGAAAGTGCAGAACTCCTTTGTATTGGGATGAGGTAGGTGAACGTCGAATGTTAGGACCTGAGATGATACAAATGACTTGTGACAAAGTCGACATTATTAGAGAACGGATTAAAGCAGCTCAGTCCCGTCAAAAGAGCTATGCGAACACCCGCAGGAAAGATATTGAATTTCAGCCAGGAGAAAAGGTACTTCTCAAGATATCTCCTACTAAAGGGTTGCAAAGGTTTCACATAAAGGGAAAGTTGAGCCCAAGATACATTGGACCATTTGAGATCTTATCCCGGGTTGGCTCAGTAGCCTACATGCTTGCTCTGCCACCTTCACTTGGGGATGTTCACAATGTATTCCATGTATCCATGCTGAAGAGATACGTGCATGATCCATCTCATGTACTACCCGTGGAACCAGAGTACCTAGAAGCTGATATGACCTATACAGAACAGCCAGCTGAAATTTTGGACCGGAAGGTGAAAACCCTTCGCAACCGCTCCATTTCCTATGTAAAGGTGCGATGCGCTGATCATTCACTTGAAGAAGCATCTTGGGAGGTAGAGGATGAAATGCAAGCCAAGTACCCTCATCTTTTTGATCAACTAGGTACGCAATTTTGAGGACGAAATTTTTCAGAAGGGGGGGTAATGTAATACCCTGCTTCTTAAACCCGGTCTGATTTCGCGGTTGAACGAGTTTAACCATGCAGGAACCGAATCAGAGGGAGTTAGAGCGGGTTCCTTATGGGCTATGATGGCAAGGGTGACCTTAAACACCGGCTGGCCCGACAAGTCCGAGCCAGTGCCAGAAGAGACGGGAGTACCCAAGCCGTGTACATGCACCTACCATAAGGCCATATATGGATAAAGCAGGTATTGTAGCCGTATATTAATGTATATACGTATACAACATCGTATGCCAGGGGTGGGGTTCGTGCCGAGGCCCGAACTCTGTCAAAACCTCAAGTTTTGGCCCTCAGGTGGGCGGACAGGTGGGTGCACCCACCCACCTGAGTGACCCATCCATGTGCACTATTCACTTATTCAGGAATTATATATATAGCATTTATGACTTTATTTTCTTTTCATTTATGACACCCGTACGTTGGTGAGAAGAGTAAAGAGGAGAGAGAAAAGAAAGGGAAGAAGAAAGGAAGAGAAGGAAGAGGAAGAAGAGAAGGATTTCAGCGGCGCCGAAAGAGTGATCTTCAACTCTAGATCTACATTTGGAGGTAAGCAAAGTCGAGTTCTTTGAACATTCACCATACCCAAGCTTAAAACCCTTGATTCGAGTAGGGTTTCTTGAGATCTTGTAAATCCCCTTTGAAATGATGAATCTAAGGTTTAATAGATGATTTATGTGTTGATCTTGAAGGATTTGAAGAGGTATTGACAAGGTGGAAGAAGCATTGTGGGTTTGAAGTGATTTGGAGGGTTTGAAGTCGTTCTTGAGCAAAGAAGGTAAGATGGTTTCCCATCACTTGAATCTAACCTAGATCTAGGTTAGAACCATCCTATAGGACCTTGAAGGTATGAAGAATGGGTGGGGAAAAGCCCCATTTGAATCCCCAAAGAATGGAGGAAGTTGGGAAGAAATAAGGTTTTTCCCGCCAAGACTGGTGGGTGCAACCGGTGGGCCCCTACCCGCCTGTGGGCACCCACCTGAGAGGGCAGGGGGGCCTTCGGGCACAACCGACGGGCCATCCTACCCGCCGATCCTAGCAATGGCCCCTAGGTCAACCGGTGGGTGGAACCGGCGGGCCCCTACCAGCCGGTCCAAACCGGTGGGTGGGACCGGTGGGCCAGACTGGTCTGGCCCACCTGTCTGACCCACCCGTGTGGCACCGAAGGTGATCCTTATGTCCGATTGGACCCAAATCGGACATGTGACCTTCTTTTGACGTTCTAAACATGATTTTGTCATCGGATCTTATTAATTTTGATCCTAAAATGGTGAAGTACTAACCCTGCTCAATTTTGTTAGGTTCACCAAATCCTACCCGATTCTCACCGAATCTCACCCGTATCGAACGAGAATCCTTGTACGCTACAAGTAAGTGGGGAGAGGATGTTTGGCCTTGTTTCAAGGCATTGTTTGGCATTCATTTAATTATATCTAGTCTAGTCATGCCATCATGAATATGCTATGTAGATTAGTCATTCCTCACATTGTTATGCATATGTGCTATGTTTACTTTCTAAATGCCAATTGAATGAGATGTTTATATGTTGAATGTGAACATCATAGTGCATGATGCATTGATA
Source organism: Macadamia integrifolia (assembly GCF_013358625.1). Lineage (NCBI taxonomy): Eukaryota > Viridiplantae > Streptophyta > Magnoliopsida > Proteales > Proteaceae > Macadamia > Macadamia integrifolia. The sequence continues at coordinate 22,950,502 of NC_056558.1, forward strand.
GACTAGATGCCGTAGTCGGCTTGGAAACGAGTGCATTGGTGGCCCGTGGAATGGGACACGGAGGCACTATGCAATCGTACTATTGTCATATAGGAGTATGCGGTATTAGGATTTTCACCATCCCGTGCTACGACCCTTCCCAACAGGGGTTAAGGTGTTAGGTTATCATTTGGGGGGAAGTAGTGGTCGCGGGTGTCGGGTCACTATGGCGGTTAGACATAATGCCCGACGGGTCGTGTAGGACAGTCGGCAACCCCGATGGTACATTCAAGAGGGCCAATCGTACTGCTTTTAAATTGCTAGAGTCAGCACCTTTATTTTCAGTCATTTACATTTTTGTTGAGAGCCGGTGGATGGCATTGTCTTTACTTTTCCGAGTACTCACGGTGGGCCTTCTCCGATAGCCCTATGGGCATATCGCGGGAGGGAGTTCGCGGCTCGTACCCGGAGTATACGCGCACTGTGGTTGTAGTAGCACTAAAACCAAGGACTTAGTAATGTTGCTTAGGGGGATGTGATTTAAAATGTATAGTATGGCATGTAGTGCATATGATGTGTTTTGATGTGTGGACTGCTGTGTGGTCCATCTTACCACTTACTGAGCTAGTGAGCTCATCCCACGTGTACACCCCTTTTTAGATGATTTTGCAGGTCATACATCTGAGGAGCATGGGGTGGGTCCCACAGTCAAGTTTCCTGAAGAGGACTGGTGGACCCCTGAGGAGTTAGAGCACGGCACTGACTGCTCGTGCGAGAGTTGTGCTGCGGGACAGCAGTTTTGAGGCCGTGCTGAGCTCCACTTCTGAGGCTGAGCTGAGCTCTTCTATGTGATGCCGAGCTGGGCTCAACCCTTGATGCCGAGCTGAGCTCTAGCCTTGATACCAAGCCGAGCTGTGTACTCTGATTGTTTTGGTGGATTCCCTTATGTACTTGATATTTGAATTTTATCTTTATTGTGTAAATATCATGCCTTCGGGCCCAAATGTATATAATTATTATATCACAATTCGGGTATCAAGTATTATGGGATTATTCTCAGGTAAAACTTAGTCTTCCGCTGATCTGACGAGCTTATATTAGTTGTGTGTATGCTGTGGTGGAATACAGTATCTGATGATCCTGGCAGGTTTGGGTTAACCGGTGTTAACTTGGTCACTGGCCTGGTTCAGTGTGAACGGGGTGTGACACTATGAGCGTTTGGATGTAGGAGAATTTGATGGTCAAGGGGAATCTGATGAAGAACCAAGTGAGTGGAAAATCAGTGAAGAAGAGGATGATGATGACGATGTTGTGGGCGAGAATAAGGATAAGAATGATGGAGATGACTTTGATTCTCAAGAGGATGATGAGTATCCGGACTGGGATGACTACCAAGGGCCTTGGTACAATGATAATGATGATGAGTCAGAATATTACTCACCAGATCACCAGACATGTTTCTTAGTCTATGCTATCTATGGTGATGACCTAATAGCTGATCCGATAGGTGGCATTCATCCTTCCCTCTACATGGGAGGAGATGATTCTACATCAGATTCAGAAAATGATGAGGAATTTAGAGAGCTGATGCAAGTTTATATGGATTAACATGAATCCGCATTAGAAATGGAAGAAAAGTTGTGTGAAGTATACTCAAACACATTGAGGATGCAGGAAAGAGTAGAAGAAATTGACAATATGCTAGGCGAAGTAACTATCAGTGAGCTGCTGAATGATCTGGAGGAAATAGGGCTAGACGACACATTCACAGAGGCAGTAGACGCCACATTCCAACAACTTTCTAATGCAATCAAAAAGTTATGAGCCAGGGATGTGGACATTTGTGGAGGACCTCGACTTTCCACCCCAAGCAAGGAGGGAGAATCAGAAGTAGAGGATGATCCCATGGTAGGGATAATCACCATAACTAACAGTGATGATGAAGATTGCTATCCCAATGAGATCATCATAAAGAAACCCGTCCATGTGATGGAGACTCAAAGTGGAAAAGACTACAAGGGCAAGGCCTTAGCAATGGAACGGTCAAGGGCTAATGAGGCCGGAACTAGCGGCTTGAAGAAAGAACTAGAGAACCCAGTCTTGGCTCAACTCAAGAAGTCCCAGTCTAATATCTCAATTTGGGGACTATTGATGGCCTCCCCCACACACCTTGAAGTAGTTTTGAAGTCCCTCACCAATGTGCAAGTGCCAATCGAGATAGAACCGATGCATCTCCCACACATAGTAGGGGCAACTTATGCCATACAATCATTGATGTTTTCAGACTCTGAACTCCCTAAAGGAGCCCACCACAATAGAGCTCTACACATCACGGTAGAATGTCTTCATAAGATGGTTCCCCAGGTCCTCATTGACAACGGTTCCACTTTGAATGTTCTACCCTTGAGATCAGTAAAGAGTATCGGCGTCAACCTGGAAGAAATGAGGCTGACTACTCAAACTATATGAGCATATGACAATACCACGAGGAAAATCCTTGGCATCATCACCCTTGCCGTAAAGATGGGCTCGGTGAAGCTTGATATTGATTTCCAAGTCATTGATATACCGGTATCCTTTAATATGCTCTTGGGTAGGCCTTGGTTGCATCAGGCAAAGACAGTGTCCTCTAGTTTCCATCAAAAAATGAAGTTCATTTATGAAAGAAAGGTGATTACAATATCCGGAGACCCCGAAGTGGTTAATACCTTAGCCAATATTGAAAATGGGGAAGAACATGACCAAGAAGTTCAACTAAGTGGTTTTGAATTAGATGCAACTTGTGCAGCTATTGCCAAGGAAGTCCCAAGGGAGAAAATCCCGGCTAACTATGAGGCCATCTGGAGTCCGCCAGCGAATCAGATAATGAAGAATGTGCAATATTTTCCTGGCACGGGGCTAGGGAAATATCATCAAGGAGTTCCAAAGCAGCCTAGTTTGGCAGTGAACAAAGGGAAGAGTGGTCTCGGGTACACTCCTCAGACCACCAAGGGGAAAAAAGTACTAAGGATGACTAGGAAAATATTTACCTCTTACTACCCTACTCTTAATGGATACTTTGTAAGGGAAGGAGAGGATTTCCTTTTCTGCAAAAATGTGGAGCCATGGTTTGATGAAACTGCTGCAAAGATGCAACCAGGATTTAAAGTGTTTTTTCAAGACAAGTTCGACTGGGTGACTCATGAAGTGGAACAATGGAAAATGCTTGACAAAGAAAGTGATCAAGATAGTTGCATCACCGAGATAGCAGAAATTGTACTGATTAATAATGGGTCTTCCTCTGGTAGCCCTACAACATTGATCCAATCAATAGAGGCACCAAGTCCTCGAGTCCTCCTAAAAAGAGAATGGGAAGAGAAGATAAGACTCACCTGGAGTCTACTGCTTCCCATTGATTTGAAAAGCTATATTTTCTCCCTCTTACAAGAACCAAGAGCCTGAGAGCTACATGAGCTCAAACCTCGTCCTTTCAGATGAAGAAGTGTATATGCAAAGCAAAGAAGAGCACAAAGTATGATGGCTTACATGTACTGTGCCCGAATCAATTGCAATGGGAAGGTCCGTGAAGGTGTTCAAAGATGTGGCCGAGGCAACGAGATGGCATCCCTCAACAGGATGGAAAAGATGGACTTTATAGAAAGAGGATTGAGCAGTCTTCACTAATCTTCACCCCTCAGAAAGTTCGGCTTCCGAGAGCACAAAGTTGATCAGCTGGTATTTGTGAAGAAGCAGACACCTATCCAGAAGAACCATTGTACCACTGAAGAAATAGCAGCAACTTTCTCAGAAGGAGAAAAAGGCTCTTAGCCACATATCCTCATCCATCGAGCCATCGAACTGCTCCTGAATTGGACTAGCATTGGAGAAGACTTCAAGTTTACTCATGCTACTGAGTCAACCACCCTGAATACCACTGACAAAAGCATTAAGTCAGTTGTCAAGTCTGTAGTCAACTCTATTGTTTACGATTTCGTGTGGGCCTCCCCTCTTGAGGCGAGTCCAGAGTCCGTGTATGTCGAGTCTGTTACTCCTTTTTTCATGAATAAAATTTTTGATTCCGAGTATAACTTGCCTCCTTTTTTCTGATGATGATCTTAATAAATATCAAGAATCAATAAAACAATGCAAACCAAAGAAAGTCCAACCCATCCATGAGGATACTCGGGTTATTAATCTAGGAACCAACCAATGCCTTTGAGAGGTGAAAATTGGCACCACCCTTGATGATGAAGAAGCAGAACAAATGATTAGTCTCATGAAGGAATTCACTGAGGTCATTGCTTGGTCTTATGAGGATATGTTGGGTATTGACCCCAACATCGTGCAACATTGATTGCCGACTTACCCTGGGGCAAAACCAATAAAGCAGAAGCTCCAAAGAATGTGTCCAGAATGGAGTGAAAAGATCAAAGAAGAGGTTATAAAGTAGTAGAATGCAAGATTTATACAAGTGGTTAAGTACCCCCAATGGTTGGCCAACATAGTACCAGTACCAAAGAAAAATGGCAAGGTATGAATGTGCGTGGACTTCCGAGATCTTAACAAAGTAAGCCCTAAAGATGACTTCCCATTACCTCACATTGATGTATTGGTGGATAACATGATGGGGCATGCTTTGTTATCATTTTTGGATCGATTCTCAGAATACAAAAAAATAAGCATGCATCCAGAAAATCATGAGAAGATAGCCTTCACCATTCCATGGGGAACCTATTGTTACATGGTGATGTCTTTTGAACTGAAGAATACCAGAGCAACTTATCAAAGAGTAGCTATGACCATATTGCATGACATAATAAACAATGATGTGGAGGTCTATATGGATGACATGATAGTGAAGTTGAAAGATCAGCAGAGGCATATTCCCACACTAAGGCGATTCTTTGAAAGAATCAAGAAGTATCAACTAAGGTTGAACCCAGAAGTGTGTATTTATGGCAACAACAGAAAAATTGTTAGAGTTCTTGGTAAGTGAAAGAGGCATCGAAGTTGATCCTGTCAAGATCAAGGCAATTCAGAAGATGCCCACACCTCGGACTGAGACGCAACTACGAGGATTTTTGGGTCACATTGAGTATATCAGCATATTCATAGCTCAATTTACTACAATTTGTGAACCAATTTTCAACCTGCTGAAGAAGGATCAGCCCACAAAATTGAATGACCAATGCCAACAAGCTTTTAACAAGAACAAAGGATACCTCATGAACCCACCAGTATTGACACCACTAATGGAAGGAGAACCACTCTTATTGTACTTATCCGTAGAAGAATATTCCATGGGCTCATTGCTAGCCCAGAAGGAAACAGAAAAGGGGGTAGAGCATGCCATATATTATCTTAGCAAGAAGTTCCTCGAGTATGAGACATGGTACACATCTTTGGAAAAAACTTGTGCCGCATTGCTTTGGGCAACAAAAAGGCTGCAACACTACATGGTAGCTTATCCGGTACGTTTAATCTCAAGAATGGATCCAATCAAATACCTCTTCGAGAAACCAGTCCTAATAGGAAGGATGGCCCATTGGCTACTTTTGCTATCAGAGTTTGACATCACCTATGTTACTCAGAATTCTATCAATGGGAAAGCTATAGCTGATCATTTGGTGGCACACCTCGCAGAGGATAGAAGGGCCTTAGATGATGCTTTTCTCGATGAAGAGATCGCAGCAATAGAGGAACAAGACAGTTAATGAATGGCAATTATTCTTTGATGGAGTGGCTAATCAAAAGGGGTGTGGCATGGGAATATTACTTGCCACTCCTGACGGCCTTTATTTGCCTTTGTCATTCCACCTCAAATTTCCCTGTACCAACAATATTGTTGAATATGAAGCTTGTGTGTTGGGACTAGAAATGACCCTGACTATTGGAGTGAAAATGATCAAAGTATATTGAGATTCATCCATTGTCATTTTTCAGACACAAGGGAAGTGGAAGACTAGAGATGAAAAACTGAAGTCATATCAAGAACATTTGGCAGAAGTGATCGAACACTTTGAGGAGATTTCATTCGAATACTTCTAGAGGGACAATAATCGGTTTGCCGATGCCTTTGCAACCTTAGCATCTACAGTAGAATGCAACTCTATGGCTAGGGTCTGACCATTCTTGGTAGAACAAAGAAGCAGCCCCATTTATCAGAATTCTATGAAAGCTCTTACTGTAGATGGCCAGTCTTGGTTTTCTCACATAGTGGATTTCATCAGAGAAAGGAAATACCCAATTGAAGCAACTAAAAGAGAGAAGAAGTTTCTAAGGAGATATGCCACCCAATTCATTCTTCAAGAGGATTTGTTATACAAGAGATCCTATGGCGGAATACAACTGTTGTGTGTGGATGAGGAGCAACCAGCAACAATCATGGAAGAAATTCATCAAGGCCTTTGTGGACCCCATATGAATGCCAAGATGCTAGCTAAGCAGATTCTCAGGCTAGGATACTATTGGAACAAAATGGAAGCAGACAGTGTAGGCTTTGTCAAGAAATGCCACAAATGTCAGAAATTTGCCAACATCATACATATCCCGCCAACAGAGTTGCATTTGCTAAGTTTTCCTTGGCCATTCTCCACTTGGGGCATTGACATCATTGGACAGGTCAACCACAAAGCATCCAATGGTCATGAATTAATCTTAGTAGCCATTAACTATTTCACTAAGTGGGTAGAAGCTCAGTTATATGCAGTCCTCACATCTGCTAAAGTTCTAAAGTTTATCTAAGAAAATATCATTTCCCAATATGGAGTACCTCAAGAGCTGATATCGGATCAAGGACCCCACTTCTGGGGCAAGACTGACAAGATATGCACAAAGTTTGGTATCAAAAGGCATCACTCTACCACCTACCGGCCACAGACCAATGGGGCAGTAGAAGCAGCCAACAAGAACATCAAAGTGATCCTATAGAAAATGGTTAAAACACACAAGGGTTGGGCGGATAAGTTACCACTGCCTTTGTGGGCATATCAGACTTCTGTGCGATCCTCTACAGGGGCAACCCCTTTCTCTTTGGTATATGGGGTTGAGGCTGTTCTACCCGTGAAAATCCTAGTGCCATCCTTAAGGGTGCTTCTTGATAGTCAGCTACCTGAAGGAAAATGGGTGAAGGCCAGACACGATGAACTCAACAAGAATGTGAAGCCCCGTCGTATAGAAAAAGATGAACTTGTTCCTCGAGAACAAAGAGCTCCAATTCATGACCCAAGAGGGAAATTCAGGCCCAACTGGAGTGGCCCATTCATTGTTAACGAGATTTTACCAAGCAAAGCTGTGAAACTCATAAACCACAACGGTAAAGAAATACCCAGACTGGTCAATATGGATCAACTCAAGAATTATTATGTCTGAAAAGGGTGAATAGCTCGAACTACGTCAGACCTGATTCCTCTCAAGGGATACGTAGGCAATTTGACATGTGCAAGTGCAGTCTCAACCATCTCAAGGCAATAAATTGGTTCCTAAATTAATAATCAAGGTATCTTAAAAGATCATCATAGTTTGTGTCTCCCAAGAATCCCCATTTGGCATGCAAGGTCATTAGGTATCTGTCATTCACCTATGGTCCGTCAAATTCTTATCCAGGGTTCTATCCCCTAAAAAAGTTACCACCCAGCACCAATTTATCAAGGCTACTTTACTCCCCATCCTTGATCGGTCAAAAGAAAGAGCTTGATGCAACAGTGGTAGAGGTTTGGTTGTGTCAGTAGCTAATGAGTAATGCTTTGATAAATCATCACATCTTCTCTCTGCTTGTGATGGTTTTAGGAAAAGTCATGGACTCTTTGGATGAGACATTGAGAAAATGGACCTTGGACATAAACATGATTGCACCAAGAAATGAGGGAAACCCTAGAATTCAAACTCATTGATGATTGGAAAGAGTAACTACAAGGAAGAACTACAAAAGACATTGTATGGAAATTCCCAGGGAGGCCACAAGAAGATTTTCTGCTGAAGACCCCTAGTTACAACTACGTCAGGTTGATTGACTCACATGTCTTTTTATTTGCCTATATACATTAGCTGACAATATGGGCTCGAGGCGATGGACCCAAAGGAGTTCATGAACTTCCACCCACCCTAAGAGTTGTCTCCCCACCTTGTTACTTACCTATCTTGTCTATAGTAGGAAAGTTGTTTCCCTCCCATGTAATTCACTTGGTAATAGAATGAGGTGATCTTTGGATTTTAGCGTCATTCCGGTTATTCTAATGAAGACTTGAGTTGTGGAATTAATCGTGCCTTAAAAATTCAAACTCCTGAACTAAAAAAAAAAAAAAAAAGAGAAGTTTTCATTCCAAAATAAAGAGCCAAGTCTGGCTATATAAAAGGTAAAAAAAAAAAAAAAAATGAATATGGGGAGGGAAAAAGAAAAAGAAAAAGAAAAAAGCAATATTTGTATTTTGAAGGAACAACAGGAACAGATCTCTAGGGATCACCATCCTCATCTACGCCATATTCGGACCTACTTACGGAAGTCATCAAGTTACTAGACATAACAGTATCATGTGTCCACCGTGAACTCACCAGCTGTCCTGTGAGGTCCTCAATCTAGGTGGCCTGTTCAGCATTCTGTTCCCTCAGAGAAGGGACCTATCCATCCTGGGAGGCACAAAAGATGGTCAAAGTATGGAGTTATAATAAAAGAAAATCAAAGATAAAAAAAATTTGTGAAAATCCCCACCCTCAATACAAAATAAAAATAAAATAAAAATCAAATCAAAATTCAAAAAATCAAAAGAAATGTTTTTTAATCAAGAATCAAAATCCAAAATTCAAATCAAGATGCAAAAATCAAAATCCAAAATCAAAACCCAAAAAAAAAAAAAAAAAAAAAAAAAAAACTTCAAAAATCAAATTCAAATCAAAGTTAAAAAAAAAAAAAAAAGCCAAAAATCAAAGGTCAAGAATTAAAAATAAAAAATTCAAAAGAAAAGAAAAGATTCCAATTCCAAGGTATAGCTCAAAAATTCTTACCACAAAATACAAAACCCGAATCAAATTTCATGAGGAAGGTGAAATTTACATCACATTCATGTGGAAGGTGAAAATCGAATTCAAGTGGAAAGTAAAACTCAAAGCAAATTAATGTGGTAGATAAAATTTACATCACATTCATGTGAAAGGTGAAAATCAAATTCAAATCGAAAGTAAAATTCATGTGAAAAGAAAAATTCAATCCAAATCTAAAGGAAATCAGGATTCCAATTCAAAAGTTCAAATTCAAGATTCCAATTTGAAGGTCAAAATTCAAGATTTCAATTCAAAAGTCCAAAAGATTAAAAATCCAAAGAAGAATCAAAGAATCAAAGGTCAAAAATCACAAAATCAAGAATCATTTATTAATGTCTTTTACAGGATTGAAAGTGTAATGAGTTTCTTTCCTATAGTTGACAGTACCAGATGGCCCAGAATGGTTCAAAAGAACCCGCCTAGAAGACCAGATAGCCAAGCCCGGTTTGAAAGAACCCACCTGGAAGACCAGATAGCCCAGACCGATTCGAAACAACCCACCTGGAAGACCAGATAGCCTAGCACGGCTCGAAAGAATCCGCCTGGAAAACCAGCTAGCCCAGCCTGATTTGAAAAAACCCACCTAGAAGACTAGATAGCCTAGCCTGGTTCAAAAGAACCTGCCTGGAAAACTAGATAGCCCAGACCAGTTCGAAAGAACCCAAATGGAAGACCAAATTCCCTGACCTGGCAGATGGAGGTCCAGCCTAGGAAGAACATTTTTCATGTACTAACATCTTCTGCCGGGAGGGCTCAAATCTCTGTAAATGATGGATCAATCCCTAGGACTGGCAGATGGAAGTCCAACCTAGGAAGAACATTTTTTATGTACTAACATCTTCTGCAGGGAGGGCTCAAATCTCTACAAATGATGGATCAATCCCTAGGATTGGCGGATGAAAGTCCAGCCTAGGAAGAACATTTTTCATGTACTAACATCTTCTATAGGGAGGGCTCAAATCTCTGCAAATGATGGATCAATCCCTAGGATTGGCAGATGGAAGTCCAGCCTAGGAAGAACATTTTTTTATGTACTAACATCTTCTGTAGGGAGGGCTTAAATCTCTGCAAATGATGGATCAATCCCTAGGACTGGCTGATGGAAGTCCAGCCTAGGAAGAACATTTTTAATGTACTAACATCTTCTATAGGGAGGGCTCAAATCTCTGCAAATGATGGATCAATCCCTAGGACTGGCAGATAGAAGTCCATCTTGGGAAGAACATTTTTAAATACTAGTACCTTTTACGGGATTGGAAGAGCAATGAATTTCTTTCCTACAATCGGCGACCCAGGTAAGTCCTAAACTTCAAAGTAGTTAAGAGATATTATCTGTTGCATTTTCAACTCTGTCATTCATAAGCAAGATGATGACAGTACATGCTCCGGGTGATAAAATGTTGTAGTTCTTTTCTTTGCCCTTTGGCTGTTGGCACAGGCCTTAGCCAAAGAGGGGCATTCTGTAGACACCCAATTTTGTCACTCTTCCCTGGCTATGATAACATACGGATCTTGGATGTGACTTTCGTTTCCAATCAACAGAGATGATAACTATCTGAGGCAGCTATTCCCAAGAGTATTCCACACTCACCCAAAATTCTCAGAAAATCCACGCGAGAGAAATGAAGGGTCCAATTATGCCATTTTATATACGAAGGAATCCGGTCAAAGTGACTGTACGGACACATAGTACTCAAAATTATGATTCCAACGATATATGGTATGTCAAAATCGAACCATCGGATCTCCTGCAATCATTCCCAGAAATCACACTTAAAGTGCCCAAACCCCACCTATGCGAACACCCATGCCATGCCTTGAGTGCCCAAACGCCGCCCATGCGAGTACCCATGCCATGCCTTTAGTGCCCAAACCATGCCCATGTAAGCCCCGTGTGCACACGACCAAGCCCCACATGCACACGGCCAAGCCCCGTATGCACTCGACTAAGGCACGCATGCACATGGCTAAACCCTGTGTGCACTCGATCTATCCCTGCATGTACCTGACCAAGCCCTGAGTGTACCTGACCAAGTCCTGCACATTCCCGACTGAGTTCCCACACCCATACCGAAGCCCGAATACCCATACAGTAGTCCCAGCACCACTAACAGAGCCCCAGCACCACTGGTGGAGCTCTTACGGCCCTGCTGGCGGCCCAACATCCTCTTTGGACCTCCAACACCCCTATCGACCCTTTTGCACCTCTGCCAAAACTTTATCTGCTCCCGTTGATGATTAGAATCCCCCTTCCGACAGTCGAATCAGAGAAGGAATTCCCTCTTCACCCACTTGTGTACCCTACACTCCCCCACTAGCGTACCCTACACCGCGGCCTCCTATTTGTCCAAAAAGGAATCTTTTCCCATGATTGGTCCAAACAAATTACCTTTCACTCCATTGGCTATGGAAAATTACCCTCCATCCCATTGGTCCAAAATTTCTTACTTTCACCCCATTGGTTTAGAAAAATTACTTTTTACTACCATTGGTTAAGAAATTTTCTCTCCTCCCTATTGGTCTGGAAATTATATAAATACCCCACCTCCTTTTGATTTCACACACCAAAACATACCAACATTACCCCACAACACCTGATAGTAGTGAAGCTCTGCCCTCTCTCCTCCCCTTTCCCCCCTTGAGGTTTTCCAAGTCTACAGAGAGATCTTCACAAGATCCGAAGTTTTCTTCGGATCTTCGAAGTGTTCTTTGGGCCTTGGGGACTCTTCGATCCTTTGCTTTCTTTGAGTGAGATTTTTAAGAAAAGTTCCCTCCTAGCCCTCCGATATCCTATCCCCAACGGAAGTTCTGTCCGAGTACCACCTCGGCCTAGCCCTCTGATAGCCTATCCCGAATGGAAGCTTTGTCTGAGTGCCACCTTAGACTAGCCCTCCGATAGCCTATCCCTAGTGGAAGCTCTGTTCGAGTGCCACCTTAGCCAAAATCCAAAAATAGCCTTCCCTAGCTGAAGCTCTATCTGAACCCAAATCTGAAAGTAATCGTCCCTAGCTAGAACTCTACCCGAATATCACTATAGTCAGCATCTCTCAAGAAAGGAAGTTGGAGGTCAAGACCTTCTTCCCCTGAGCCGGGAGAATCCACAAGAAAGCCCGTACCAGCATCAACCAAGGGTTCCACCCATTTTGACCCGAAACAGGGGTCAAGCTCAGGTATAATCTCTCAACAAAATTAGCACAATGTAGACTTTATATTAACCTTGTTTTAGTGTACATAGTCATTTAAATTCAGTCAATATAAATATGTGTGATAACTTAGAATGTTCGTTCTTAAGCATTTAGTAGGAAGACCGGTTGAATCGGGTAGATTGGGTGCCTAACACCTTCCCAACTCTGTAACCTGACACTTATCCTAAATCTCTAGACCAGACCAATTATCGGGCCCTTTTCTCAGGAATTGGGCCCACCCCGGGTCCTAGGACCATAATCCTAGGTGGTGACTCCAAACCCTTTTGTATGATCCCAATCCCCGTATTGGACCATCATCAAACCCCCGTCTAGAATGAAAAATTTTACCCTCCTGTGAAATAGGCCTCCACATACCTCCGAGCGGTGATACGGTATGTGGGGCCCGTGGGTAAGTACACATGACACATCCCTCCCTCATGAAAGAGAAAGAGATGAGAGAGGATGGAATGAATGCAAGTCTTTTCTCTTCCCCCACAAGGGAGGAGAGAGATCCCATCATCATCTTCTGGCCGCTACTCTCACACACCCTACCTGCACCCCCCCCTCGCACCCTCGGATGAGCCACCTCACACCATCATGCGCACCCTCTCACACCATCGTATGCACCCCCTATAGCCCTGCCCGCACCCCTGGCACCCTCGTATCCTCGCACGCTCCCCCTCATACCATCGCGTGAACCCTCTCGCACCATCACACGCACCCCCTATAGCCCTGCCTGCACCCCTCGCACCCTCGGAAGAACCCCCTGCAGCCCTACTCGCACCGCCTCGCACCCTCGAACCCTTGCAAGTGCCCCATCGCACCATTGCGTCCACCCTCTCGCACCATTGCACGCGCTACCTGCCCCCCCTGCAACCTAACCAGCACCCCTACAGGCCAGCCTGTGTACCCAACACTACCCCACTAGCATACCCTACTCTGCGGCCTCCTATTGCTCCAAACATGAATCTTTTTACCTTATTGGTCAAAAAAATTTACCTTTCACACCATTGGCTATGTGTTAGGATTTAAAATGTAACTGCAAGAATACGAAACAGTGTAGCTATGGGTGGAACATAGGGAGAGCAGCCACTTTATTTGGCTTCTTTTAATAATGCGAAAGTGAACCAATTAACGGTTGTGATCTAATACTAACTACCATCCTAAACATATGTATCTAAAATAACGTCCTAACCATTTGTCATCTAAGAATTTAAATACACAAGCCACACAATTAAAATTAAATAAATAAATAACTAAAAATAAACAACCCATGCAATTAAAAAGCAATAAAGAAAAAAAATGCTGAAATAAAAATAAAGTAAAAGAAAGGGGATAAAGCTAGAGAGAGGCTCACAAGTAGGTTTCTATACTTAGCCCGAGGGATGCATCATAATATGAGCTTCCCTACTTGACCAGAGAGTCACTCTTACAAGGGTTACTCTACATGGCTTTAGGGAAAGGAAGACAACTAAAATAAAAACAATAAAATGATGGTTCTATGGCTAGGAGGGGTAAAGCCAACACATGCACTGGCCATGGACCTTGGGGGAAAGGGAAAGCAATAATGTAATGAGTGAAATTAAAATCCTAAATTAAGAAAGAAAGGGTAGTCAGAAGAGGGAATGAGAGGGGGGAGAGAAGACTATTGAAGAAGCCTACCTACTTGAATCAATGCTTGAACTTGAAAGCTTGGGTGATTTGAGATAATGCCAACGCTAAAAACTAGATCTGGAATGAACCAATTTTGAAATTTCTAGGCCTAGAGAAAACAAATCTTGATTAAAAAAATGAACTTGAAAAAGAGATTCTCCACAGCTCTTGATCTTGTCACCTAGATCTAAGCCTAGAACTATAACTTAAAAATTACAACTCAATTGCATAAATCCTAAACATAAAAAGCTGAATAAAAATAAAAGAGTGCTTGAATTAATTGAAATAAAAACAGCTATTACAAAAGTGATTAAATAAAAAACAAAGAAGAACTAAAACTGAAGAGAGTGAGAGAGAGAAAGAGAGAGCAACTAAAAAAAAAACCCTAGAAGAAGAATGAAGTGTCTCCTCCCCTTGTGTTGATTCTATTTTATAGAGAATGGGGGAGGGAAGCTAATGATTTTAGCTTCTAAAAAAAGGGATTTTTTTTATCTTGTTGATGAGGTGGAGGAGAGAGAAGAGAGAAGAGAGAAAGAGAGAAAACGTGTGGAGAGAGAATCTCTCACGATTTTTGTTACCTTTTTTTCCCTATTTTCTCTCCATTTTTCTATTTTTCTCTCTCTTCTTGCTCAAGAAACCCCCCTTGGCGATTTTTCTTGCTTGGATTTGGACAATATTCTATTTTAAGGGGAAATTCGATCCATGCCCTTTTCTTTTTTTTTTTTTCCTATTTTTTCTCTTTATATTCTCTCTCTCTTCTTCAAACTTGTGCGCAACCATCTTGGCCGACCTCCTTTAAGTGATGAGTAGGAGAGAGAAAATATTCTAAAAAAAACTTCAAAAAAATGGCAGCTAAGAGGTTCAAACTTGAGACCTCCTAATAGCAAGGAATTTTGCACACCACAACTCACCAACTATGCTAGGTAGTTGTTGTTACAAAAAACGAATCATCAATCACTTAAGGGTGTGGTCCATCGATCCTTGTTGGTATTTGGAATATTCTTTATACCCCTGGGACAACTGCAGATGGGCTGGTTCTGTACGTCGGTTCAGTTCTGATCCATTATTTTTTTTCTGGCCTGAAAAGAATAATCACTTGTACGGTTGACCAAACGAATGTCTGCTTTTAATTGAACACGTCCATCTTGCTCAAAATTTTGTCCTCTTTGTAACCATGAAAAGAATTAGGACCTCTTTAGGTGTAAAATTGGAGATATAGCACCCGATAGTTCTTAAGGCCTTTAAAATATAAAAGCTGTAAAAAGAGAGGAAAACCCAAGGTAGCTCCATTCTAAATATGTAAAATGCATGTTTTACTACCCAAGATTTCGCACATAATTGTGCTCATCACTATGGATAATCACCCTCCACCCCGTTGGTCCAAAATTTCTTACTTTCACCCTATTGGTTTAGAAAAATTACTTTTTACTATTATTGGTTAAGGAATTTTCTCTCTCCTCCCTATTGGTTCAAAAATCTTATAAATACCCCCTCCCTTTGGTTACAAGACACACGAAGACAATAACACACCAACATACCCCATAATAATCCATAGTAGTGAAGCTCTGCCCTCTCTCCTCCCCTTTCTCCCTTAAGGTTTTTCAAGTCTTCGGAGAGATCTTCATAAGATCCGAAGTGTTCTTCGGGCCTTCGAAACTCTTCAATCCTTTCCTTTTTTTGAGTGAGATTCTTGTGTAGGAAAATTTTTCCCTTAGTCTCCCACCCCCTTTTGAGGTTCCTTCAGTCTATGGAGAGATCTTCGTAAGATTCCTTTGAATGTTCAAAGTGTTCTTCCTTGGAAGTTCTTCAACCATTTAGGTTTCCGCTCATCCCCAGTAGAAACTCTATTCGAGTGCCACCTCATCCTAGCCCTTCCATAGCCTATCACTAGTGGAAACTCTACCTGAGTGCCACCTCAGCCTAGCCCTCCCATAGCCTATCCCTAGTGGAAGCTCTATCCGAGTGCCACCTCAGCCTAGTCCTCCCATAGCCTATCCCCAGTCGAAGCTCTGTCCGAAACCAAAATCTGAAAGTAACCGTTCCTAGCTGGAACTCTGTCCGAATATCATCATAGTTAGCATCTCTCAAGAAAGAAAGTTGGAGGTCAAGACCATCTTTCCCTGAGCCAGGAGAATCTAGAAGCAAGTTTGTACTAGCATCAACTAGGGGATCCACCCCTCTTGACCCAAAATAGGGGTCAAGCTTAGGTATAATTTCTCAATAGAATTAGCACATTGTAGACTTTATATAGACCTTGTTTTAGTGTATATAGTCATTTAAATTCAGTCAATGTAAATATGTTTGAGAACTTAGCTATGCATACAGAATAGGAATAATTCTGGAAAATGTTCGTTCTTAAGCATCTAGTAGGAAGACCGGTTGAACTGGGTAGATTGGGTGCCTAATACCTTCCCAACTCTACAACCTGACACTTACCCTGAATCTTTGGGCCAGACCAACTTTCAGGCCCTTTCCTTAGGAATTGGGCTCACCTATAGGTCATAGGCCCATAATCCTAGGTGGTGACTCCAAACCCTTTTGCATGATCCCGATCCCCGTATTGAACCATCATCAAGTCCCCATCTCAAATGATGAACATTGCACTATTGTAAAATAGGCCTCCACGTATCTCCGAGCAGTGATATGGTGATGCAGAACCCACAGGGTAAGCACACACGACACACCCTTCCCTCATGGAAGAAAAAGAGAGGAGAGAGGACGGAATCAATGCAAGTCCTTCCACCCCCCCCCCCAAAAGGAGAGGAGAGCGATCCCATTTCCAGCCACGACCCTCACAAGTTTCCAGGGTGATCCACCTGGGGACGTATCATTTACAGACCCCCGAGGACCATGCCGTGCAGTGAGTGTGGAATGCAAAAAATCTCAAGAAATTCTATCAGTAGTTTTTATCAATAGTCTTTTTATAAAGTCATGTTTTCTCGGTTAATTTTCTTGCTAGCATTTCTATTAAGTTAATTAATGCTCATTTGGTATTTGATTCATCTCAGTAGTTCATGTAATACATTCATACAGTCAAAGATGAACACTCTCTTAGCCTCAAAACTATTGTAAATAATCTTTGGTGTCACCACTGGCAATAATCTGATTGCACCCATTAAGGCTTGGTAGCTCGGTCTTGCCTTCTTTGATCCCAAAGAACTAAAAGTCCTTATCTTTAAGGCAAAGAAAATCCAAAGACCTTATCTTTAAGGGAAAATACAAAGACCTTATCCTTAAGGAAAAACCACTGAAAGTCCTTATCTTTAAGGCAATAAAAGACCTTACCTCTAAGGCAAGCACTAGAAACCCTTACTCTAGGGCAGGGAAATCAAAGATCCTATCTCTAGGGCTATAGAACCAAGCTCAAAAGGACTGTGCTATAGCCTCGGGCCCTACAGGACCAAGCTCTAAGGGACTAAGCTCCAGCCTTGGCCTCCTACACGAACGAGCTTTTGACATGGTCACCAAATGACCGAGCTCTAGCTTCGGCCCCCCTTTTCACAATCAAGGTGTTCTCTTAGACCTTCTGGGGCTGAGCTTGAGAAGCCATTCATCACAATTCACTAAGAATGAAAAATGCATAAGGATGACACTCAATCCAAAAGCAAAAGGAAAAATGGGACAAACAAAGTCTTTTCATTAAAGCAAAAAAACAGATTTACAAAGATTCCTGCTTACAAAAAGGAGGAAGTAGAAAATTGTTTACAAACGGCGTTTTTACACCCACAAAGAAAAACAAGAAAAAGGGGGTGAGAGCTTGACTCCACTTCACTTGCCATCCTTCTCCAAGACAATGGTCTCAGCTGCAAATACCTGGTTCACTTCTTCCCTGTGATCATCTGGACCAACAGGCTGCACCGAAGACTTAGGAGGAGGAGCAATGTAGTGCTCATAGTTAGAAAAGTCGAAGGAGGGACACTTGCCCAAAGCAAAGTTCACCGTGGTGTCTGAGCTAAGGTTGAATGAGGTGGTGTTCAAACCAATCAACCACGCTTGCCCTTCTGGAGAAGTGACGTACCTCTCCACCGCATTCTCCACAGCAGCCTTCAGTTCGGCTTGGTGTTTTTCCTCCAACGCTCTCACCTGAGCAGCGTGCTCCTCCTTTAGCTTCTTCAGGGTCTCCTGGGTCTTAGTGACCTCAACCTAAAGTGCCTCCTTGGCCATCTGAGCCGCTAGGTCCTTCGCCCTTTTTTTTGCAATTTCGGACTTATCTTTCACGGCGTGGGTTTTCTTACCAGTTGTCTCGAGCTGACCCGAAGTCTTCAACAGCTCCCCCCGGATCCTTTTGGTCTCTGCCTCAGCCTTCACATGAGCGTGCACCATCCACTCCAACCGATAGGCCGTCTCCATCGACCAGTTATACCCCTGCACAAAACAAGGTTAGCTTGGCACCACAAAAAAAAAGAAGGATGAAAGTAACTCACGTCACCAATGTGTTGGTAGAGTTGCTCAGCGAACTGCACATCTGGGATGTTCCTCACATACTCCATATCGATAAGAAGACACCCCCAATGGACAAATATTCGGGCATCAACAAAATTGGCAATAGCGGCTATCTCATCAAGCATATCCCATGCGGGAGGCCTATGGCCCATGCATCGGCACCATCCCTGGGGTTTGGTCTGGCCATCCGCATTAGAGCAGCCTGGGAACTAATCCTAGCAATGCCTCTTACGGTCCCCCTGCTCTCTGGGAGGCTGAAGGGATGCTGGGGGTGGTGTCTTCCCCGAATTTCCATCCTTAACTCTCGTTGGGACAGGAGGGGTGGGAGGGATCACCTTACCCTTGCTCGATGCACCGCACTGAGCCAAAACTTTTTCTGGAGGACCCTTTAATTTTTTGGCCCGTGGCTCAATTACTATAGGGACAATCTTGGTAGCACCAACCATAGCAGCTGCAGCCTTCTCGCCACTCGGGCCACCAATGGCTCTCTTCCCCTTGTCTGTTGACCTCTTTGCTGCCTGCTAGACAACCTGCACTTTCTAAGCTTGTGTTGACACCGCAGCAAGCTTGGAAGGATCAATTGCCACATTCACCACTGCAAAAGCAAACACAAAGTTGAATATTAGAAGATATGCTACCCAAAAAAAAAAAGGCAAAGGCTTAAATCAAATCGGACCCTCACCCTCCTTTGGTACTTCACTAAACTCCCACTCCCGGAGGAAATCCTTGTTCGACAATAGGCGAACGTCCACCATTGCCTCCCCGTCCAAACACATTTGGATGGTCTAAATGTCATCCTCACCAAGAGTGGGAACTCGGTTCAGCTTTTTAAGGCTCGACCTTAACCAAGACCCCTTGAAAGGATTTCTAGGCATGGCCACATAGAAGAATCGGTCTTTTCAGTTCTTCATTAAAGTGGGCATATTGGAGAACATCTACAGATCGCCGTACATCCCGTCCCTATTCTTACAAGTGAACTAGTACCAACCCGAGTGATGCCACTTTAAAATGAAGAATCGGTGAAACGAGTCTAGGATCACCTCGCGTCGAACCTTTGACACAAAAACATCGAAGCCAAGCAAAATCTACCAGGAATTCGGCATCAATTGGCTCGGTGTGATTCCCCAGAAGTCCAGAGTCAAGCAGACTAACTCGGGGATAGGGATCTAGAGACCACATTGAAATGCTATGTCAAAAAGCACCACCTGTCCCCGATAATATCCATCGATTCATCCTCATTAGGCACCCTTATAACTACGTAGTCAGGGACACGAAAATTATGCCCTATCAAATTTAAGACCTTCATGGTCATGGTACTTCGGACAGACATCAATCCTTACTTTCCATCAAAGGATGACACCGAGCCTTCTCCCTTGGACTCCTCAGTCTCCCATTCCTTGGAAGGACTGGTACTGGCCGCTACGGTAGCACGACTCTCCCTAGTGATTATCTTGGGGGGCTAGACTGAAGGATCTGCACCAGCTTTACCCCCTGACACATTGATCTCCTTAGAAGACTCTGACCTAACACTACTACTGGAACTAAAACCATCGAAAGAACTATTGCTCGATGAGGTAGAGGCCTCCTCAGGGTCGGGCCGAATTGCCGGACCCTCTAAAGGCCTTACCACGGCTAGGGGAGGAGGTTGGTCGGGTATAACAGCATTAGGGACCCCCGCACATTGTCGGTGGGGGTCCTGAGATGAAAAGTTAGGTGGAAGAATAGAAGAAGAATGGGTGGTAACCATAAATTTTACTGGAAAAAGATGAACTGGATCAGTACAAGTGAAGAAGACCCAGCCGAGCTAGCACTCGCATTGTTATCGTGCTGAACACTTGCACAACTTCTCCGAAGAACGAATAGACTAAAGCAAGGAGAAGGGTCTATTTATAGGAAAGAAAGGCATTTAATCGAATGGTCAGAATTGATTGGTTATAACAGCCAGGATCTATGGGCGTTTCATCTTCCTGAGGCAAGAATTCATGCCAGCACCACGCGTCAAGCCCAGCGCGATTCGCACTAAAAATAGGCACACGATTTTCGAGCCTTTATGACACTTCATACCTGAGAAGGGTTTGAAGGACTGACCCGATCCTCCAGATTGGGGGGCTAATGATGAGGTAAAATCAGACCACCACATCGGCCACACCTAGGCTGAGTCCTAGCCTTGGCCACGATCGGACCAAGCTCTCACCTTGGTCTCTCAGACACTGAGCTCTTACCTTGGTCTCCTTAAGGCCGACCTCTCACCACGGTCCCCCCAGACACCGAGCTCTTACCTCGGTCTCCCTAATGTTGAGCTCTAGCCTCGGTCTCCCTAAGGCTGTGCTCCCACCTCGGCCTCTTTGATACCGAGCTCTTACCTCAGTCTCCTTGATACCAAGCTCTTACCTCGATCTCCCTGACGCCGAGCTCCCGCCTTAGTGTTCCTAAAGGCCAAGCACCAGCTTCTATTTCCTCATGACCGAGCTCTTGCCTTCGACAATCTCCAGGGTGGCCATGGACTGGCAGAAGCCGTAACCCACTACAACACACAACCAATAGAACGTGGGGAAACTAGGAGCCACTAACCGTAAAAGTCGCACACAGGAGTCCAACCACCCTTAAGAACTCAGAACGACCCTTACTCAAGAGTCCCAAACACTCATGAAAGGAGAATATCCACAGGATCTTACCTGGAATCCAGGCATATTCTCAGGATCAGACGAGGTGGACTGTTGGTCAAAGCTGGACTCTCCACAAGTAATACTGTAGGGTTCATAGCCTATAAATAGCAAGGTAAGCTCCTAAAGAAGGGATTGATCACTTTATTTCACAAGAAATTCTCTTCACTGTTGTGGAGAAAATCTAACTTAGGCATCGGAGAGTCCCCCATTAGGTCAGCCCAGCCCTCCTTTGTCTACTCTTTCGTGCAGGTACAGTGTGGAGTATCCAGCCTCATAAGGAGACCATTTGGTTAATTTTTACCACATCACTCATAAATCCAGAATTGTTTCAAGCATCAAAGTGTTAGGCATGAAGTCAAAAGCAACCAAGAAAGGAAAGAAAAAGAAAAGAATAGGAAGATACCTGAATGATATAGGCAACACCACGAAGACCACGATCGCTGTAAACCAAGTGGTCCAGTGTCCGTAGAAGATAAGTGTATGCCACTCCACCCAAGTCATACTCCTCGATCTCCTCCAAATTGGCAAAAAAGAGTGCCATATAGATGTTAATCTTGCCTAAAAATTGCTGAATAAACACTGGCCCACAGCAAAGGAAGAAAGGCACAGAACAGACAAGTCTTCAGAAGAGGGTCCAAGGGTTATTAGGAAGCAGTCTGCCAGGAGTCATAAATGTCTGACAAGGGGATAATCTTCAGGAGAGTTTGAATGGCAGTAAGGTCATCAAACTTATTCATGGTAAGGGGGATGATATGGGGGGATAGATCATGGGCCACATCCGTGGGCGGCCACATCCGTGGGCTGCCACGCCGCTCAAAGACACGTGGGGGGCCTATTTCATAGGGCTATTCGCCTCGGGTATCTTCTAAATATATTAATAAGCATTTGGAGTCACCACGTAGGGTTAGGGCCTAGGACTCGGGATGTGGACCTAATCCGTAGGGTTGGACTCGATATTGACTCAGTCTGGTCCAGAGAGTAAGGTAAGTGCCAGGTTATGAAGTTGGGAAGTTGGGAAGGTGTTAGCCACCCACTGGTTGGTTGGATTGGTTTGTGAGTTGGGGTTGTAGCACAGAGGTATAGTGTTATATTGTGATAGTTAAAGTGTCATACATCTTGCAAAAAATTAGGTGTTTCATACAAGGAAAAAGCATATTAATGTGAGGTTTCACAAGACCAGAGAGCTCGTGTCAGAAGGTAGTATTCACATGAAAAAAATCCGTACAGATTGTAATCCTGCAGATATGCTTACCAAGCCGATCACTATAGAGAAGTTCGAGTCCTTTTTGGACTTGGTTAATATTACCCATTGTTGAAGATGAGGGACGCACCACATAAGTGCAGGTTTGTACCTCTAATGAGGTACGGGTATGAAGAAGTCTACAGGTTATCTTTACTGGAGGCTCGAAAAAATTCAAGCCAAGGTGGAGATTATTGGTGTGCGATGTCTTATATTCCATTATAGTTTAATCTAGGGAGTACTAGTGTAGGCACCCCAACAAGTAGGATGGTAATTGAATTTTTTTATTTGAGGGCAGTTTTATACTTTTCGGATTAGGGCTTTTCTCTATATATTTGTAGCGATGTTTTCTTCCTCTGTAAAGCAAGCAATACTGAGTGCTGTAAGGAATGAGCACTGTAACCCTATTCTTCATTGATAGTGAAGCAGAATTTCATCTCACCAAGGACATAGGCAACCTTGCTGAACCTCGTAAACCTATGTGCATTGTTTGTTCTTGTTTTCCCATTATCTTCTGCATCATTTTTAGGATTGTGTTTCTATACCTACCCTACTGGCTGAATTCTACCTTTACTTAATTTATTAGGTAGGTTAAAGCATATCCCCTCATTTGGTGTTTGGGGCTTGTAGGTGTAATTAGGAAGACCCTAGGGCAATTATGCACCTCACCAGCATTTCCCCAGCTATAGAAAGATCACTGGCAGTCTTCCACTTCCCTTTGGCAGTAAGTGGACAAGTCAATAGCAACATCCAGGCTCAGTATAGCCCTGGCAGCAGCTGGACAGTAGTAGTAGCAGCCCATCCTCTACTTCTTCCTTCTTCTCCTTCTTTTTTCTTTTTCTTTCCTTCTCTATTCCACTGAAATTTTGCCATAAAATGGTGAATAGTAGCTGCCCCCCTCTATTATATACTCAGCCAAAACAGAACTTAGGGTTTGTTTGGCTAAGAACCCTTAAATTAACTCCTTTACCTTAAATCTTTAAAATTTAATAACTTCATGTATACTCCATTGCCCACTAAATTGAATAATGTATTACAACTCTCTAATAGGCCTCCACACATGGTACAAGTGTGTAGAGCAATGCGGCAAAGGGGTGGGGTGTTACACCTTGCCTCAAATTGGCCAAGGTATACGATAATGGATTCTCAACCCAGTCAACTTACTATACCCAGGATTATAGATGTAGTATCTTAATCTCACAAATGCCATCAAGACCCCAACAAAAATCAGAGTACTCTAATAAAATCATATAAATATCACTAGTGATGTACTTAAGTGATATATTACATTGTACACTTTTCATGTCTAAAAACAACTATAGGTTTCAGTACCACTTGCTACACATTCCATAAATATATACATCAAAAGGAAAATCTAAAATAGTAGAAGTGATGTCCATCAGCATCTTGGTGTTTCACAGACACAAGCCTCACAACTGCAGCCAAAGTCCATTCTTGCCTTAGCATCGGTTCCACCATCTAAAAATAGTAATCAATGAGGGGTGAGCTTCACAAGCCCAACGAGGGGTGTACATGCAAGCGCACACAAACAAATGATGCAAGCACATGCAAGCAAATGATGCAATGTATGCTCAAGAAAATTAGATGATGCTCACGATCCATTTTTATCACACAATACCTAGCAAACAAAGTCCAATAGGGTATCAGTGCTACAACAACATAGGTGGTATCCCTGGAACTGGAGTCACACACTTCGGTCACCCAGAGATACAAGCTAGTTGCAAGTTAGGAGCCTATAGGTCCTGGAATCTCACACATCGGTCAACCCGTAAACCCTTAATGAGTAACACCATCGTACAACCATGGTCCCAGAATCTTATACATTGATCACCTGTGCTGTAAATAGCTATGTTCTTAGAATCTCATACATCAGTCACCCGTGCTGTGGGGCATGCAGCCATGGTCCCGAAATCTCATACATCGGTCACCCGTGCTATGGGGCATGCAGCCACGGTCCCAGAATCTCATACATCGATCCCCCATACTGCATCCCATCTCCTGGGATGCCAATACCTAACCCCCTATTGGCAAGGGGTGTAGCACCAGGGTCTGTGAATTCTAACCATATGCATTCTATATGCATCAATCACATCCATAGCATCCAATCATACATTAGTGCCCATCACTGTAATACCAACCTCTGAGCCTACGGTACCAAAAACATACCTTACCCACACCGTACCCTAGACCGTTAGAGCCACTATCATAACTATACTAATAACCTCTGGGCCCATGGTACTGTGAGGGTAGCGACCGAAAAAAGACCTTTCCCTTTGTGGGGGGGAAAAAGACTTGCTTCGGCCCTCTCTCCTCTCTTTTTCTTTCTTAAGGAGGGGTGTGTCATGTGTGCTTTCCCATGGGGCCCACACCACTGTACCGCCACTTGGAGATATGTGGGGGCCTATTTCGTGGAAGTGTAAAGGTCATCATTGAGATGGGGATTTGATGATGGTCTAATACGGGGGATTGAGGTCATGCAAAAGGGGTTTGGAGTTGCCACCTAGAATTATGGGCCTAGGACTCGGGGGTGGGCCCATTTCCTAAGAAAAGGGCCCAAAAGTTGGTCTAGTCCAGAGATTTAGGATACGTGTCAGGTTATAGAGTTGGGAAGGTGTTAGGCACCCAATCTACCCAGTTCAACTGGTCTTCGTACCAGATGCTTGAGAATGAACATTTTCCATGATTATTCCTATTCCATATGTATGGTTAAGTTATCACACATATATACATTAACTGAATTTATTTAATATGTACACTAAAATGAGGTTAATAAAAAGTTTGTACTTAACCCCTGTTTAGGGTTAAGAGGGGTGGACCCTTGATTAGTGCTAGTACGAACTTTCTTGTGGATACTACTGGCTCAGGGGAAGATGGTCTTGACCTATAACTTCCTTTTTCGAGAGATGCTGATTGTGGTAATATTTGGATATGGTTCCGACTAGGAACGATTACTTTTGGATTTGAATTTTGGTAAAGCTTTGGTTAGGGAAGGCTACTTCTGGGCTTAGGCTAAGGTGTCAATTCGACAGCTTTTGCTAAGGAGGGGCTACTTCTGAATTTATTGGCTGAGGTGGCACTTCAGCAGAGCTTCCACTAGGGATAGGCTATCAGAGAGCTAGGCTGAGGTTGCACTCAGGCAGAGCTTCTGCCAAGGGTTGGCTATGGGAGGGCTACGATGAGGTTGCACTCTGGCAGAGCTTCCACTAGGAATAGGTTATGGGAGGGCTAGGCTGAGGTGGCACTCTGGTAGAGTTTTCGTTAAGAATAGGTTATGGGAGGGCTACGTAAAGGCTTGACAAAATACGAATGATTGAAGAACTTCAAAGGCTTGAAGAACACTTCGAATCTATAAGATCGCTTTGAAGACTTAAAGAACCCCAAAGGGGGGAAATAAGGATAGAGTTTCTCCTACATGGGATGCTCACTTGGAAAATTTTGGATGATTGAAGGACTTCGAAGGCCCAAAGAACACTTTGAATCTAATGAAGATCGCTTCAAAGACTTGAATAACTTCAAAGGCGAGAGGAGAGGGGGCAGAGCTTCTCTACAAAGGGTGCTCACTAGGAGCCTTTAGTGCCCAAAACCAAAGGGAGGAGGGATATTTATAGATTTTTTGGGCCAATGGGGTAGAAATGGAGATTTCCTTGGCCAAAGGGTTAAAAAGTATATTTTCTAGGCCAATGGGGTAAAAAAGTAGATTTTTGGACCAATGGGGTGAAAGATGAATTTCTTAAGCCAATGGGATGAAAAGATGCTTTTCTTAGCCAATGAGGTGAAAATATGTTTTCTTGGCCAATGGGGTGAAGGAAGTGATTTTTTTTCCAATGGGGGAAAAAGATGCTTTTTTGGCCAATGGAGTGAAAAGGATGCTTTTTTGGCAATGGAAGGTCACAACGTAGGGTACGCTAGCCGGGTGTGTGAAGTACACAAGCGGGTGAAGAGGGAATCTCATCCAAAATTAGGTCATTTGAGTGAGGGTGTCATTCACCAGCGGGAACCCGCGGGTAGTGTGGGGCTGCATAGCAGGAAGGTGGAGGTATGTGCAAGACAAGTGAGGGTGCCTGCCTATGGGCGGGGGTGTGCACAGGTGGGTCAAGTCACATGGGCGGGGCTATGGGATGCGAGGCATGCATGGGCGGGATTTGAGTGCTCATGGCACAGTGTGGGTGGGTGCTTGCATGGGCGGGGTTTGGGTGCACATGGCAAGGTGTGGGTGTTTGCATGGGTGGGGTTTGAGTGCTCATGGCAAGGTGTGGGTGTGCATGGTGTAACTTTTGGGAATGATTGTGGGAGATCTGACAGTTTGATTTTTATGCACTATATATCATTGGAATCGTGATTCCGAGTAATATCCTTCCGTAAGGTCGCTTTGGACCGGATTCCTTCACATATGAGAAGTCATAATTGGACCCTTATTTTCTCTCACACAAGATTTTTAGTGTTTTTATGTGAGTATGAAATGCTTCAGGGTTGGGTTACCTCACTCAGTTGTCATCTCTGTCGATCGGAAGCGAGAGGTCGCATCCACAATCCGTAAGTCATCATAGCTAGGGGAGGGTGACAAAATTGGGTGTCTACAGAATGCCTCTCTTTGGAGGAGGCCTGTGCCAACAACCGAAGGGCAAAGAAAATAATGACCAAATTTTATCACCCAAAGTATGTACTATCGTCATCTTGCTCAAAAATAATAGAGTTGAAAATGCAACAAGTAATATCTTTAACTACTCACAGTTTAGGATCTTACTTGGGCCATCGGTTGTACGAAAGAAATTTGTTGCTCTTTCAATCCTGCAAAAGACGTTAGTACTTGATTCTTGACTTTCCTAGGTTGGGCTTCCATGTGCCAGTCTGTGGGATCCGAGGCTGTCGATTAAAGGAAAGAAATTTGTTGCTCTTTTAATGCTGCAAAAGACGTTGGTACTTGATTTTTTATTTCGTTAGGCATCCATGTGCTAGTCTAGGGGGTTGGTTGTAGGCCACTAGGACCGCAAGACCAACTATCTCCATCTTATCTCCCTAGGTCCGGTCACTTGGATTGGTCTAGGTAAATTGGTCTCCAAGCTAGGTCTTTCAAACCAATCTGGGCTATCTGGTCTCTAGCGTGGGTCTTTCGAACAAATCTAGGCTATCTAGTCTTTAGGTCACCTGGACTGTGGGATCGGGCATCCTGATCTAAATAGTCTGAACCAGTTGGGACCGACAAAGATATAATAGGGCCTTTAAGGGCCAGCTCAATGATTTGACCTTGATCTTGTGATTTTTGAATTTTGACCTTTGATTCTTTGCTTCTTTTTTGGATTTTTGATCTTTGGGAATTTTGATCTTTTGATTCTTTGACTCTTGAGTTTTGACTCTTGATCTTTGATTTTTGAATTTTGACCTTTGATCATTTGATTTTTGAATTTTGACCTTTGAATTGGGATCTTGATTTTGACTTGAATTTGATTTGAACTTTCCATTTGACTTGAATTTGATTTGAATTTTGCATTTGTCTTGAATTTGATTTGAATTTTGCATTTGTCTTAAATTTGATTTAAATTTGCATTTTTTTTGTGGGAATCTTTGATTTGCACCTTCCAATTGGAATTTTAATGGGAATTTCCATCTTTTTTTTCTTCTTAAATTAGAATTTTTGGGCAATAAAATGGTCCCCCCCCCACTCACTTCTCATTTCTGATTTTTCGGGTTGGGAGTGAGTTTTGGGTGGGTTAGCTCAATTTTTTAGATTTCTTTGAAGACTTCAAGACCATTCGAAGTTCTTCATCTTTTCTTTGTGTTTTTTGAATTTCTTCGAATTTCCTTTGAAGCTCTTCAAAGATCTTCATCCTTCCTTTGAAGATCTTCAAGGTTCTTGAGGACGGGGCTATTTGGAGAATTTGAAATCTTTTTGGGCTTTTCTACAAATTTTGAAATTTCTTGGGGTTCTCTATAATTTTGAAAAATTATGGCGGAAAGGAGGAGAAAGACCCCAGGAGGGTGCCAACTCGATGGCATAGCGAGCCGTGACCCCTCGGCTAGGGGAGGCGAGAGTTCCGTGGGATGGTACACTGGACAGACACCCCAGGGGACCCAGGACCATATCTGTAATTCCGTGTGGGGCACATGGGTAAGTCTTCTTTTCCTTTTCCTTACTTATTATTTTTTGTTTTATTTTATTTTCTTCTTTTTATTTGTCTTGTTGTTTTGTTGTGTTTTGTTTTTTGTTTTTTGTTTTTGTTTTTGTTTTTGTTTTTGTTTTTGTTTTTTTTTAAATCATGCATTTGTTATTATTGTTGTTTTCTTCTCTCCTCTTTTAGGTGCCCTTTGAGGACGGGCCTCCCACATTGGTGACGTACGACCATCCCAACATAGTCTGGGAGTGGTACCAGGTACTTTCCTACAGGGTTAGATGTATCGTGGATGGATCCTACCTAAGTTGCTTGGCCATGTTAGAGATCAAGAAGTTTAATCCTTGGTTGGTGGGAGGATTGATCGAGTGATGGTGGCTAAGCACCCATTCCTTTCATCTTCCTATGGGCGAGATCACCGTTATGCCTTGAAGGGTATACCATTTGGAAGTAGACCCTTGACACTGCCTGAGACCATGGAGCCAGGGAATTTCATGGATTTGACCGGGATTGGAATTTCTACTGATCAGCCATCTATCCGCCTGGGTGATATTTCAGTTCATTGGTGGAGATGCAATCTGAGAGTGACTCCCGATACAATCCCACAGTTGATCATTCCTTCCTCCTGTTTGCTTTGGGGTAGTGCCTCTTTAGCACCCTCTGAGGCGGGATAGATATTCGTATGGTTGCTTTTTTTTGGGACCTCAGGGAGGTGGACTCTTGGGACTGGGGCGGGGCAGCTTATGCATACGTGTTGTAGACACTTGATCTTTTAGCATATGGAGACCATGGCCTCAAGGGAGTGGGCTACATTATCTAGGTAATCCCCTAATCATACATCTTTCCTTTCATTTGGTTGCATCTTCTTATCTTGATTTCTCTAAATCATCCTATAGTGTTACGAGCATTTGGGGATTATGGCTCCCAAACTGAGGGAGCCATAGGTGTCCTTCATCCCTGTGACCACAAGATGGGGAGACAATTAGATTCTTAGGGGTCGAAGCCCTCCTTTAGAGACCACCACTCACTCTCTCTTGAACGAGCTTACTGAGGTAAGTCATATTTGGCATTAAACTTTCTTTTGCTTTGTGTTGTACTCACTGCTTCTGAACTTATAGGTCACTTAGAGACCTTTTTGGCACCTTGGGTTTCCTGTTGCTGAGGAGGTTGCCCGGGCAAGACAATTGACTGAGAACAGAGTCTTGTTTAGGGGTCTTTGGGGCCACGCTTGGTATTTAGGGGAGCAGGTCACTTTTCAGTGGTCTGGTGCGGATCTACACTTTCCTCCTTGCCTACCTCCTCCCACTATGCATCATTCAGAGCTCATTCCCGAGGACTAGGTCAAAGAACTGGCCGAAGGAGTATGGGATGACTCCTTCTAAGATATAGGTGAAAATTATGAGGCCTTCCTTGAGAAGGAGACAGTCTGTGTCCCCCTTGGTCTCGCAAGTCCAATGATATGTTCGCTTTCCTGAGTGTTCTTTCCATCTTTCAATGGAGGACATACCCTACAACCCCTTCTTCTGTTCTGCCACAACCGAGTATTGTCGGTCCCTCCTTCGTTGGCCTTCCGCTACTGTAGGTGGATCTCATAATACGGCCACCATCCCTTTTCCTGGCTTCCTTGGTTGGTTTTATCCTGATGTAACCAACCCCAGTGTCCTGAAGCTTCTGGAACTAAGATTGGATAGAGACTCCTCTCTCGAATTGCCTATTCCTTATGATTGTGTGAGTGCTTAAACATCTTTCATCTTATTGTCCTTTAACTTCTTTTGGCTGACATGTTTCTTATCAGGTGTCTCCAGAGGCTTATGTAGAGATCAGAAAAATGTACCAGGGCCTTTGCGATGAGCTTCTTCTTTAGGTATCATCCTTTCCTCATCTTGATCATTTTTCATCATTTTTCTCTTATTTTGACCATTTCTTATATTCCCCAGGGGGAAGAACGCTTCTTTGAGGGGACAAGTTAATTCCCAGAGAGAAGTGATCACTCAGAAAGCTACTCAGATTCGAAACCTTACCATGAGAATGGCAAACTCACGGTTGGCACCTGATGATTCTTCAATGTTCCCGGTAGATGACCCCGAGACCTGTTCTTGTTATTCCTACAAAATACAGATGTTGCTTTTTCTTTTTCTTTTTATTTTTCCCTCCCCATATTCATTCAATTTTTTTTACCTTTTGTATTGCCAGCCTTGGCATTTTATTTTGGAATGAAAATCTATATTTAGCATAAAAAAATCTCTTTTGTTCATGAATTTGAATTTTAGGGCATGATCAATTCCACAACCTCAAGTCTTCATTAGACTAATCGGACTAATGCAAAAATTCAAATATCACTTTACTTTACTACCAAGTGAATTATACAGAATGGAAATAACTTTCCTACCAAAGACAGGATAGGTAGGCAACAATGTGGGGAGACAGTTGTTGGGGTGGGTAGAAGTTCACCAACTCTTTCTGGTCCTCTGCTTCCAGTCCATACTATCGTCTGATGTAAATGGGAAAGTAAAAAGATGTATGAGTCAATCCCATCAACTTGATGTAGTTGCATCCCGGGGTCTTCATTAGAAAATCATCTTGTGGCCACCATAGGCATTTCCATACAATATCCTATGCAGTCCTTCCTTGTAGGTACTCTTCCCAATCAATGATGAACTTGAATTTTGGGATTTCCCTCTCGTCTTGGTAGTAAAGAACTCTGAGTTGGCATCCATTTATTGGCATGACCAGCTTTAGTTTCTCAAGTAACCAAAGTTGGAAAATAACAGGACTTCCTTGATAATGATCAATTCCAAATCTTTGGTTGTGGCTTATGTCATCAAATCCCTTAAGTCTCTCTACAAGAACCATAGGAATGATATCACCTCCTTCCTTCAATTGCTTTACCACCTCTATCAGAACAAGTGGTGTGCCCCGTCTGGCAGTTTAGAGAACATAACAAGCTATCGTGCAAATTAGATAAGCATCATGTGATCTTTTTTGATGGATTCCTCCCAATGATAGATACTTGGTGAAGATCCTAGCCACTTTCAAAATGTCAATCTTCCCATATCTAATGAACTACTTCATTTCCTCCTTTTCCCATCCGAAGAAGCCTTGAATTTCCTCCAAGTAATCTTTCTTCAAAGATGGTTGAATCAACTTTCCTTTAGGTGGAGATAGCATACAAACTCGGAATTCTTTAAGAGTCAGGCAGATCTCAACTATCCCAAACCAAAACACGTGAAGATCAGTATTGCAGTATTGAGGCACCTATCAAAGTAAACAATGATGTAGTTCTTATAGAGCACAACTCCCTAAAATTGGTTTATTGATCGGTTGGTTTGGTTTAGTCGTGCAGGGTTCGAACCGGCGAGGGTTGATGTGGGTGCACTATGGTGTATAACAACAAGGGTGACATCAAATGTGGGATGGTCAGACAAGATTGAGCTGGTGCCCGATGTGATTCACATGCCTAATCCATGCCCTTGCACGTATCATAAGGCCATGTATGAGAAGGGAATGTATGTTATCGTATTGGGTAATGAGAACTTGGTCCACTATGAGTGACGGGAGTGAGATAGACGTTAAGAACCCATTCCCACAAAAGTACAACAAGGTTGGCCTTGTTTTGGCCAACTGGTGGGTAGTCACTGATGGGTGGGAATCCCCCAGTGTGATCCACCTGTACGAAAATGTGGTCCCCAACATGCCCAACTTGGGTGAGCACTCGTATTTTGGGTTTCCCGTTGTAGTTAAGTCATGTGTGCCCGATAATGCAGGCTATTTCACCCGGTATCAAAATTTAATGCGTTTCGAACCATAGAAGAACAAAAGCAAACATACCTTAATAGATATTTATAACACAAGGTGTAAATAGCATATACTCCTCTCTCTCTCTCTCTCTCTCTCTCTCTCTCTCTTTCCCATTTATGAATTCAATAAGAGTTTGGTGGGAGGAGTAAAGAAGAGGGAGAAAAGATGAAAGAGAAGAGAAGGAAGAGGGAAGAAGCGTTTCCCCTTGATTTCCGAGGCTGTACCTTGCCTTTTCATCGTCGGAATAGCGATCAGCGCCTTGAGATCTACGTATTACGGTAAGTAATGCTATAAACCCTTGGAATATGATGAAACCCTCTTGAATGTGGCCAAGTCAAAGAGTTAATGGACACCTTATATGGTTTCTTTGAAGGTTTAAGGAAGGGAAACCAAGATTTGAAAGCATTTTTGGTGACATTTGAGTTAGGAAAGAGGATCCTAAGTTTTTGGGGTTTCTTGATCTAAGGTATGATTTTGTTCCCAAAAACCTTGATTGAACCTAGATCTATGATATAATCAGGTGGATGAAGCCTAAAATGTTTGAGAAATGAGGTTGGAACAACCCCTTTGGATTCCCAAGAGGTGGGATGAAGAAGAGAAGAAGTTTAGCAGAACCCACTGAACACTGGTGGGTAGCACCAACGGGTAGCCAGACCCACTAGTGTGACCCCCAGTCTTACCTGGGCTTTGGACTCTACAGGTGGGTAAGACCGGTGGGTACCCAGACCTGTCGGTATAACCCATCGATCTTGCCTGGGCTCTCGACAGGAAGGACCAGTGGGTACTCAGACCCGCCAGTAGCACCCACTGGTTTTGGGTTTGCCCCGGGGTCCTACCGGTGGGTAGGACTGGTGAGTACCCAGACCCACCGATAGCACCTGTTGGTGTGTGTCTGAGTGTTGTCTGCCTGGGTAGTTTGCATAGGTGGGTCCTCCTACCCACCTGTGGCTCTAATGAGCTCCGTTTAAACTCAAGCTCATCGACAACCTCCTTCGCATTATTTAACACATTGAGACCATATCTTTCATCATTTTATGGTCCTGAAATGAACGTATTCTAAGTTTCTTATCTGTGATAGGTTTCAAGACATTCATCTTTGCACGCTGGATCTTACTCGTACAGTGTATGCATATTCTTGTACAAGAATAGGTAAGTGGGGAGAGGATGTTGATTTTATTTTGGGAGTGTTTATGGCATCATCTTCATTCATATATATTATCTTCACATTTCGAATGCCATTCTCATGCATATGCTTGACTATTGTTGAATGCATTTAGAAATGAACATATTATATCTTTAAATTTTCAAATATTTGTGACTTGCTTTAAATCATGAGCATGGGTTTATCGAATGTCGGTTTATGATGAAGATTAATCGAACATGTACTGAATTACTAGATTAGATGTCGTAGTCGGCTTGGAAATAAATGCATTGGTACACCATGAAATGGGACACGGAAGTACTATGCAATCGTACTATCTCATATAAGAGCATGTGGTTAGGATTTAACATTCCCTTATGCTACGACCCTTCCCAATAGGGGTTTAGGTGTTGGGTTATCACTGGGGAAAGCATCAATCGCGGACTGCTATGGTGGTTAGTAGTACGTCTGGCTGATCATTAGGACAGTTGAAAACCTTGGTGATACATTCAAAGGGCCAATCGTACTACATTTATTTTCTACTGTGGTTTGACCATGATTTAATTTTCTGCTGTGGTTCGGCCATAATTTACTCTTCCGAGTACCCATGGATGGCCTTCTCTGACAACCCTATGGGCGTATCATGGGATGGTGAACGCATCTTGAACTCGGGGCATATGCGCACTGTGGTTGTGAGTAGCACTTAACCTATGACTTTGTAATGCTGCTTAGGTGGATAGGGCTAAAATGAATCTCATGCATCTTTTGAAATGCAATTGTTTGTGTGAGTCTTTCTTTCCATTTACTGAGCTAGTGAGCTCACCCCTCGTGTACACACCTT
Organism: Macadamia integrifolia; assembly: GCF_013358625.1. NCBI lineage: Eukaryota > Viridiplantae > Streptophyta > Magnoliopsida > Proteales > Proteaceae > Macadamia > Macadamia integrifolia. Next base: position 22,984,591 of record NC_056558.1, read on the forward strand.
TTTAGATGATTTTGTAGATTTCCCGATAGGGGAACAAGTGCTGGGGTCCACTGATGAATCTCCAGTAGGAGATTGGTGGGTCCGAGAGGGGTTTGGTCACGGAGCCGGATGTTTGTGCGAAATTTTTGTCATGGGGCAACAGTAACTAATTCCAATTTCAATGCTTCTTTTTTATTCTTTTAGTATATTTTTCCCTTTTTGTGCTCTCGATAATTAAATTGTTATTTCTTGTGTAACTATCATGCCTACTGGCCCACATATAAATATATTATGTATTACAATTTAAGTATCAAGAGCAAGTGGGGATTTACAGGTAATTATATATGATAAGACTTCCGCTGAATTACGTAATTATCTTTCCATGATTAGATGTGGCATCCTGTGTTGTGGTTAGTGTATCAGATGATCCTAGTGGTTTTGGGTTACTAGGTGGGAACTAGGCCGCCGGTCTGGTTCTATGTGAACGGGGCATGACAACGGTGGTATCAAAGGGGTGATGCTCTAATCACACACATCTTGCAAGATCAAACCCTGTAGAATGTATAATAGGATTCGGGTTGGGTAAATATAAAAGACTTCATATAAAAGTTGTAATGACATAGAATCTTAAAAATTTTGGCATGTTGCATTCACAAAATGAGGGTACAAAAAGTTTCCAAACAAAGTAGAGAGAGACATAATGAAAGAGAGAAAAGAAGAAAAAAAAAGAATAAAAGAAAAGAGTTTCCCAAAACAAGAGACATAAAGAATCATTTCCAAGCTAGCTGTACCACCACTCAATCATCATCTAAATCTATGAACTCTCCCTCACAGGACCTCGAGTTGACGTGGAGGCGATGGTCATAGTAATCAAAGCGACAGTTCACCAAATCCACCTCCTCCTGAAGGTGTTTAGGCTCATCGCTATTTCCTGAGAGGCTGAGTCCACATCATCAGATAGGTCCTGGAGCTCCATCGACATACTCACCTGAGTCTCCTAGAGAATCTTCTCAAGGGTAGTACTCTCTTCCTGATTCTTCAGGATCCATTCTTGACTGGCCTGTAGTGCCCCTAACCGGTCCATCATGCTCTGAAAATCAAAAGCCCCACCTGGAGATGGTGGAGCTACATCAATGGGGACCTCATCCTCTATTACCTCTTCCTCCTCCACTGGAGGGATATAGCCTTCATCCTCATCCTCCTCCTGATCTGCTTCCCCCTTGGTGACTCCCATCAAACCGTTCAACTCCATCTTGTGTAAAATTCCTCAAGAAAACTTGTCCGATGGGGACTTTCCCTCCTCACCCTGTAGGTCCACCTAGAAGTACTCAAATATCTTGGTGAGGGACCGGGTGTATGGATAATTACCATCAGATGGGTGTGCAGTGTGATATTCCATTGTCTTCATAATGACAAAAGGGAAGCATATACGAGAAGTGTCCTCCAAGGCCATATAGATGCAATATGCCATATAAGCTCTCATGAAGTTTACTTGGTTTTGGTGATCGACTCTGGGGAGCAGGTTGAACTAACCAAGCAGTTGAAGACCTGGACCCTAGGAATGAATGCAGTCTCAGACTCAAGATGGAATGCACTGCTACAGATGGTCTCATAGATATGGTTCTGTAGATTTTGACTCATAAAGGGGCCCAAGGCCTTGCCCCTGGGAGGATAGTAATACCAGTTGCCTTCCATGGAGATGCCCAAGATCCTCACCAACAGCTCTATAGGGAGTCGGATATTCCATCCCTTCACCCTACTAGTAAGGGCATACACCCTATAATCAAACTAAACCCCTAAATTATAGTAAAACATCCTGATAAGTTCAGGATAGCAGAAGGAATCAACTAAAAGCATAGCCTGCCAACCAAGGGCCGTAAATTTCTCCAGCATCTATACCCGGGCAAAGTCCTCCACCACTACGGTCTTCTCCATGAGCATGGGTCTTTTGGAGAAAGTGAACCAGGAAGCTGTTACCTCAAGGCTCTGGAATAGGTACTCATCATACTCTTCCGTGTCTACAGGAGCACTCCTCCTTGCCCGGGTCCTGTGTGCTGAAGAGCTCGGGGCTGCACCTCTCGTCTTCCTACTCGGAGCGGTTCCACTCTGTGACAAGGAGGCAGCCTCCTTACCTTTATGTGATGACATTCTACGAAATCCATATGGAAGACATAAGAAGTTGACAAAGACTTCAAAAGGAATTAGTTAAAGCAAGGGATAAAAGAGGATCCATGCAATAAAATCATAAGGAGGAAAATTGGTATGAGCGACACTCATATTAGGTACATTGTAGGGGCAATGTATACTGAATGATAAACAAGAGGATAAAACCCCTACAGTGCCAATGCCATAGTTATAATATGCATATGTATGAGTGATAAGATGACAGAAAATGTGATTGACAAATACAATGTAATGACCAAGTGGACATCATGGGGTCATGAGTTTTGATACACATTATGCAAACAAAGGCCAAGGGATTTGAAGCATTTTACATAAACCATGGACTCATGTAAATGCCCAAGTTAGTATCAATACAATGTACTAGACAGATTCTAAGAGAAGAAAAGAAAAAGGGGAAAACATCATGGAGAATATCATAAATCATGGGCATTCATAGCATTGAAGAAGATTTAATAGCAGTGTGTAAAAGATGGTTCAAATGCACACAAGTACACATATCTTAATCCTATTGAGGTCAAAACAAGGAAAAATCCCCAATTTTCTCAAAAACCCTAACCTAGAAATAGCAAAAATTCATGCCAAAGAGAAGTAAGTGAAACACATATGCAATGTGACATTCTTACCACTATTATGCAATCAAATGTGAGTTGATAAACACATTTGGGCCATACATTGAGCAAGGGAAGAGAAAGAGAACAACAAAACCCTAAAACAGCAAAATTTAGGAGAAATAGGGTTAAACAACTCATGCAAATGACAAATGTGATGATTGAAGATAAAATTCATGAAATAAATGACATATCCACATGATACATTTATTCTAGTTGGAAAGAATAAAAAATAAAAACGAATTCTAGAGGATATAGAACAAGAACAACTGAAATCCCAAAGTACAAAAGAGAGACATCATTTATCTTGGAGTTTCGAGGTTGATGTTGAGAACTTAATCCAAATGTGGGTGTGTAGAGTGCTTGGATGCAACTTTCCAACCTTGCTCTTGATGCCTTAAGGAAACTTGAGAAGAGTGGAGAGTGAGAGAAAAAAGAAATGTTTGAAATGAGGGCTTTCTTGCCCTCACCACTGGCGGGTCCTAAACCTAGCCCACCCGCCGGTATAACCCGTTGCTGTGGGTTTTTGGGGCCAAAATGTCCCAAAATTTAGGAATTAGTTTCCCAAGCCTAGTAGACCTCAAATTTTGCATGAATTGTAAGCTATTGTGCAATAAAATTTCATGCATGCTCATGTGGGGTGGTTATGTTACTATGTGGAGATTAATGCTATGGATGCGCACTACAATGATGGAATACATTATGATGATGTGATCAGAGGAATAATGTGCATTTGATTTTGTGCTTGTATGTGATAAATGTAGCACTTAATCATACTTAACTTTGATGCAATTTAGGTACAATACATCATGGTATGCACCAGATCCGATAGTAATGCGTGAGGAGCCCCTCGTGGTTCTCATCTTGTTGGACGACCACCTAATCCTCGGGGACCTCGACCTCGGGTGGGCCCTAGACGGGAAGAGATAATTGAGGACCCACCTATGCATAAAATCCCGAATCCTCCTCCCATTATCACTCCAAATGATGTTGCGACTCTCATTCAACAGTATCAACAAGCATTTTAGTAGTAGTTACTCTAGCAACAACAGACTTTTATGAATGCTGTGCATCAACAGTTGAACCCTATACAAATGGATCAACATCCCCGTGTGGTAACGCTTCCATAAAATACTCCTGTTGTGCCACGTGCTGGGGTTCAACTGGGGGATGCATCTCCTTGAGCACCACCTGTAGATGCATAGGGGGTACACCTCATGCAATACCACCACAAGACCAACAAAGGGGTACACCTCCCGTGGTGACTCCACAATTACCATCATTTGGCAATCCTCCATATATGATGCCACCGCCGTATACATACTATCCGACTTATCCACCCTATTACCCACCGGCAGCTACTACTGCAAAGGTGGTGGAATCTTTCAAGAAGCACTTGTAACCTATCTTCACTAAGGTGGGGAGTGATCCCTTAGAGCCAGATCGGTGGATCCAAGAAATGGAGAAAATATTTGAGGTGGTGCAATACACAGAAGCCCAGAAACTTATCTGTGTGGGCTTATAGTTGAAGAATGAAGCCAACTCATGGTGGAAAGCCTCCAAGCCCATCTTGGCGGCAACTCACCCGAAACCAACATGGGAACAATTCAAGGAATTATTTTTGTCCAACTATTATCCCAGTAGCTTCAGAGATTGAAAGGAAGCAGAGTTCTCAGCCTTGACTCAGGGAAACAAGTCCGTCCTCAAGTATCAACAAAAATTTGAGAACTTATTTTATTTTGCTCCTCCACACATGAAAACAGTGTTGGAGAAGGCAAAGAAGTTTTTGAAAGGGCTTAAGGTAACCATTGGTACGGTACTAGGGGCTATGGATTTAACTGATTATACCCAGATTGTATAGAAGGCCAAAACTATGGAGGACAAGTATTTGAATTTTAAAAGTAACCACAATCGTACGGATCAGTGTAACTAACGGGTCGAACACTAGGAAAGCAGCCACTTTATTTTAGGCTTCTTCTAGTAATGCAAAAGTGCACCTATTAATTATGGTGGTCTATTTCTAACTACCGACCTAACACAAATGCATCAAAAGCATGCTAACTAACACATCTAGGGAAATTGGAATTGAAATTGCAATAAAAATTGAATGACCTAACCATTCACATCTAGGAATTTAAATACTCAAACCACTCAATTAAAAAGCAAATAATTGAAAGTAAAAGTGCTAAAAAGTAAATAAATAAAATAAAAGGGCAAAAAGCTAGAGAGAGGCACATAAGTAGATATCTCTACTTAGCTCGAGGGATGCACCATAAATAATATGAGCTTTTCTACTTGACCAGAAAGTACTCTTACAAGGGATTTTCTACTTGGCTTTAGGGGAAGGGAGAGAGGCCAACAAGAAAACCTCCAAAAAAATGGCAGCCAAGAGGTTCGAACTTAAGACCTCCTAATGAGCAAGGAATTTTGCACACCACAACTCACCAACTACGCTAGGTAGTTGTTGTTACCAAAAATGAATCTTCAATCATTTAAGGGTGTGGTGCATTGACCCTTGTTGGCATTTGGAATATTTCTTGTACCCCTGGGACAACTACAGGTGGGCTAGTTCTGCATCTCGGTTCAGTTCTGATCCATTATTCTTTTTCTAGCCTGAAAAGAATAATCACTTGTACGGGTGACCAAACAGATGTGTAATTTTAATGCAACAGTCCATCTTGCTTAAAGTTTCATCCTCTTCATAACCCTGAAAGAAACAGGACCTCTTTAGGTGTAAAATTGAAGATATGGTGCCCGATTGTCCTTAAGGCCTTGAAAATATAAAACTTGCAAAAAGAGAGTAAAACCCAAGGTAGCTCCATTCTAAATATGTAAAATGCATGTTTTACTACTCTAGATTTCACACATAAATGTGCTCATTAGAATTCCCTTACACTTAGACTTTGCTAGCCCTCGAGCAAAACAAAAACTGAAAGAATAAAAACAAAAAAACCTAACTCACTTTCATAGGAATCATGGTTGCACTTAGCATGTGCAAAAGCCTTTAAACCCCTAGGTCACCCTAGTGGATGAGTTGTGTCTCGTGGGTGTTTGCAGTGAATATGCACCCAAAATTTAGAAAAGAAAAGAAAATACAACCTTGGCTAAAGGTAAGGGCTATACTGATCCGGAGAAAAGATAATTCATTTTACACTTGATCTAGGGACCTCTACACTTGAATTTTTATTATCCCATATCGATTTCAGGCACAAGCATATTTCTTTAATTTGGAACTCACATTGTTTCTTCCAAAACATCCTTATCTTAAGGCAAGACCATTTGTGAAGTAATAGGGAACTAAGGACTAAAGCGTTGGAGTGTTTTTTACTAAACATGTTACCAAGGCATTGATGACATTTACAGATACTTTTCTACTGTGTGGTTTTCTTTCTCTCTTTTTTTTTTCTTCCTAATAAACTCTATCCTACTCCACTACTGTTGGCCTGAATGACATGATGGAGAAAACACCAGACATGCAAGTTACTATGAAGATTCACTTTTACATATGCCCACATAGACAGTGATGCTAGAGTTCTTTCAAAAGTTTGCTCCCTAAGAATTTCGATCAAGACACTACGCTTCCTAAGGCGCAATGCCCTGTCTTGTTCTAAGGAAATCAACTCTTACTTTTCATTTATATCATTTTTCACACTTCATTTAAAATTGTGTATTGGTCAACACATGCCAAATGAAAAAAAAAAGGTCTTAACTCCAAATCAAGAGTACAAGGAACCCATAAACTTACATATGGTCCAACACCGTAAAACAAGGATTTTTTAATTTTCAAAAGAGAGTCCCATCTCAAGACACGGGCTTGTTTCTTTTTTCTCAACAGGGTTTTTATGGTTCAAGATGGGTACCTTAATAAAAGATTCTTATATTCATACATTAAGCAACTGAATGGTATGATCATTAGCCAAGAGCCAAAGTAGGACTTATATCCTTAGCAAGCTTAAAAACAAAAAGAAAAACAAACTAAAACAAAGGGGAAAAAGAAGAAAAAATAAAAAGACCTGGTTTCCCTCCCCCACACCTAAGTCATGCAATGTCCTCAATGCATGGAAAGAATTAAAAGCAGAGACAATGTAAGGGGGTCATACCTAGTTAAAAGTTAGTCATTCATGTAAAGAGGTTCATGGAGATCCATGACCTCTTCCAGAGCAGAAGATGACAACTCAATGAAGGGCTTTAACTTATGGGTGATCCCAAATTTCTTCATGAGGGTCTTAAATGATCTATTGTAAAAATGCTTGCCCCTGTCAAAAATATAATAAATGATCCCATTATCCATCCACTTTAGAATTTCTTTTTGAATGGCTTCCTTCATCACTGGGTTAGCTCTCCTTAGGGGTTCCATTGAAGGTTTGGACCCCTCAATGAGTGAATATGATGTTGAACAATAGAAGGGCTAATTCCTTTGATATCAACCATAGCCCAACCTGGGGCTTCCTTGTTATCTTTTAACAATTTAAGTAATTCCTCTTCCTAGCTAAAAGTCAAATCTGAAGAAATTATTACTGGAAGAGTCTGGTTAGGCCCTAGGAAAGCATACCTCAAATCAAATGGCAACTCCTTAAGATCTAGCTTAGGGAACTCCATAATAGAAGGTTTGGGAATGGAATTGGAAGGGGGTCCTAAAGGCTTTATAGGTGGCTGGAGACTCCAAACCTTAGACATAATTCCATCATCAAAACCACCCAATTGTTTCATACACTCTAGAAATTCAGAATCAAAGTCAATATCAAAATGTCTCAATGGAATCTGGAATTTCCTGAAGCATATGAACTTCTTTCTCATGGGGATTTGGTTGCTTACTGTAGACACCCAATTTTGTCACCCCTCCCCTGGCTATGATGAAATATGGATCTTGGACACAACTTTCGACTTCTGACCAACAGAGATGCTAATGGAAACACTCTTGGACTTGAAACCCTAGAAACCCTCACGCGGGAGGGAAAGGGGTCCAATTTTGGCTTTTATATATGAAGGAATCTTGTCTAAATGACTATACAGATGGATAGTGCTCGGAAATATGATTCCGACGATATATGGTATGTCTAAATCGCACTATCAGATTGCCCTTAATCTTCTCTATAAAAACACATTTTTTTTGCGCGCATATCGCACACACCGGCCAGCCAGCCAGCCCTACTGCATGCTGCGTGCCCCTGTGGCACGCTACGTGCCCTCACCTCACACTGCGTGCCCCTATAGTATAGCATGCGCACCCCAGCAGCAGCATGCGTGCCCCCGTAGCACAGCATGCTCGCGCTCGTCGCACAACATGGGCTCCCCTGCCACACGTTGCATGGTCGTGCACACCCTGCCTGCACTGTGCGCACATTACCCGCACCCTTATGCCAGCCTGACCTGCACGCTGTGCGCATTGCTAGCACACCCATGCATACGTGCACCTATGACATCACCCGAACTACCTGCCTAAACTTTCTCTCTCCTCCTACTTTTTCAAAAATCATCTTTTCTGTCTAAACTTTCTCTCTCCTCTCGCTTTTCCAAAAATTTCCTTTTTCTGGCTAAACTTTCTCTCACCTCTTGCTTTTTCAAAAATCACCTTTTTTGGCTAAACTTTCTCTCTCCTCCTGCTTTTCTAAAAATCGCATTTTTTGGCTAAAGTTTCTCTCTCCTCTCATTTTTTGAAAACCTCCTTTTACCCATTGGACAAAAGTCCTCCCCACCCATTTTTTGCCTTCAACTCCCCCCTTTGCCCATTGAACAAAAATCCTATCCCCTTAATTTAGGTAAGAGCTCCCCTTTCGTCCACTGGATAAAGGGATTCCCCCTCTTCTTTTTGTCCTTAAAAAAACTATAAATATCCCCCCTCCCTTAGAAAAAATAGACCAAGACACCAGAATCCCCTTTCCCTCTTTCATAGTGAAATTTTCCTCCCCTCCCCCTCTTGATTTTCTTCTAATCTTCAAAGCGATATTCGTCAAGATCCTAAAACTCATTCGGATCTTCAAAGTGTTCTTTGGGATCTTGAAGATCTTTAATCCAAATCCTTAGTTTGATCCAGTTTTTAGTAAAAAATAGTATGTTCTTGAGCCACTTCCATTGAGTGTTCTTGAGCGTTCTTGAGCATTCTTGAGATAGAAACCCCCCCTTTTTAGAGGTTCTTCGAGTCTACGAAGAGATATTTGTTAAGATTTGAAACATTGTTCGGATCTTCAAAGTGTTCTTTGGGACTTTGGAGTTCTTCAATCCATTTTTAGGTCAGCCTGTTTCTTTTCAGAAATAGCCATTTCTAGCCGAACCCCTGTCCGAGTGTCCCTGGAATCTTTTTAGAAATAGCTATTCCCAGTGGAAGCATTGTCGAAGTGCCACCTCAGCCTAGCCTTCCCTTAGCTTATTATTGTTTTATGGTTGTCTTTGTTGGCAACCCGGCCATGTGGCAGTGATGACATGGCCAGTTTGGGTGACATGGATGAAAATGAAAACATAGTAGTGTCCAGTGTCACCGATGAGATAACAGAGCCGCTTGGTATGTATGGAATGGTCTGATACATCCTTAGTATGTGGTGCGAATTTCTGGGTCAAAACTGGTAAAATTGGCTTATTTACTCTCAGGGGCATTTTTGGCAATGAAAATAACATTTTTGGAAGATCATTTCTCATAAAAAATATAGATTGTAATTTATCTAGTCCAGTGCATCTGATTTTGTCGCATTCCGATACCGTATGAAGAAGTTACGACATTTGTGGCAGTCGAGGGCAGTTTCGGCATTGAAGATGAATTTTTTAAAGGAAGTGTTCTCCACGTAATAATATGAAAAAAATCGAATCTTTCCAATGGTTCTGATTTCATCACGTTCTGATTTCGTATGAGAAAGATGCGTCATTGGAAAAATCTAGAGGTATTTTAGTCTTTTTACATGATTGAGTCAGATGATTGAGTCTTCTGAAAAGTCGTAGAGCATTTAGTTATGGTTCCAACGCACTTCATTTCATCTCGATCGGATATCATATGAAAAATTTATAAGTGTTTCCGTAAAGCCGGTTTGAAAATCCAAACTGAAAATTCATCAGTATGCTGTCGGTGTTGGGTAGATTTTTCAGAATTTATTTTTGAAATTTGAAGGGTTTTTATGTAATTTTGAGATTTTAAAGGTCTTAGTTGATAAGGGGTGTTTAGCACTAGAAATATGAAGGCAGGGGCTTATGTGTATATAAGAGAATCAGAGGGATCCTTAATACACGGCTCAGATTGAGCCACGTCGGTCAGATTAAGATCTGACAGTTCGTGCAAGAGCTTGCATTGAAGATGCTTATCTGAGGCTTCTCATTGGTGGAGTGTATTAGATATGATGGTGCGGCGCCTCACTATATTGAGTCTTGATTGTGTGTAATGCATGTGCATAGAATCTATAAAGTGATTCTCCATATCTTGATCGGTTCCGATCTAACGATCAAGATCAATGGAGCTTTATTAAAGTTAGCCGATAGCATACCGTGAAACTCACTACACCAACTAATCAGTGATCGACAACGCATCTGACAATGTCAATGTGTACGTCATGATGACATCATCGAGATTCAAAACCTATGGTTTAGATCTATTGTCCGTTGGTTTAATTGGACGACTCAGATTAAGAGATACCTTTTGATAAGATCTACCTCCAGATCTGCTCCTCTGTTGCGCACCACCGGTGTAGCCTATGCACCCCTATGAAGATTCCATTTCAGGCTATCTCATTGCTGCAACTTCAAATGGTCATATCTCCCTCATTTTAACTCGGATTTGGGTGAACCAAGTTGCTACTTCTTATTTTTTTTCAAGCCCTACACTATGGAAGCAAGAAAAATGAGTTTTGAATGAAGTAAGGCTGCGGTTTTGGTAAGAGAAGCTTCCCCCTCTTTGTTGGTCCTTGAATGAACATGAATACTTGATGATAAATGTTCTTAGGCCATTAAAGGAGGTAAAAGAGGTGGTTGAGGTGTGTTAATGATACACTAACTCAAAGCCAAGGAGGAAGAGAAGAAAGCAAGGATGTGTTTCCTTTGAAGAGTAAGAAGCCAAGGAGAGAGAAGGTGTGAGCACCAAACTTGTCAGTACAAGTTTCCAGTCATCCCAGGCAATCGGTTGTGAGATTCTCTAACCTTTAATTTACATTATATGCATGTATGTATGTTAGGGTTAGTTGTGGATGAATTTTACATGCTAGGTTAGTTGTCGATGAATTGTAAGCATGTTAGCTAGTTGTGGATGTATATGCTAGGGAGAGCTTGACTATAGGGCATTGATATAAGCCTAAATTTACTGTATTCTTTATTGAGTTCTTAGTGGATGCTAAGCACAGAGAGTGGGTGCTCTCGTGTAGTGGGTGCTACACATTGTACCGGCACTGCGAGTGCCATCTCAGCTTCGGCTTGAGAAAATTGGGTGTGGGTGCTTTCGACTGTGGGTGCAGTCAAATGTAGCATATTGAGTAGGTATGAAGCCTTTACAGGCGCTACTCCAGGGATGTAGGCAAATTGCCAAACCTCGTAAAAACCCTATGTTGTGGGTGCTTGTTGTTTGTATTTTATATTGAAGTGCGTGGAATGTGGAATGGGTGTGCACACTTGGAAGTGCCTATGGGAGGCTGAGTGTGCATACGACTATGTGCAAATAGGGACAGGTATATCAGGTTTTTCTTGACCAGACATCAGACAGTTTTTTAGGGATCATAATTAAACTCACTGATTCACCCCCCTCTCAGTGATTGTCGGGTTACAACACTTATCCCCAGCGAAAGCTCTGTTGGAGTGCCACACCATCCTAAATATGAAAATAACCTTCCCTAGCCGAAGCTCTGCCGAAGTGCCACCTCATCCCAAGCCCAGAAATAGCCTTCCCTAGTTGAAGCTCTATCGGAATCTAAATCCAGAAATAGCCTTCCCTAACCGAAGCTTTGTCCGAATCCAAATCCGGAAATAGCCTTCCCTAGCCAAAGCTCTGTCCGAATCCAAATTTGAAACCGACCGTTCCTAGCCGAAACTCTGTTCGAATACCATCATAATCAGCATCTCTCAAGAAAGGAAATTGGAGGTTAAGACCATCTTCTCCTGAGTCGGGAGAACACAAAAGATAGTCTGAACCGGTACTAGTCAGGGGCCCACCCCTATTGACCCGAAATAGGGGCTAATTTCTCAACCACCTCGTTATAATGTAGACTTTATACATGCTTTGTTCTAGTGTATATAGTAGCTTGAATTCAATTAATGTATATATGTGTGATAACTTAGCCATACATGTGGAATAGTAATAATTGTGGAAAATGTTAGTTCTCAAACATCTAGCGAGAAGACCGGTTGAAAGCTTAACACCTTTCGAACTCTGTAACTTGACACTTACCCTAAATCCCTAGACCAGACCAAATTTTGGGTCCTTTTCTCAGGAATTGGGCCCACCCCCGGGTCCTAGGTCCATAACCCTAGGTGGTGACTCTAAACCACATTTACATGATCCTGATCCCCAAATTGGACCTTCATCAAAACCTCCATCTCAAATGATGAATTTTACACTCTTGTGAAATAGGCCTCCACGTATCTCCAAGCAACGATACGACGGTGCCGGGCCTATAAGCAAAGCACACCACGACACGAACCCCTCCCCTCACATAAAAGTGAAGAAGGAGAGGAGAGAGGATAGGGGGAGATGAAAAGTTCATTTCTCTGGCCGTGACCCTCACAGTGGCGATTCCACTGGGGATAAATATCAAGCTTCCAATACTAGATGCTACCTTTAAATGCAATAACATTTTCTACCACATTTGTTTGAAAACATGTTTGGCTAACACTATGTTTGTAATTGTATTCACTAATTGCATCATGCATCGTGCTCAAAGTGAAATCATTTGGTGAGGGACTCCCTGTCATGCCTGCACCCTCGGAGAGATCAGTGCATGTCATGTAGAGTACTCTGAGAGCAAATGATACCCGCTTCTTGTATAAGAATGAAAGATATCATCAAACGGCAAGGATGTTGTATTTGTGCCAGCACCCTCGGGGAGGTTCGTGCACTTTATAACATTCTGAAATCGAATGCGTCATCAAACAGTGAGGATGTCTATATTTGTACCAGCACCCTCGGGGAGGTCCAATCACTTTACGACATTCTAAAATCAAATGATGGTTACCCTACATTACACTTTTGCACACAATCACTTATGGTTCCACCACCCCATGGCCAATTGCTTAACCTCGTGTGTAGTCATGAGTAATGGGCAAGGAAGTCACCCCCTTGATCTTGTACCTATGGATATATCAAAAAGATCATGTACCTTGCGTATATAGATCCTATCAAGGAAGCCTTGTCAGGCCTATTGCATTCACCGCATACTCGCATCATATAGAAAATAGATGAAGAAGCTAGGAGCACCACAAGCTAATTGTAGAACTTGTTTGCGATCTTGAAAAGGAATGTTCCTACACTATATTCCCATCATAAAGAATTGCTTTCCTAAAGTGGGTTTCAGATAGAAGGTGTAATATCCTACTTCTTAAACCCGGTCTGATTACACGGTTGACCTAATTTAACTATGCAGGACCCAAACAGGAGAGGGTTAGAGCGGGTTCCTTATGGACTATGATGGCAAGGGTGACCTTAAACACCGGCTGGCCCGACAAGTCCGAGCCAATGCCAGAAGAGACGAAAATACCCAAGCCGTGTACATGCACCTATCATAAGGCCATGTACGGATAAAGCAGGTATGTAGCCGTATATTAAGGTGCATACATATATGACATCGTATGCCAAGAGTGAGATTCGCGCCGAGGGCCAAATTCTGTCAAAATCCCAAGTTTTGGCCCTCAGGTGGGCGGACAGGTGGGCGCATCCACCCACCTGAGTGACCCATCCATGTGAATTATTTAGTTATTTAAGAAATATATATATAGCATTTATGATTTTCTTTTCTTTTTCATTTATGACACTCGTACGTTGGTGAGAATAGTAAAGAGGAGAGAGAAAGGAAAGGAAAGAAGAAGAGAAGAGAAGGAAGAGGAAGAAGAGATGGATTTCAGCAGTGCCGAGGCTTGATCTTCCCATTCTGACGCCGGAAGAGTGATCTTCAACACTAGATCTACAATTAGAGGTAAGCAAAGTTTGGGTTCCTTAAACCTTCACCATACCCAAGTAAAACCCTTGATTTGGGTAGGGTTTCTTGAGATCTTGTAAATCCACTTTCAAATGATGAATCTAAGATTTAATAGATGACATATGTGTTGATCTTGAAGGATTTGAAGAGGTATTGACAAGGTTGGAGAAGCATTGTGGATTTGAAGTGATTTTGGGGGTTTGGAGGTGTTCTTGAGCAAAGAAGGTAAGATGGTTTCCCATTCCTTAAATCTAACCTAGATCTAGGTTAGAACCATCCTATAAGACCTTGAAGGTGTGAAGAGTGGGTTTGGAAAAGCCCCATTTGAATCCTCAAAGAATGGAGGAAGTTGGGAAGAAACAGAAGGTTTCCCGCCAAGACCGGTGGGCCATCTGGCCCACCTGTGGGCACCCGCCTGAGAGGGCAGGGCCCTTGGGCACAACCGACGGGCCAGACCAGCGGGCCAACCGGCGGGCCACCCTGCCCGCTGGTCTTAGTAGACCCCCTGGCCTAATCGGTGGGCCACCCTGCCCGTCGGTCTTAGCAGACCCCCTGGCTTAATCAGTGGGCCAGACCGGTGGGCCGACCTACCCGCCGGTCCAGACCGATGGGTCTGACCGGTGGGTCGGACAGGTGGGCTGTTTGACCTACTTGAGAGGCTTTGAATGTGATTTTTATGTCCGATTGGACCCAAATCGGACGTGTGACCTTTTAAGATTCTAAACATGATCGTGTCATTGGATCGTGTTAATCTTGATTCCAAAATAGTGAAATACTAACCCCGCTCACTCATGATAGGTTCACCAAATCTCATGCTTCTCTCACCGGATCTCACCCGTACCGAATAGGAATCCTTGTACACTACAGGTAAGTGGGGAGAGGACGTTTGGCCTTGTTTCAAGGCATTGTTTGGCATTCATTTAATTGTATCTAGTCTAGTCATGCCATCATGAAAATGCTATGTAGATTAGTCATCCTCACATGGTTATGCATGGATGTTGTATTTATTTTCTAAATGCCAAGTGATAATATGCTTCTGTGATGAATGTTGACATCATTGTGCATGATGCATTAATAGACTAGATGCCGTAGTCGGCTTGGAAACGAGTGCATTGGTGGCCCGTGGTATGGGACGCAGTGGCACTATGCAATCGTATTATTATCATATAGGAGCATGCGATTTAGGATTTCCACCTTCCCGTGCTACGACCCTTCCCAATAGGGGTTAAGGTGTTGGGTTACCAAACCAAACACAATCGGGCTCTCCACATTACAATTGATTACCTTAACAAAATGGTCCCCTAGGTTCTTGTTGCCAACGGGTCCACTTTGAATGTGCTACCATTGAGATTAGGAAAGAGTATTGGTAATAACTTGGAAGAAATGAGGCCAACCACCCAAATCATAAGGGCAAACGATAATACCAAGAGGAAGATCCTTGGTATCATTACCCTTGCTAGAAAGATTGGCCAGTGAACTTTGATTTTGATTTCCAAGTCATTGATATACCAGTAGCTTTTAACATGCTCTTAAGGAGGCCTTGGTTGCATCCTGCGATGGTGGTGTCCTCTAGTCTCCATAAAAAAATGAAGTTCATCTATGAGTGGAAGGTGGTCTTAGTGGCCGGAGATCCTGAAGTGGTTAACACTTTGGCCAACATTGAAAATGGAGAAGAAAAAGACCAGGAGGTGCAACTGAGTGGTTTTGAATTAGACACCACTTGCGTAGCCATTGTCAAAGAAGCTCCAAAGGAGAAAATCCCAGCTAACTATGAAGCCATCTGGAGTCTGCTAGTGAATCAGATGATGAAGAATATGCAGTACTTTCCTGGCATGGGGCTAGGGAAATATCATCAAGGAGTTTCAAAGCAGCCTAGTTTGGCAGTGAACAAACGGAAGAATGGTCTCGGGTACACTCCCCCAACTGTCAACGGGTAGAAAGTGCTGAGTATGACTAGGAAGATCTCCGTCACTTACTATCCTACTCTTAATGGGTACTTCGTGAAAGGAGAGGACTTCCCTTTTTGTGGAAATGTGGAGTCGTGGTTTGATGAAACCGCCACCAAGATGCAATTAGGACTTGAATTTTTTTTTCAAGATGAGTTCGATTGGGTGACTCATGAAGTGGAACAATAGCAAATGCTGGTTAAGGAAAGTGATCAAGACAGCTGCATTACTAGGATAGCGAAAGTTGCAATGATTGAAGATGGGTTTATCTCCAGCAACCCCACAACATTAATCCAATCTAAAGAATTGCCAAGTCCTCGAGTCCTCCTAAAAAGGGAGTGGGAAAAGAAGATAAGACTCACCTAGAGTCTACCACTTTCCCTTGATGTGAAAGGCTTCATTTGCTCCCTCTTACAAGAGCCAAGGGCCCGAGAGTTGCATGAGCTCAAACCCCATCCTTTTAGAGGAAGAAGCATGTATGCAAAACAAAGGAGACCACAGAGGATGACGGTTTGTATGTACTGTGCCTGAACCAATTGCAATGGGAACGCTCGTGAAGGTGGTCAAAGATGTGACCGAGGCAATGGGATGGCATCCCTCAGCAGGCTCGAAAAGATGGACTTCATAGAAAAGGGATTGAGCAGTCTCCACTGATCTTGACCCCTTAGAAAGTTCAGCACCTGTCCAGAGGAACCATTGTGCCCCTGAAGAAATAGTAGCAACTTTCTTAGAAGAAGAACAAGGCCCTTTGCCACATCTCCTCATCCATCAGGCCATCGAACCACTTCTGAACTGGACAAGCATTGGAGGAAACTTTAAGTTTGCTTATGCTATTGAGTCAACCAGCCTGATTACCCCTGGCAAAAGCATTAACCCAGTTATCGAGTCTGTAGTCGTGTATGTTGTTTATGATTCTGTGTCAACCTCCCCTCTTGAGAAGAGTCCAGAGCCCTTGTATGTTGAGTCTGTTACTCCTTCTTTTATGAATGAAATTTCTTATTCCAAGTATGACTTGCCTCCTTTTTCCGATGATGATCTTAATAAATATCAAGAATTAATAAACCAATGCAAACCAAAGAAAGCCTAACCCATCCGTGAGGATACTCGGATTGTTAATCTAGGAACCAACTAATGCCTTCGAGAGGTAAAAATTAGCACTACCCTTGATGATGAAGAAGCAGAACGAATGATTAATCTTTTGAGGGAATTCACTAAGGTCTTTGCTTGGTCTTACGAGGATATGCTTGGTATCGACCCCAACATCGTGCAGCATTGATTGCCGACTTACCCTGGGGCAAAGGCCGTAAAACAGAAGCTCAGAAGAATGCGGTCAGAATGGAGTGAAAAGACCAGAGAAGAAGTTGTGAAGCAATAGAATGCGAGGTTCCTACAGGTGGTGAAGTACCCCAATTGGTGGTACCAACAATTCAATTAGTTTGTGTCACCAGAATTTGGGAAGAAAATGAGCATTCCACCTAAGGGACTGACTTAATGTTTGTCTATGAGCACCTGTATAGGAAGTGTAGTGGGCTTGAACTATGTTTACGAGCCTTGTCCAGTGAACATGGGTTGAATGCTCACTTGATCGCGTTGGATATGACCAACGTTGATGTGATTTTAGGAATGGAATGGTTGTCTGCATACAGAGCCAGTGTGTTATGTGCAGAGAAGATTATCATTTTTAGACCTCGTGATGATGATGAGTTTGTATTCCAAGGGGATAAGCCCAAGAAACTCAAGAAAGTTATCATATCCACACTCCAGATGAAGAAGCTACTGGATAAGGGATGTCAAGGCTACTTAGCATCTGTGATGGATACTAAGATAGAGATTAGGCCATTGACTGAGCTAGATGTGGTGAGGGAATTTCTTGATGCATTCCTCGATGACTTGATAGGTTTGCCACCGGACCGAGAGATTGAATTTGCTATAGACCTACTCCCCGGCTTGACACCAGTGTCAAAGGCCCCTTACTGCATGGCCCCCATAGAGTTAAAGGAATTACAGGTCCAACTTCAAGACCTTCTAAAGAAGGAATTCATTAGACCTAGTGTGTCTCCATGGGGACCACCGGTATTGTTCGTTGAGAAGAAAGACCGAAGTATGAGATTGTGTATCAATTACCGGGAGCTTAATTTTTTCTTTAATGCCAAAATTCATCAAGGTCTTTGCTGATATCTGTTGTCTATTCAATGTTGGTCTTTGTGGACCCCACATGAACGCCAAGATGGTATCCACCGTTGTGGTTCATGAGTTTTACAGCCTTGCTTGGTAAAATCTCTTTGACAGTGAATCGGCCACTTCAGTGAGGCCTGAACTTTCCTCTTGGGTCATGAATTGCGGCTCTTTGTTCTTGAAGAACAAGCTCACCCTTTTCTATGTGATGGGGCTTCATATTCTTATTGAAGGCCCTTGCCATTCTCAATTGATATTTCTTCATATTTTCCGTGGCCTTCATACATCTTTCATCGAGAAAATTGAGCTCATCATGTATGGCTTTCACCCATTCTCCTTTAGGTAACTGACTATCCAGAAGCACCCTTAGGGATGGTATAAGAATTTCCAAGGGTAGGACCGCCTCCACCCCATATACCAAGGAGAAAGGAGTTGCCCTAGTCGAAGATCGTATAGAAGTACGATATGCCCATAACGCAAGTGGCAACTTATATGCTCAATCCTTGTGTGTTTCAGCCATTTTCTGTAGGATGACCTTGATGTTCTTGTTAGCTACTTCTACTGCCCCATTGGTCTGTGACCTGTAAGTGGTAGAGCGATGCAGATTTTTCCAATTTTACCGCAGAAATGAGATTCCTAATCCAATATCAGCTCTTGAGGAACTCCGTACCGGCAAATGATGTTTTCTTGGATGAACTTTGCTACCTTAGCAGATGTGAGGATTGCATATTACTGATCTTCTACCCACCTGGTGAAATAATCAATGGCTACTAAAATGAACTCGTGACTATTGGATGCTTTAGGGTTGACCTTCCTTATGATATCAATGCCCCAAGTAGATAATGGCCAAGGATAACTGAGTGAATGTAACTCTATGGGCGGGATGTGTGTGATATTGGCAAATATCTGACATTTGTGGCATTTCTTAACAAAACCCACATAGTCTGCTTCCATTGTGATCCAATAGTATCCCAGTTTGAGAATCTTTTTAAGTAGCATCTTGGCATTCATATGGGATCCACAAAGGCCTTGATGAATTTCCTCCATGATGATTATAGCATGCTTTTCATCCACGCATAACAATTGTATTCCATCATAGGACCTCTTGTAAGACAAGTCCCCTTGAAGGATAAATTCGGTGGCATATTTCCTTATAAATTTCTTTTCTCTTTCCATTGCTTCAATCGGGTACTTCCTTTCCCTGATGAAGTCCACTATGTAAGCAAACCAAGGCCAACCATCTATAGTGAGAGAGTTCACTGGATTTTGAAAAATGGGCCTACTTCTTTGTTCTACTAAGAATGGTCAAACCATAGCCATAGGATTGCATTCCACCATGGACACCAAGGTTGCAAGGGTATCGAAAAACTAGTTGTTAGCTCTTTGAAAGTATTCAAATGAGATCTTCTCAAAGTATCCAATCACTTCTTCTAGATGTTCTTGATACGGCTTCAGTTTCTCATTCTAGTCTTCCACTTTCCTTGTGTCTGACAGATAACAATGGATGAATCCCCATATACCTTGATCCTTTTTAACCCAATGGTCAGAGCAGTTTTGAGCCCCAAGGCACAAGCTTCACATTCAGCAATATTGTTGGTACAGGGGAAATCAAGGTAGAATGACAAAGGTATATAAAGGCTGTTAGGAGTGACATGCAATATTCCCATGCCACACCCCTTTTGATTAGCTGCTCCATCAAAGAATAACTATCATTCATTAGCTGTGTCTTCTTCTTTTATTGTTGTGATTTCTTCATCTGGGAAAGAATCATCCAAGGCTCTTCCATTTTCTATGGGGTGGGCAGCCAAATGATCAGCTATAGCTTTCCCTTTAATAGACTTCTGAGCAACATAGGAGATGTCAAACTCCGACAACAATAGCAACCATCAAGCTATCCTTCCTGTTAAAGCTGGTTAGTCAAAGAGGTACTTGATTGGATCCATCCTTGAGATCAAATGTACCAAATAAGCTACCATGCAGTGTCGCAACCTTTTCATTGCCCAAATCAGCGCAGCACAAGTCTTTTCCAAAGATGTGTATTGTGTCTCATACTTCCCAGAACTTCTTACTGAGGTAGTATATGGCATGCTCTATCCCATTTTCTATCTCTTTTTGTTCTAGCAATGAGCCCATGGAATATTTTCTCACTGATAACTACAACAGAAGTGGTTCTTATCAAAAGCTTGTTGGCATTGGTCATTCCATTCTGTGGGCTGATCCTTCTTTAGCAGCTTGAAAATCGGTTCACAGATCGTAGTCAGTTGAGCTATGAACCTACTAATATACTGGATGTGACCCCGATATCCTCATATCTACTTCTCAGTGTGATGCATGGGCATTTCTTGGATTGCTTTGATCTTGATAGGGTCAACTTTGATGCCTCTTTCACTCACAAAGAATCCCAACAACTTTGCTTCCATTGCCCCGAATACACACTTTTGAGGATTCAACTTTAGCTGATATTTCTTGATCCCCTCAAAGAATCATCTTAGTGTGGGAATATGCCTCTGCCGATCTCTTGACTTCACTATCATGTCTTCCACATAGACTTACACATCTTTGTTCATCATGCCATGCACTGTGGCTGTAGCTGCTCTTTGATAAGTTGCCCCGGCATTCTTCAATCTAAAAGGCATCACCTTGTAACAATAGGTTCCCTATGGAGTGGTCAAGGCTGTCTTTTCACGATCCTCTGGGTGCATGCTCACTTGATTGTATCTCGAGAATCCATCCATAAATGATAGCAAGGCATGCCCTGCTATGTTGTCGACCAATATATCGATGTGAGGTAGTGGGAAGTCATCCTTAGGGCTCACTTTTTTGAGATCTCGAAAGTCTACAAACATTCCTACCTTGCCATCTTTCTTTGGCACTGGTATGATGTTGGGCAACCAATGAGGGTATTCCAACACTTGTAGAAAACCTGCATTCCACTATTTCATGACTTCTTCTCTGATCTTTTCACACCATTTTGGATGCATTCTTCAAAGCTTCTGCTTAACAGGCTTTACCCCAGGGAAAGTTGGCAATTGATGTTGCACGATATTGGGGTCCATACTAGGCATATCCTTATAAGACCACTTTGACGAACTCCTTTAGGACACTAATCATCTTCTCTACTTCTTCATCATCCAGGGTAGTACCAATTTTTACCTCTCAAAGGCATTGATCGGTTCCTAGATTAATAATCCGTGTATCCTCACAAATGGGTTGGGTTTTCTTTGGTTTGCATTGTTTTATTAGATTATGATATTTATTAAGATTATCATCAGAAAAAAGGAGGCATGTCATACTCAAAATCAAAAATTTCATTTATAAAAGAAGGAGTGATAGACTCGACATACACGGACTCTAAACTTTCCACGAGAGGGAAGGCTGACACATAATCATAAATGGATGACTCAACAATAGACTCGATGACTGACTTGATGCCTTTATCATTGGTATTTAGGCTGGTTGACTTGGTAGCATAAGTAAACTTGAAGTACTCTAAACCATCCTCGTGAAGCATCGGGGAGTCCATAGATGCTACTCCAACCTACTCCAGTCTCTGGGTCAGGTCCTCAATCAGTGCACCCTGCCGGGCAATCTCCCGATCCTTGGCAACTATCACCTCACATAGTGTTGAAAATGTGTCCATCAAATCTATAAATAAATTATATATTTGTAATTATGATTGCATGACATTGACGAGCTGTGGTTGTCCATAGGTTTTCACCTTAAATTTCTTTTCATGACTAGGGGCAGAACTAGGCATTCTGTTCATATGGTCATCATATTATGTGTACTCATGAATATTGATTCAGGGACACAAATATGAGCGTACATATTGTGTGTACATTGAATTTGATCAAATAGGAATCTTGAATGGAATACTGTCAGTTGTTAAAGGACAAGATTCCTTTTGATAGTCTTTGATTGATCTTTAGACCTAAAAGGTCCTTATCGCTGCAAGTAAGTATTATAGGCTTTGGAGTATCACTAGTTAATGTCCTTTAGAATATATATATCGATACATTGGATTCATAATGCTTTGGTTGTGGGTGAAAGAGATGCTCAACACGGGATCCACTCCCATTTATTTGGCGAATATCAAGAGAGAAATATCTGGACATGATTGGATGAAATTCTGGATCCAGTTCACATTTTGAAAAATGTTTACAAAATTTTCCCAAAATTATTAATACATATTAATATTTAATTTAAAAACATTTTAAGATACCTAATCGGAAGTTCAGATTTCTGTGAAACATTTCGATAAACCTAGGCCGTGACAGTTTTATTTCCATGCCTGGAGGTTTGTTATGTGATATTGTTGAGTGGAGAGATTAGATCAATATTTGACTACCACAACTTTGGGAGAAATAAAAATTATATCCACTCATGTTGTACTTGTTGGTATATGTCTTTGACTGATAATTATTGATATTATCTGATTGGTAATTTTAGTGGATTTTCCCATTGGGATCATACCTCTTCTCAGTACTGGTGGCCGAAGATTGTACATACAATGATTTCATTATAAGAGAGATATTTATTAATTATTGAAAATATATATGTATATATACCAGATTACAGGATCGAGATATGCTAAAATCCAGGGAAATAGTGATCTCCTGGTTCTGTATAGCAATCAAGACGAGATAGGTGCAATACCTTACTCCGATCCAGCAAGGAGACTAACACTGAGATGGGTGCAATACCTTACTCAGGACTAAATTTGTGCTTAAATAAAATAAAAAATCAAAGAATAGAACCATAAACTGAAATAAAAGATATGGAATTACAGAAAATAAAAAGCAGAAAATAAAAAGCTGCTTAACAAGATCTATATCTTGGAATCAAGAGGCACGACTGTAGGCTTTGATCCAAGGATAGAACAAGAAGCTACTATATATACAGATGCAGAAAAGAAGCTAATAATGCAATCAAAGGAAATTACTTTGAAATATATCTTTTGAAAGTAAAGTTACAATGTTTGGAGATTGGTTTGGGTAGGCTTGGGTTGGAGGATTTGAGAAGAAGAAGGTTGGGTTGGCTTTGAGCTGTAGGTAGCTAACCTTTGAGGGATGATCAGACTTGAGATGATCGGAATTTGTTGCAGTCCGGTGATGTGTTTGGAGAGATCTTGGAAGAACTTGTGGAGGCTCAGCTAGCTTCAGAGCTTCTCTCTCTAAGTCTTACAACTTTGGAGTTCTAAAAAATTTTTAGTCTAAGACTTCAAGTGATTTGTGAGAGGGGTTGGTGCTCCTTTTATAGAGTAAGGAGACTCATTTGAATTACATGTGGGTTTGGTTTACATTTGGGTTTCATTTGGTACTGTATCAAATTAGGTACTATTTGACATTTCCTTTGACACTATTTGGAACTGTGCACTTTGAATTTGTATTTGAAGTGAACAGTTGCTGCCGACATTTCTGGAACTGTTGGCGCCGAAAGTTGGAGTTGCTGTCAACCAATGATTTGGAATCTTTGATATGCTTGCTTTTGTTAGTTGATTTGGAATCTTCAATGATCTTACCATGGCATTCCACGTGTCAGGGACACTGTTCTCCGTATTGGTTTGATCAAGAAATTTGTATCCTATTAATTTGAGCCGGATGTTGGCCGGACTGTCCTATGACCTGGGACAGTAACAGTACCCCCTTTCCTTACTAGGTTGTCCGGGGTTATTTGACTAGATGTATGTTTACGACTACATCTTGTCGGCTAGTTTATAACCGTCTTAGCAGACGTTTTAGACCAATCTTATGGTTTGGTCGATGAGGACTTTGTACTGGCTGCCCGTCGAGACCGACGGGAGGTAACTTCTTTGAATTTTCTGGAGGAGGATGCCTTGGAACTGTCAGGGACAAAGTCAGGGTCAACCTCATATGGATCTTGCCCATAGCAGAGTTCATGGGTAGGAACAGATCTTTGCATAGATTTGAGACTGTAGGCACCATCACTGGAGCCTTCATTGTCTTCATTGTCTGAGTCGGAACCGAGTTCGGCTAGGCGAGCACGAAGGGCTTCCTTCTCACTTTTGATGCTTGATTTTGAGGAGCTTTGTATTGTTGGAACAGGTTGGAGACCTGTGAGGCTTTTGATTAATGCATTTTTTTCACATTTGGAGACATCACAGTTGTCCCACCATTTGACATTGAAGGACCGGCAGAGGACTGGGGCAATCCAGTCATTTACCTGGTAGTCATAAATTTGATATTCCCAGAATAGGATCCATGCTAAGCGGCAGTGGAGAAAGAATCTGAGAAGATCAGGTTGGTGTGGTTGAGGTATTGTATTTTGGCAAAATATTTGAAAGGAATCTTGAATTTGGGGTGGTAGAATTTCTACCATAGGACCATATTGATCCCACCATTTGGGAAACCAATTGGGAGTTTGGTTGTTGAATCTGTATTCAAAACAGAAAAACCAAGAGTGGCGGTTGATTCTGTTTTGGAAAGAGAATGCTTTGAACCAGGCATCCTGGTAATCCATATAGGTATAATTTGGTGGGGAGAAGGTATTTGAAAAACTTCTTGGGTTAAGGGGGTGAGTCCCCCAATCTTGGAGAGATAGGATTTTGCAGATGGTTACAGTTGTATGTGTAACCAAAGTTTGATCATTTCGGTCATAATTGAGTTTGAATCTGACCGAATCAGTTTCTACGAGAATGTACTCGTAAAATTCTTGATGTTTTGCCTGGGAGTTGGAATGGTGGTTCCAACCTTTGTAGAATATTTGTTGTGCCATCATGATTGGTGAATCAAGATATTTGAACAAGGGCTCTTCAATGGTGAAGAGGTCATCTTTGCATGGTTTTTCATGATATTGGCTTTTGAGTTTGGAGCCTTGTGTTGTTTGAAGAGGTTTGGCTTGTGTAGTTTGGAGGCTAGAGCTGGCCTTATTTGTTGGTTGAATTGGTCCTGCTGTAGAGGCAGCAACTACAGCATGGGAATAGGGAGTTTTTGTAGTAGCCATTTGGGATTGGCTACGGGTAACAATTTGATGAGATGGTGCGGCAGAGGCTGCAGTGGCACCATAGCTAGATTTGGTTTTGACAACAGAATTTGAAGAAATGGACTCCTTAAGGGGAGCCATCCTGATAAGGTTAATTTGGGGAGTCTGGCCCTGTAAGAATTCACGGGTAAGAAAGTCAGGGACAGAATTGGATTCTCCTTTAATATATTCTATTTGAAATTCAAAAATTGATAATAAAGCTTGCCATCGGGCAAAAATTTGTTTTGAAGCAAGATTTGAAACATCATTTTGTAAAACATATTTAGCTGCGCTACAATCAACACGAACTAAAAATGGTTTATTTAATAATGTATTTTGAAATTTTTGTATGCACATAACAATCGATAAAATCTCTTTTTTGATTGTACTATAATTCTTTTGAGCAGAATTCCAGATACCAGAAGTAAACTGGACTAGTTGTTCTTTGTTATTATCAGAAAGTCTTTGTTTAAGAATTCCTCCATATCCGATATCTGAGGCGTCGGTTTCTACTATTTTAAACCCTCAGGGTTAGGGATAAATAAACAAGGGATTTCTTTAACAAGTTTCTTGATAGTTTGAACTGCTGTGGTTTGGGTTTGAGACCAGGGGGTTGGTTTCTTTTTAAGCCGAAGATAAAGAGGTTCGGCAATCTTACAGATTTGGGGAAGAAAATCACGAACATAATTTAAACTTCCTAGGAATCTTTGTAATTGAGTTTTATCAAGGATTTGGTCAGGGAATTTCTCACCAAAAGTAATGGCACGATCAATAGGGGTAAGGGTTCCCTTTTCAATTAAGTGCCCAAGAAACCTAACTTTAGTAAGGAAAAATTCCATTTTTATTTTTGATAAAACAAGACCATTTGATTTAATAATTTGATAAAACGTTCTTAGGTGTTTGAAGTGTTGTTCAACGGAATTTGAGAAAACCAGGACATCATCAATATAGACAATAGTGAATTGTCCATAAGGATTGAATATGTCATTCATGATTTTCTGGAATTCACTAGGGGCATTTTTGAGACCGAATGGCATGACGTTCCATTCATATAGGCCAAAGGGAGTTGTGAAGGCGGTTTTATAACGATCCTTATCTTGGATTTGGATCTGCCAGAAACCAGACTTCATATCAAATTTGGAAAATATTTTTGCTTGATAAATTCTTTGTAAAAGATCTTTTTGATTTGGGATTGGATATCTGACCCATTGAAGGGCATCGTTTAAGGGTTTGTAGTTAACTACTAATCGAGGAGTACCTCTTTCTATTTCAGCAGCCTTATTGACATAGAAGGCTGTGCAACTCCAGGGTGAGGTACTGGGTCGGATAAGGTTTTTGGCTAAGAGATCATTGATCTCTTCTTTGCAAGTCTGAAGAAGAGTTTGATTCATTTGAGCTGGGCGTGCCTTAGTGGGGATTTGAAGATCTAAGAATCCAGTAGCGTAAGGTAGAGAAACCATATGCTGCTTACGGTGCCAAAAGGCATCAGGAACATCAGAACAAAGATTGGATTCAAATTTTGACTGAATTTGATTAATTTGTTGGATAGTCTTGGGATTTTTAAGATGATCAGAGATTCTTTCATGCAGAAGCTCAGTTTTGAGAAAATTTAGTTGTTTTATTTTTCTAATACTTTGGTCATTAGAGTTTTGGGCTTGTAAGAATGGGAAGATAATTTTTTGTCCTTGAAATTTTGTAGAAATCCCATCTTGGGTTATTTTGAATGGTTTGATTTTTTCTAAAAATGGTTGACCAAGGATTATAGTTTGGTCAAGATCTTTGGCAAGGATGAAAGTTTGGGGAAGGCAAAGGCCTTGGTTACAGACATGGGTGTTTGAAAGTTTATATTGGACATTCAATCCAGATCCATTAGCCGTGTTAAGGCGTTGGGTAGTTCTTTCATAGAACTGGGTTGGAATAGCACCTTCGTTGATGCAATTGGCATTAGCACCAGAATCAACTAAGGCAATGGCAGAAAATTTGAATGAGGCATTAATAACTAAAGTTATGCGAACATACCAATTTTGACAAGTTATGGTAGCCACAAAACCAGGGGTTGTTGGGTTTGGTTCAGCAAGCTCTTGATTTGCAAAAGGATTTATTAATGGTTCGTTGTTTGAAGTTGAAGCTTGTTGGTTTTGATTTCTGTTTAAAAGGGCTATTTGTTGCTTAATTTGTTTTATTTCATACTGCAAAGATGTAGTGGTGGTCTCAAGGGATTTGATACGACCCGAATGGTCAGGGATAATTGGTTTTGATACTTTATCAAATTTTTGCATTATTTGATGGAGATTATAAGGCTGGGGAGAATTTTGTGTAGAAACATTGTTTCTGAGATGCTCAAGGCAGGCCTTCTTTTGTTCTGGGTCTGCTAAGCTATCAATATAATCAAAAATATTTGAGTTTGGTGATGCACGAAGCATCCGGATAGATTTGGGAACACAATCTTCACAGCTAAGACCAATAATACAAGAATCACAATTACAAGCTTGGAAATTCTCATTATTGGAAGAACTGGAAGTATGTTCAGAAGCTTGGATTTGATTAAGTTTGTGATTTTCATCTTCAGAAGAAGATGAAGAAGTATCTTGGAATAAGGCAAGGATTTGTGTTTTATCTTGCTCAGAGATTTGTAAAGAATTGATTTTATTTGAAACTCTACAAAATTTTGCGATATGACCAGGTTTGCCACATTTAAAACATCCTTGTGTGGTTTTATCTGGATTTTGATTCTTAAAATTTTTAGGTGCCTTGAAAGGCTTTCTATATTTGTTATATTTTGGTTTTGAGGGAGTTTTATAAAACTCAGGGGTTGTGAATGGTTTATGAGACACATACCTCTTAGATTTGTAAAGATTTTTATAATATTTGCGAGAAGATTTGTGTTTGTGTTTGGATGGAGGTCTAAGAGGTGGAAACCTGAATTGTTCACAGAATCCTCCTAACTCACGTTTGTAAAACTTGTTTTCCTTATGGATTTGTTTCTTTAATCTAATGTCAGTGCAGAGAGCAAGGCCCTCTTCATGAATTAGGCTAATAATTTGGCCATAGGACATTTGGTCATAGGGAATGATCCCATCATTTTCTTTCCTAAGGCGTTGTTTGATTTTCTCAGAAAAAAAAGTTGGTAATCCTGTAAGAAATTTTTCTTTCCAACAGGGAAGGTTTGCGGCGGGTCTGGTTAATACTTTGGTTAAGAAGGTGTCTTTGTACCATTTGAAATCATGTAATTTCTTACATCTAAGGTTTGATAATTGTTCAGCTGTTCTATCTTTAAGACGAGAAGGGTTTCCCAAAAAGTAATTTGCAATGCTGAAAATAAGGGTATTGACAGCATCCTCAATGGGAATTCCTTCACCATCTAAAAGGGGAACACCTTCAGGTGTGATTTGAACAGCCATTAAAATTTCTGTCTTTTGGACGTCAGTCAGGACATAAACCCACCAACCTTTGAGTTGGCCTGTAAAGCCAGAAACAAGCAAGGTAGCCACAACACTATCAGGTGTATTCTTGATACGATGTGCGTTGCTAACCATAGTCATTTCTTGGAGTTTGTTCATGAGATTATGTTCGGACAGACCATCTATGTTCCATTCATAGATGATACCACTTTGGTAGGAAGCCTGAGGAGCAGTTCCTCTTGCTTCAATTTGGAGGTCAGGGAAGACCGGATGTTGGTTTGAACTTTGACCAATTTGATTAATTTTAGGAAAGTCATCTTCTTCAGAACTTGAGGAAGTATCTGAAGAACATCCTATAATTCAGCCGAAGGTTCATTTGAGGGTTGGTTTTGGACAGGTGTTTGAGGATCACTTAAATGTGCTTCAGCAGCATTAAGGATAGTTAAACGTTGGTTAATTTGATCTAAAACAAAAGATTTGTTAAGGGCGAGTTGTTGTTTTTGAGGAATATTGTATGGTTTGAACAAAGAAACGGAGGTTGGAACTGGAGCCGGTGTTAAGGATGAAGAGGCTACAGGTTTAGGTTGGACAAGGTTTTCAACTCTTGAAAGTTGATTGCCTATAGTTTGAAGACTTAAATTTGTAAAGTTTAATTGTTCGGTTTGTCTTCGGTTTGGGTCTTCTTGTTCAGCAATTTTGAACGGAGAAGCTATTATCTCATTATTTTTGTAGTTATGTTTGATGCTTTCCACCGGTGGATGGATAGCATTAGTGGTTTGTCCCTCGTAAAGGGTCCAGGCTTTATGAGAGGTTGTTTGAGTACATACCTGATTATGCCAGGGGTAGTAAATATTATTATCCTGGGCATAGATATCAAAATATGTAAAGAAGAAAACATTTGTTTTGAGATTTGTCATAAAATTATACCAATTTGTTCGGATTTGAGCTTGTTGTTCAAGATTAAAGGTTCTTAAGAACCATTCACGTTTTTATTTATTTTTTGAAGATTCAAAATCTGTTCTAAGTAAAGGTTTGTTGATTTGATAATTTGTTTCAACTTGAATCATGTAAAGTCCACCATTTTTGGGGTCTTTAGGAGGAGGAGGTGGTTCAACCTCAGATTGAGTAGGAGACCTTTGATCATGGGTTTCAGAAGGGGTTGTTTCAGGAACAGTAGAGGTGGTTTCGTATGTTCCATGAACAATATTTTGACTAGTTTGTACTCCAACAAGGTTTGGGATAGGTGTCGTGGTTCTTGTTTGAGACACCCAATGGTTTAAGTCAGAAGAAGTTGATGCTTCAGAGCATGATCTTTTGGAACTTTGGTAAACCGGAGGGGTAGCTTGTCTGTTAAACCTAATGGCAACTAATCCATCTGAATCCTGAGAAATAGAACGGATATTTGTGTTTGAAACTTGAGGGGGAATAGCAGTCGTTTGCAGCTGCCATTCTTCAGGGAAAGAAATATCTTCCCATCTACAGAGTTTGGGGTAGACAATTTGACCCTGAATACAATCAGTTTCAAGGTAAAGGGTTTGGCCTTTTGAAGATGTTCTCTTGGCACGAGGTTGGACAGATTTCATAGCTTTGTATTTTATGCGATGGATGATAGAGATTGGAATGGTTCCATGCATTAATTTGTAACCATGAGTTTTAAGGTTAAGTTTGAGTGAGTGTAAAATATTTGGGTCTTCAAGGGCTATGGACATGTCAGGATAGACATTGAAATGGACAGGTCCATAACAAAGACTGGTTTCAATGGCTCCCAGAAGGGAATCATTGAACTCAAGGAACCTTTGGTCACGAAGGGCTAACAACATAGAAGTGTTGAGTCCTTCACGGTGAAGCGGTTTGATGGCCACTTGGACTAAGCCAATATGGACATAATTATATTTGCGGTCTTTGTATAAATCTTGTAGGGTAAGTGGATCAAAAAGTTGGATTTCTTGAGTTTGTGGGGTAAAATTTATAGTTTGTTCTATGGTCTTGACTGTTTCGAGTCCGAACCAGTCTCGATCATAGAGATCATTTCTTGAAATTTTTGGCATATCCCAACTTCTAAGTCGTCGGTTAATTCTTGAGGTTTGTTCATCATAATCAAGCACATTAGAACTTGTGCTTGCCTCACCTGCCGATCTCATCGACATGGAGCGGGGTAAACGATTCATAATTTGAGAATTCTTAATCTTGGGGTAATCACCTAGATCTAAGTCTTAAGATGGTATTTCCAACATGACTTGGGCACAAACGTGGTCTTACACTCTTCTGCCACTCCTCCCAAGAATCCAAAGGCATATACCGCGTCGAAAAACTTAAAAGAAAATAATTACACAAAAGAAAAGAAATTTGCAAAGAAATAAACCGAATCCACCACCACCGTGGCTCTGATACATATGTATATATATATATATATAATAATTAATATTAGATAAATATGAGCTGATCCAGTGGCCGAAACCGTAAGACGGTTAGAGAGTGAATGTATCATGTTACTCCATATCATGGACACCTCAATCATGAGGTGTCATCATTATAAGAAAATATATTTGATTACCTATATCATTGACACCTCAATCATGAGGTGTCACCATTATCTTTTGTTAATTAAAAAAAAAAAGGGGTGGCAATTATGATATTAAAAGATACTTTACCTTTTAGCTCTGTGAGTGTGTTTTTCTGAATTCTGAGATCAGAAAGCACTGTAATGTATTATGGCATCGGCTTCTGTTTATTGTTTTCTTTCTATTGAAAACATTAAAACCAGCTTGAGGTTAAAAAGGGGCTGAACCTATTGGAAATCACTACGTGTCTTAGCTACAGTACTGAAGAAGGGCTACCATCCCAAGGAGGTGTTGCACTTGTGATACTTGAGGTAATGATTCTCCCACCCCATGGGATGGAATTTAATTAATTCAAATCTCTATCCTAGCAAATGGTTGATCCTGTTTTCTAATATGATTGGAAAAGAAATTTTTATTTATTCCTAGACCCTATTATGCCAACACATAGGCCGTAGTGCATCCTCCTAATCTTAGCATGGACCTCCGGGGACACCTGAGAAAGAACATATCAGCCAAAGAAAGTCAAGAGTTAATTAGAAAATGATCAGATACTCACATAATCATAAGGAATAGGCAGCCTAAGGGAAGTGTTTACATCTATGTTCGGCTTCAGAAGATGAGGGAGACTGGGGTTTGCTGCATTGGGATAGGTCCAGGCAGGGAAGCTAAGAAAGTGGATGTTAGCAACTCTGAGAGACCCGCCGACACTAATAGAGGGCCCTGTTTGTGAAGGGTCGGTAGCACTGGCATGCGACCGAACAACAAAAGGATCTACACGTCTCACTCTCCCCTGAAAGAACATCAGTCAACACCAAAACAAGAATCTGTAGGAAATACTCAAGAAAGGGCAACATACCATTAGACCATTGGGACCGAGAGGGGTGCACACTGTCTCCTCCTCCAGGAAGGCTCCATAGTCCCCATCCAGATCAGGAAAGGAGTCCTCCCATACTCTGTTAGCCAAGTACTTCATCTCGTCAACAGGGACAATCTCTGGACAATGCATAGTGGGTGGAGGAAGACCGAGAGAAGGGCATGGATCGATGTCTGACTACTGGGGTACTACTCTCTCTCCTAAGTACTAGGCATGGCCCCACATGCCCTAGAAAAGGACTCGATTCTCAGACAATTGATGTGCCAAGGCGAATCTCTCGGAATCCAGAAACACAAGGTCATAGAATGGTCTCCAAGTAACTTGCACAACCAAGGAAGGGTAAGAACAACATCAAGCAAATAGAATTTCAGCGATATATAGCATACCTCAGTGAGATCGTTCAAAAGAGAACGAACAGTGATCCCCGGAGGATGGCGTCGGGCCCCGACCACTTGGTTATCTCCCCACTTTGTGGCCAGGGGGAAGAAGAATGTCTCAGGATCCCTTAATTTAGGGCTATGGTTCCTAGGTGCTCAAAACACTAGGGCTGTTTCAAGAAATCAAAGCAAGAAAGTGCAGACCAAATGACTGAAAGAAAATAGATATGAGAAGGAAAGTTATCTGGATAATGTAGCCTGCCCCCTTGAGGCCCCTATCTCCATAGGACAGTAGATCCAAGGACCGTAGGAGGTATGCATAGGAGGCCCACCCCAGTCCCAAGAATCTACTGTGCGAAGATCTTTGAGGAAGTACACCAGGCGGATATCTACTCCCCCTCGGAGGTCACTGAAAAGGTACTAACCCACGGCAAATAGCAGAAAGGAATGTGTTATCTGAGACATGTTACCTGGGTTCTCCCCTTTCCACCATTAAGCACTAATCTTCCCTAGGCAAATGCATGTCTGGCCGGCTTTAATGGTGATACCTGGGCATCATGAATGCCAAGATGGTATCCACCATTGTCTATTCAATGTTGGTACCACCGTCACAGGTCTTCCATTGCAGTTGATTCGGGCACAATGCATATAGACCATCATTCTTTGTGCTCTTCTTTGCTTTGCATATATGCTCCTTCCTTAGAAGAGTTTGGGCTTGAGCTCATGTAGCTCCTGAGCTCATGGTTCTCGCAAAAATGAACATATGTGGTTCTTTAGATCAATGGGAAGTTCCAAACTCCAAATAAGTCTTATCTTCTTTTCCCATTCTCTCTTTAAGAGGACTTAGGGGCTCAGTACTTCCTTTGAATGGATTAGTATTGTAGGGTTGTTAGAGGAGAACCCATCTTGAATCAATGCTACTTCCACTATTCCGATGATATAGCTGCCCTATTGTCTTTCCTTGGCTTGCTATTGTTCTACCTCTTGAGTCACCCAGTCGAACTCATCTTGAAAAAACACCTCGAATCCTGGTTGCATCTTTGTGGCGGTTTCATCAAACTATGGCTCAACATTACTGTAAAAGGGGAATCTTCTCCTTCCCTTACAAAATAACCATTGAGAGTGGGGCAGTAAGAGACGGATATTTTCTTGGTCATTCTTAGTATCTTCTGCCCCTTGTCAACATTATTGCTTTTTGGTCCAGGGGTTAGAGGAGTGTACCCTAGACCACTTCTTCCTTTGCTCACCACCAAAGTAGGTAACCTCGAGACACCCTGATGATACTTCTCCAATCCCATTCCAAGAAAGTATTGCAAGTTCTTCATCATTTGACTCACCGGCGGGCTCCAGGTAGCTTCATAGTCAGTCGGGATTTTTTCTTCGGGTGCTTCCTTAGCGAGGGCTGCACAAGTTACTTCAAACTCATAACCACTAAGTCAGACTTCATGGTCTTGTTCTTCTCCCTTTTCAACGTTGGCTATAGTGTTTACCACTTCGGTATCTCTAGCCATTGTAATCACTTTTCCTTCATGAATGAATTTTATCTTCTAATGGAGGCTAGAAGCTACAGCCCTTGCATGATGCAATCAAGGTCTTCTTAGGAGCAAGTTGAAAGATGCTGGTATATCAATGACTTGAAAATCAATGTTAAACTTCACCGGGCCAATTATTACGATGAGGGTGAGGATTCCAAGGACTTCTCTTTTGGTATTATCATATGCTCGTATTGTTTGGTTTGCGGCCTCATCTCTTCCATATTGATGCCGATGCTCGTGGCTGACCTCAAAGGTAGAACATTCAAATCAGACCCATTGTCAATGAAGACTTGAGGTACGATCTTGTCAATACATTCTACTGTGATGTGCAAAGACCTGTTGTGCCTGGCTCCTTTTGGGAGTTTAGATTCTGAGAACATCAATGACTGCACCACATAGGTTGCCCCTACTATTTGTACGAGATGTGTTGGATCTATCTTGATCGGCACTTGCACATTAGTGAGGGACTTTAAAATTACTTCATGCCACTTGTTGACCATCAACAACCCCCAAATTGAGATGTTGGCCTGGGCCTTCTTGAGCTGAGCTAAGACTGGGTTCTCTGGTTCTTTCTTCAAGCCACTTGCTCCTGCCTCATTAGTCCTTGATTGTTCTACTGCTAAGGCCTTGCCCTTGTAGTCTCTCCCACTTCGAGTCTCTATTATACTGACAGGTTTCTTTACAATAATCTCTATGGGATAGCAATCTTTATCATCGTTGTTTGTCATGGTAATTATCCCTACCATTATAGGATCATTCTCTTCTTCAGATTCTCCTTCCCTACTTGGGGTGGAAAGTCGAGGTCCTCTGTAACTATCAAGAGCCCTAGCCTACGCTTTCTTGACTGCATTAAAAAGTTATGTAACTTCTATGTCCACCATTTCTACAAGTGTGTCATTTCCCCCTTCTTTTTCAAGGTTTCTCAATTGCTTGGTGTAGTAGTGTTCACTGATGGCCACTTCACTTAACATTTGATTAATTTCATCAACCTCGAGTATTAGCACTACTCATATGTTCTACTATAGGGTTTGCTTTTCCTTCAATAATGATCTCATATCCTTCACTATTTTCTGAATCTGATGCTGGCTCATCTCCTTCCACGTGAATCATGAGCCCCGACTGAATAGCATCTGTATGGTCAATCATCGGGTCATCTTTGCCGATTGCATACACAGAATATCCTCCAAGATCCCTGGTAATCATTCTCATCCCAATCCTGTTACTGGTCATCACCTCAAGAATCAGAGTCATCCCCATCATCCTTATTCTCACTCTCATCCTCATCGTCGATGTCATCATCCTCTTCTTCACTGATGTCTGCCTCACTTGGTTCTTCATCGGATTCTTCATGACCCTCGAATTCTCCTGCATCCAAATGTTCGTAGTATTCAGAATGTATGGACTGGAAGATCTCCATAGGGCTAGACTTGACCTTAATACTTTAGAGCCTGATCAAACCAGACTCTTCATCTTCTGTGTCACTCCCTATATGGATTAGGGAGTTATGCTCTTTGATTTGCTTCCCAATTGCTAATGTCGTTACTACCCTGAGAAGGTCATCTGTGACTTCTTCAATCGTCTCTAGATTATTCTCCTGATGTATGGTTGTCTGAATTAGAGAAGTGGGATCAACATTTATACCTTCTCCTAAGACATTCATCGAATTTGTTAATGAGGTTATCTTTGGAGAATCTAGTAATGCAAGCATATCCTTCCAACTGTATCCGCCCATCCATCCATTTTTGGATTATCCACCGAATCTTGAGAATGGGATTGGTATGAGGATGATGAAGGACATGAGGCAAGGTGATACGAAGGTGATGTGATGTAAGAGGTAGGATATTGTGATGAAGATAGGGGATGGTAAGATGATGATGAGGTTCCTTCTCCTTAGTGGTGGGGTTAAGGATGATGGTATGGTGGAGGTTGGTGGTATGGTGGAGGTTGATGGTAAGATGGATGTTGAAGGTATGGTACAGTGGATTCTCCTATTGATGAGGGAGGAGGAATGTTGGATATCTGACTTTCTGACTCTTCTTCTGATGACTCTTCTCTTTTGGGGTCCTTCAGGACCTTGGCCCTTTGGCTCATAACTTTCCTGTAGGCACGGGCATTCATGTGATTCTTTCAATCTCTGGGTATGATCAACTGAGTGGGGTCACTCTCTGTTGCTTCTTCTTCTAGGTTGTTCACATGACTAGATTGAAGAACCTCGAAATCATAGAACATGGGATGACAAAAGTGGCTATCTGCAGAGTACATGTGAATGGCCCTTCAGAAAGACTCGCACTCCTTTTGACAAGCCTCATTAACAAAACTGATGATGTGTCCTACTATATTTGAAGGAAGGGATAATCTTTGTATAAGCATTAACTTATCTTTCCACTCATTATGCTTCTCAAAATGGTACTTCTTGGAGTCTCTAATAAGAAGTGTTGGATTAAAGAAATGAAGATCCCAATCTTGCCAGTCATCTATCATTGACAACATGTTGACAGTTCTATGATCTAGCTGTGGATTGGTGTTGACATTGGGAGGCTGCTTGACTTTGACCTCAATAATCCTGTTGTGATCCAAATCCTGGATTGCATACTGAGGACCTAACCATCTTTCAATGTTGTACCCCTTCTGAGTGTGGTAAGCACAATATTCATGGTCCCTATACCATGCTAGGGGAGGGTTGTTGATTACCCTTAGATCTTGAAGTGGTTAACACTTTAGCCAACATTGAAAATAGGGAAGAACAAGACCAGGAGGTGCAACTGAATGGTTTTGAATTAGACACCACTTGCATAGCCATTGCCAAAGAAGCTCCAAAGGAGAAAATCCCAGCTAACTATGAAGCCATCTGGAGTCTGCCAGTGAATCAGATGATGAAGAATATGCAGTACTTTCCTGGCATGGGGCTAGGGAAATATCATCAAGGAGTTTCAAAGCAACCTAGTTTGGCAGTGAACAAAAGGAAGAAGGGTCTCGGGTACACTCCCCCAACTGTCAATGGGTAGAAAGTGCTGAGTATGACTAGGAAGATCTCCGTCACTTACTATCCTACTCTTAATGGGTACTTCATGAAAGAAGGAGAGGACTTCCCTTTTTGTGGAAATGTGAAGCCGTGGTTTGATGAAATCGTTGCCAAGATGCAACCAGGACTTGAAGTTTTTTTTTAAGACGAGTTCGATTGGGTGACTCATGAAGTGGAACAATAGCAAATACTGGTTAAGGAAAGTGATCAAGACAACTGCATTACTGGGATAGCGGAAGTTGCAATGATTGAAGATGGGTTTATCTCTAGCAACCCCACAACACTAATCCAATCTAAAGAATTGCCAAGTCCTCGAGTCCTCCTGAAAAGGGAGTGGGAAAAGAAGATAAGACTCACCAGGAGTCTACCACTTTCCCTTGATGTGAAAGGCTTCATTTGCTCCCTCCTACAAGAGCCAAAGGCCCGAGAGTTGTATGAGCTCAAACCCCATCCTTTTAGAGGAAGAAGCATGTATGCAAAACAAAGGAGAGCACAAAGGATGCTGGTTTGTATGTACTGTGCCTGAACCAATTGCAATGGGAAGGCTCGTGAAGGTGGTCAAAGATGTGACCAAGGCAATGGGATGGCATCCCTCAGTAGGCTCGAAAAGATGGACTTCATAGAAAAGGGAATGAGCAGTCTCCACTGATCTTCACCCCTCAAAAAGGTCAGCATCTGTCCAGAGGAACCATTGCGCCCCTGAAGAAATAGTAGCAACTTTCTCAGAAGAAGAAGAAGGCCCTTTGCCACATCTCCTCATCCATCAGGCCATCGAAGCACTTTTGAACTGGACAAGCATTGGAGGAAACTTTAAGTTTGCTTATGCTATTGAGTCAACCAGCCTGATTACCCCTGGCAAAAGCATCAACCCAGTTATCGAGTCTGTAGTCGAGTATGTTGTTTATGATTCTATGTCAACCTCCCCTCTTGAGAAGCATCCAGAGTCCTTATATGTTGAGTCTGTTACTCCTTCTTTTATGAATGAAATTTCTTATTCCAAGTATGACTTGCCTCCTTTTTTCGATGATGATCTTAATAAATATCAAGAATTAATAAACCAATGCAAACCAAAGAAAGCCTAACCCATCCGTAAGGATACTCGGGTTATTAATCTAGGAACCGACCAATGCCTTCGAGAGGTAAAAATTAGCACTACCCTTGATGACGAAGAAGCAAAATGAATGATTATTCTTTTGAGGGAATTCACTAAGGTCTTTGCTTGGTCTTACGAGAATATGCTTGGTATTGACCCCAACATCGTGCATCATCGATTGCCGACTTACCCTGGGGCAAAGGCTGTAAAATAGA
Source organism: Macadamia integrifolia (assembly GCF_013358625.1). NCBI lineage: Eukaryota > Viridiplantae > Streptophyta > Magnoliopsida > Proteales > Proteaceae > Macadamia > Macadamia integrifolia. Next base: position 23,022,638 of record NC_056558.1, read on the forward strand.
AGCTCAGAAGAATGCGGTCAGAATGGAGTGAAAAGACCAGAGAAGAAGTTGTGAAGCAATAGAATGCGGGGTTCCTAAAGGTGGTGAAGTACCCCAATTGGTTGGCCAATATTGTACCAGTACCAAAGAAAGATGGGAAAGTATGGATGTGCGTGGACTTCCTAGATCTTAACAAAGTGAGCCCTAAAGATGACTTCCCATTACCCCACATTGACGTACTGGTAGATAATATGGTGGGGCATGCTTTGTTATCGTTCATAAATGGATTCTCAGGATACAACCGAATAAGTATGCACCCAGAGGATCATAAGAAAATAGCCTTCACCACTCCGTGGGGAACCTATTGTTACAAGGTGATGCCTTTTGGACTGAAGAACGTTGGGGAAACTTATCAAAGAGCAGCCACAACCATATTGCAAGATATGATGATCAAAGATGTGGAAGTCTATGTGGACGACATGATAGTAAAGTCAAAATATTGGCAGGGGCATATTCCCACACTAAGGCGATTCTTCAAAAGAATCAAGAAGTATCAACTGAAGTTGAACCCTCAAAAGTGTGTGTTTGAGACAATGATGAGAAAGTTGTTAAGCTTCTTGATGAGTGAAAGAGGTATTGAAGCTGACCCTATCAAAATCAAGGGCTCTGTTGGAAGGAGAACCACTTCTGTTGTATCTGTCCATGGGAGAATATTTCATGGGCTCTTTGCTAGCACAGAAGGAAGCAGAAAGGGGGACAGAGCATGCCATATATTACCTCAGCAAGAAGTTTTTGGAATATAAGACCCGGTACACATATTTGGAAAGGACTTATGCTGCGTTGATTTGGGCAACTAAAAGGTTGTGACACTAAATGGTTTCCTATCCGGTGCATTTGATCTCAAAGATGGATCCCATCAAATATCTCTTCGAGAAATTGCCCTTAACAGAAAGGATGGCCCGTTGGTTACTTTTTCTATTAGAGTTTGACATCACCTATGTTACTTAGAAATCTATCAAGGGCCAGGCCATAGCTGATCATTTGCTGCTCATCCCACAGAAGATGAAAGATCCTTGGATTATGCCTTTCCCGATGAAGGAATCGCAACGGTAGAGGAAGAAGATACAGTTAATGAATGGCAGTTATTCTTTGATGGAGTAGCCAATCAGAAGGGATGTGGCATGGGTATATTGCTAGTCACTCTTGAGGCCTTTATTTACCTTCATCATTTTGCCTTGACTTCCCCTGTACCAATAATATTTCTGAATATGAAGCTTGTGCTTTGGGGCTCGAAACTGCTTTAACCATTGGGGTGAAAAGAATCAAGGTTTATGGAGATTCATCCCTTGTCATTTTTCAAAAGCAAGGAAAGTGGAAAACTAGAGATGAAAAGTTTAAGCTATATTAAGAACATCTGGAAAAGGTGATTGAACACTTTGAGAAGATCTCGTTTGAATACTTCCAGAGGGATAACAATAGGTTTGCTGATGCCCTTGCAACCTTGGCTTCTATGGTAGAGTGCAACCCTATGGCTAGAGTTTGACCATTCTTGGTAGAACAAAGAAGTAGGCCCATTTATCAAAATTCTGTGAACTCTCTCACTGTGGATGGTTAGTCTTGGTTCGCTTACATAGTGGATTTCATCAGGAAAAGGAAGTACCCAGTTGAAGCAACTGACAGAGAGAAGAAGTTTCTAAGAAGATATGCCACCCAATTTATTTTCCAAGAGGATGTGTTGTACAAGAGATCCTATGACAGAATACAATTGTTGTGTGTAGATGAGGAACAAGCTACAACTATTATGAAAAAAATTCATCAAGGTCTTTGTGGACCCCACATGAATGCCAAGATGTTATCTAAGAAGATCCTCAGGCTAGGACATTACTGGAACACAATGGAAGCAGATTGCGTGGACTTTGTCAAGAAATGCCACAAGTGTCAGATATTTGCTAACATCATGCATATCCCACTAATAGAGCTACATTCGCTCAGTACACCTTGGCCATTCTCCACTTGGGGCATCGATATCATTAGAAAAGTCAACCCTGAAGCATCCAATTGCCACGAGTTCATCCTAGTAGCCATTGATTATTTCACCAAGTGGGTAAAAGCTCAGTCCTATGCAGTCCTCACATCTGCTAAGGTGACCAAATTCATCCCAAAAAATATCATTGCGCGATATGGAGTATCTCAAGAATTGATATTAGATCAGGGATCTCATTTCTGGGGCAAGACCGATAAAATCTGTACAAAGTTTGGTATTAGAAGGTTGATCTACCACTTACAGGCCACAGACCAATGGGGCAGTAGAGGCAGCCAACAAGAACATCAAAGTCATCCTGCAGAAAATGGCAGAAACACACAAGGATTGGGTTGTTAAGTTACCCCTTGCCTTATGGGCATACTGGACTTCTGTATGATCCTCAATGAGGGCAACCCCTTTCTCTTTGGTATATGGGGTTGAAGTAGTTCTACCTGTGAAAATCTTGGTACCATCCCTAAGGGTACTCCTTGATAGTCAGCTACCTAAAGGAGAATGGGTGAAGTCCAAACATGATGAGCTCAACTTTCTCGACGAAAGGCATATGAAAGCTATGGATAATCTGAAGAAATTTCAACTGAGAATGGCCCATGCCTTCAACAAAAAGGTGAAGCCCCATCACATAAAGGTGGGTGAACTTGTTCTTCGGGAACAAAGAGCCCCAATTCATGACCCAAGGGGAAAATTCAGGCCCAATTGGAGTGGCCCATTCACTGTCAAAGAAATTCTACCAGGCAAGGCTGTGAAGCTCATAGACCACAACGGAAAAAAAAATACCCGAACTGGTCAACATGGATCAACTTAAGAAATATTATGTTTGAAAGGGTTAATAGTCTGAACTACGTCAGACCTGATTACTTTCGAGGGATACGTAGGCAACTTGACATGTGCAAGTGCGGTCTCAATCATCTTAAGGCAATAAATTGGTTCGTAAATTAATAATCAAGGTATCTTAAAAGGTCATCATAGTTTGTGTCCCCCAAGAATCGCCATTTGGCATGCAAGGCCATTAGGTATCTATCATTCACCTATGGCCCATCCATTCTTATCCAGGATTCTATCCCCTAAAAGAAAATCACCACCCGGCACCAGTTTATCAGGGCCAGTTTATTCTCCACCCTTGATCAGTCAAGGTCAAAAAGAAAAAAAAAAGCTTGATGCAATAGCGGTAAAGGCTTGTTTGAATCATTAGCTAATGGGTAATGCTTTGATAAATCATCATATCTTGTTGTTTGTATTGGTTTCAAGAAAATTCATGGGCTCGTTGGATAAGACATTGAGGAAATGGACCTTAGACATAAATATGAGGGCACTAGGATTGTTGGAATCCATGAATGTGTAATTTCTTGGCCAAGTTGGATGTGTGAAGCTACATTACCAATTACTCCGACAGGTGCCTCAACACTAGGATGCCGACCTGCATGTATTTCAATTTGGATTAGCGGAGATTTTCCCAACTCTTGAAGAATTTCGGGTTTGTATGCTATCTCCACCCAAAGGTAGTTTGTTCCAACACTCTTTGAAGAAAGATTGCTTAAAGGAAATTCATGGTTTCTTTGGATGGAAAGAAGAAGAAGTAAGGCAGTTTGTCAGGTATGGGAAGATCGACACTCTGACGGTGGCTCAGATCTTCATCCAATATCTACCAATGGGAGGAATCCATCAACAGCGATCCCTGGATGCTTATTTACTTTGCATGATAGCTCGTTATATTCTCCGCACTCCCGGGCATGGTGCACCATCTGTTCTAATTGAGGTAGTAAAACAGTTGAAGAAGGGAGGTGACATCGTCCCTACGGTTCTTGCAGAAACATTCAAGGGATTTGATGACATGAGCTATGGCCATAGATTTGGACAAGATCATTATCAGAGAAGTCCTGCTATTTTTTAGATTTGGCTCCTCGATAAACTAAAGCTCACCACACCATTAAGGGGAAGCCCACTTGGAGTTTTTTCTTACTGGGATAAGAGAGAAGTTTCGGCATTCAACCTTATCACCAATTGGGAAAAATACCTACAGGAAAGGACTGTGCAGGATATTGCATGCATGTGCCTAGGGAAACCACAAGAAGATTTTCTAATGAAGACCCCTGGCCACAGCTATGTCAAATTGATGGGATTAACTCACACATCCTTTTATTTGCCTATGTACATCAGCCGACAATACGGGGTAAAGGATTCAGACCCAGAAGAGTTAGTGACCTTTCACCCACCTCAAGAATTGTCTCTCCACCTTGTTATTCACCTATCCCGTCTGTGGTAGGAAAGTGGTCCCGCTTTTCATGTAATTCACTTGGTAATGGAATGAGGAAGTATTTGGATTTTCGTGTTATCTCGATTATTCTAATTATGACTTGAGTTATGGAATTGATTGTGCCTAAGCATTGCAAGCAAACAAGAAAAAAAAAAAAAGAGAAGAAAGATTTTCTTTGTGCCAAAAGTAATTTTTCATAGAGATGCTGAAATAAAATAATTAACAAATAAGGGGAGGGAAAAAGAAAAAAGAAAGAAAATATCGATGTGTTTGTGTTTGCAGGAAATATAGGAACAAATCCCTATGGGTCAGAAGCCATCATTTGAATCGTACTCTAAACCATCCTCATGAAGCACCGGGAGTCCATAGATGCTACTCCAACCTACTCCAGCCTCTGGGTCAGGTCCTCAATCAGTGCACCCTGCCGGGCAATCTCCCGATCCTTGGCAACTATCACCTCACACAGTGTTGAAAATGTGTCCATCAAATCTATAAATAAATTATATATTTGTAATTATGATTGCATGACATTGACGAGCTGTGGTTGTCCATAGGTTTTCACCTTAAATTTATTTTTATGACTAGGGGCAGAACTAGGCATTCTGTTCTTATGGTCATCATATTGTGTGTGCTCATGAATGTTGATTCAGGGACACAAATATGAGCGTACATATTTTGTGTACATTGAATTTGATCAAATAGGAATCTTGAATGGAATACTGTCAGTTGTTAAAGGATAAGATTCCTTTTGATAGTCTTTGATTGATCTCTAGACCTGAAAGGTCCTTATCGTTGCGGGTAAGTATTATAGGTTTTGGAGTATCACTGGTTAATGTCCTTCAGACTATATATATCGATACACTGGATTCATAATGCTTTGGTTGTGGGCGAAAGAGATGCTCAACATGGGATCCACTCCCATTTATTTGGGGAATATCAAGAGAGAATATCTAGACATAATTGGATGAAATTCTGGATCCAATTCACATTTTGAAAAATGTTTACAAAATTTTCTCAAAATTATTAATACATATTAATATTTAATTTAAAAACATTTTAAGATACCTAATCGGAAGTTCAGATTTTCTGTGAAACATTTTGACAAACCTAGGCCGTGACAGTTTTATTTCCATGCCTGGAGGTTTGTTATGTGATATTGTTGAGTGGAGAGATTAGATCAATATTTGACTACCACAACTTTGGGAGGAATAAAAATTATATCCACTCATGTTGTACTTGTTGGTATATGTCTTTGACTGATAATTATTGACATTATCTGATTGGTAATTTTAGTGGATTTTCCCATTGGGATCATACCTCTTCTCAGTACTGGTGGCCGAATATTGTACGTACAATGATTTCATTATAAGAGAGTATTTATTAATTATTGAAAATATATGTATATATATATATAATAATTGATATCAGATAAATATGAGCTGATCCAGTGGCCGAAACCGTAGGACGGTTAGAGAGTGAATGTATCATGTTACCCCATATCATGGACACCTCAATCATGAGGTGTCATCATTATAAGAATGGTCTCCAAGTAACCTGCACAACCAAGGAAGGGTAAGAATAGCATCAAGCAAATAGAATTTTAGCGTCATACATAGCATACCTCAGTGAGATCGTTCAAAAGAGAACGAGCAGTGGTCCTCGGAGGATGGCGTCGGGCTCGAACCACTTGGTTATCTCCCCACTTTGTGGCCAGGGGGAAGAAGAATGTCTCAGGATCCCTCAGTTTAAGGGCTATGGTTCCCAGGTGCTCAAAACACAAGGGTTGTTTCAAGAAATCAAAGCAAGAAAGTGCAGACCAAATGACTGAAAGAAAATAGATATGAGAAGGAAAGTTATCTGGATAATGTAGCCTGCCCCCTTGAGTCCCCTATCTCCATAGGACAGCAGATCCAAGGACCATAGGAGGTATGCATAGGAGGCCCACCCCAGTCCCAAGAATCTACTGTGCGAAGATCTTTGAGGAAGTACACCAGGCGGATATCTAGTCCCCCTCGGAGGTCACTGAAAAGGTACTAACCCACGGCAAATAGCAGAAAGGAATGTGTTATCTGAGACATGTTACCTGGTTCTCCCCTAGGCCGACTTTCCACCATCAAGCACTAATCTTCCCTAGGCAAATGCATGTTTGGACGGCTTTAATGGTGATACCAGTCAGATCTACAAACTCCCTGGCAATCAAAAATCCTGCGGGTAGGGTCATAGATCTATCCATAAATGGAATGCCTGTCAAGGCATAGAAACACATAGGCGTAATGGTGATCTCGCCAACAGGGAAGTGGAAAATGAGTACTCGGCCACCACTACTCCATCGGGGCCCCCACCAATGTCGGATTAAACTTTCGGGTCTCTGCAAGGGCCAGCCGGCACAGATAGGTATCATCAACCATCTCCTTCACCCTGCGAGGGAGCATCCTATGCTAGGACTGAACCATCTTCGGATGGCCATAAGAGGCCAAGGTAGGTGGTTCTTTGCCCTTATGCTAATAAGTAAAAAAAAGTATAATAATAATAAATAAATAAAAAATAGCAAAAAGCAAAAACAATACAATAAAAAAAAGAGAGAGGATAATAAAACAGAAATAAAAGATGATCAAAATAATGAATGAAATGTAAAGACTTACCTATAAACCCTACATGGAGTTGTAGATGTGATTCCGGCTGTTGTGAAGAGTTTGCTCAAAATACCAGTCGGCTAGGCCCTCATCCCTATGAGAAGGACTGCTGCAACTCTTGGACCTCTCCCAGAGTCTTCCCTTTCCTCCTTTTAGTCCTATTTTCAAAAATTGCAAGAAGCCCCAAAAACTTTCTTAAAATACAAGAAGCCCAAAAAGTTTTCCAATTTACACAAAAGCCCACAAGAATATCAAATTCTCCAAATAACTCCTCCTTCAAGAATAAGATGAAGATCTTCAAGAACTTCAAGAACAAGGTGAAAATCTCCAAAAATAGGAAGGAAAATTCCTAGAAAAACCAGAGAGTTCCAAGAACTCATTTCACATAGAAAAGCTAAAATGAAAAATGAACAGGGGAGAGGGCCCATTTTATATAAAATAAAAATTTATTGATTTGGGATTCCAATTCCGAAGTCCAAATTCAATTCAAAGAAGAACCAAAGAATTAAAAGATACCAAATCAAACATCAAAATTCAAACCAAATCAATAAACAAAATTCCAAATCAAAAGCAAGAATTAAAAGATTTTAAATCAAGTATCAAAATTCAAATAAAAAATCCAAATAATTGTTATTATCTTTTATAGGGTGGAAAGAACCGTGAGTTTCTTTCATGTAATTGACAAAACTAAATAGCCCAGACCGGTTCAAAAAAACCCACCTGGAAGACCATATGGTCCAGATTGGTTCGAAAGGACCAGCTTAGAGACCAAAATTCCCTGAACTGGCACATGGGAAGCCTAGCTAAGGAAAATCAAAGAATCAAGTGTTTTACTAGTTACAGGATTGGAAAAGTAGCGAATTCCCCTCTTATAAACTTCACTCCTAGATAGTCCAAATTGGGCCAATAGACCTAGCTTGGAGACCAAAATTCGCTGAACTGGCACATGTGAAGCCTAGCTAAGGAAAATCAAAGATCAAAGTACTAACATTTTTTTTTTAGGATTGGAAGAGCAGTGAATTCCTTTCCACAATTGCTATCCCCAGGTAAGTCCTCAACTTCAAAGTAGTTAGGAGATATTATCTGTTACATTTTTCAACTCTGTCATAATTGAGCAAGATGACGATAACACATACTCTGGGTGACAAAATGTGATCGTTCTTTTCTTTGCCCTTCAACCGCTGGCATAGGCCTCGGCCAAAGAGGGGCATTTTGTAGACACTCAATTTTGTCACCCTCCCCTGGCTATGATGAAATATGGATCTTGAACATGACTTCCGACTTCTGACCAATAGAGATGATGATGGAAACACTCTCGGGCCTGAAACCCTCATACGGGAGGGAAGGGGATCCAATTTTGGATTTTTATATATGAAGGAATCCAGTAAAGATGACCATACAGATGGATAATGCTCAGAAATACGATTCCGATGATATATGGTACGTCAAAATCAGACCATAGGATTGCCTGCAATCTTCCTTGGAAAAACACATTTTTTCCTCGCGCATGTCACGCACACCTACCAGCCAGCCTAGCCTAGCCTGCATGCCCTTGCCGTATACTGCACACCCCTGCCACACGCTGAGCGACCCCACCGCATAGCATATGTGCCCCCACCACACGCTGCACACCCCAGCCGCACAGCATGCATGTGCTAACCGCATAGAATGCGTGCCCCTGCCGCACAGCATGGGCACCCCTACCGCACGCTGCGAGCCCCTGTTGCATGGCCGTGCACACTATTCCTGCACCGTGCGCATGTTGCCTGCACACCCATACCAGCCTGACCCGCACGCTGTCACATTGCCTGCATACCCATGCCAGCCTAACCAACATGTTGTGCACATTGCCCGCACACCCATGCATTTGCGCACCTATGACAATACCTGAACTATCTTCCTAAACTTTCTCTCTCCTCCCATTTTTTTAAAAATCACATTTTTTGGCTAAACTTTCTCTCTCCTCTCGCTTTTTTAAAAACCACATTTTTCTGGCTAAACTTTCTCTCTCCTCCCGCTTTTCTGAAAACCACCTTTTTTTGGCTAAACTTTCTCTCTCCACCTTTTTTTGAAAACCCCCTTTTACCCACTGGACAAAAGTCCTCCCCACCCCTTTTTTGCCTTCAACTCCCCCCTTTACCCATTGGATAAAAATCTTATCCCCTCAATTTAGGTAAGAGCTCCCCTTTCATCTACTGGATAAATAGATTCCCCCTCTCTTTTTTGTCCAAAAAAAACTATAAATACCCCCCTCCCTTAGAAAAAATAGACCAAGACACCAAAATCCCCTTTCCCTCTTTCATAGTGAAACCTCCCCTCCCCCTCTTGATTTTTTTCTGATTTTTGGAGCGATCTTCGTTAAGATCTGAAAACTCATTTGGATCTTTGAAGTGTTCTTTGGGATCTTGAAGATCTTCAATCCAAGTCCTTAGTTAGATCCAGTTTTTAGTCAAAAATAGTATGTTCTTGAGCCACCTCCCTTGAGTGTTCTTAAGTGTTCTTGAGCGTTCTTGAGCATTCTTGAGATAGAAACCCCCATTTTTTTATGTTCTTCGGGTTTACGAAGAGATCTTTTTTAAGATCTGAAACTCTATTCGGATCTTCAAAGTGTTCTTTGGGACTTTGGAGTTCTTCAATCCATTTTTAGGTCAACCCGTTTCTTTTCAGAAATAGCCATTTCTAGCTAAACCCCTGTCTGAGTGTCCCTAGAATCTTTTCAGAAATAGCCATTCCCAATGCAAGCTCTGCCGAAGTGCCATCTTAGCCTAGACCTCCCTTAGCCTATCCTTAGCAAAAGCTCTGCCGGAGTGCCACCTCATCCTAAATTCAGAAATAACCTTCCCTAGTTGAAGCTCTGTCAAAGTGCCACCTCATCCCAAGCCCAAAAATAGCCTTCCCTAGCTGAAGCTTTGTCCAAATCCAAATTCAGAAATAGCCTTCCCTAATCGAAGCTTTGTCTGAATCCAAATCCTAAAATAGCCTTCCCTAGCCAAAGCATTGTCCGAATTCAAATCCGAAAGCGATCATTCCTAGCTGGAACTTTGTCCGAATACCATCATAATCAGCTTCTCTCAAGAAAGGAAATTGGAGGTCAAGACCATCTTCCCCTAATCCAGGAGAACATGAAAGATAGTCCAAATCGGTACTAGTCAGGGGCCCACCCCTATTGACTCAAAACAGGGGTTAAGTTCAGGTATCATTTCTTAACCATCTCGTTATAATATAGACTTTATACATGCCTTATTCTAGTGTCTATAGTAGTTTGAATTCAATTAATGTATATATGTGTGATAAATTAGCCATAAATATGGAATAGTAATAATTGTGGAAAATGTTTGTTCTCAAGCATCTAGTAAGAAGAATAGTTGAACCGGGCAGATTGGGTGCTTAATACCTTCCCAACTCTATAACTTGACACTTATCCTAAATCTCTGGACTAACCCAAATTTTAGGCCATTTTCTCAGGAATCGAGCCCACCCCCAGGTCCTAGGCCCATAACTCTAGGTGGCTACTCTAAATCCCATTTATATGATCCCGATCCCCGAATTGGACTATCATCAAAACCCCCATCTCAAATAATAAATTTTACACTCTTGCTAAATAGGCCTCCACGTATCTCCAAGCGGCGATACGGTGGTGCGACGCCTGCAAGCAAAGCACACCATGACACGAACCCCTCCCCTCATATGAAAGTGAAGAAGGAGAGAGGAGAGAGGATGGGGGGAGATGCATAGTCCATTTCTCTGGCCGTGACCCTCACACTTACGAAACTTAAAGATAGTAAAATCCACAGAAGTATTGCCAAAAGAAAGTTTCATGGTACCGTTCCTACAATTAATTATGGCATTGCAAGTTGCAAGGAACGGTCTACCAAGAATAATTGGGATCTGGTCCCGAATGTTGGCAACTGTTTGGGTGTCTAAAACAATGAAATCAATAGGAAATGAAAATTCCCCTACCTTAAATAAGACATCCTCAACCATCCCTTTAGGAATCTTAACAGATCTATCTGCCAACTGAAGAGTAGTTCCAGTGGCTTTCAATTCTCCCAATCCTAGTTGCTTATACACATAATAAGGCAAAAGATTCACACTTGCGCCAAGGTTAACGAAGGCATGCTCAATGTAGGTGTTACCTATGACACAAGCTATGGTAGGGCTCTCTGTATCCTTATACTTGGCGGCTATAGGTTGAGTAATTATGGAACCAATGTTACCTGTTAAGAATGCCTTTTTGACACACTAGTGATAAGTTTATGAGTACACAAATCTTTCAGGACCTTTGCATAGGTGGGGATTTGGGATATGGCATCCAAAAGAGGGATGTTCACTTATACCTTTTTGAAGACTTCTAAAATTTTTTTCATGGAAGCAATCTTCTTTTTATTTACCAACCGATTAGGAAAGGGGATAGGAGGAACATAAGCACTGTTAGGATTTTGCTCTTTTTTCTGAAAAATCATGTTTGGTTTCCTCAACCAAATCATCTTTAGCTGCCTTAGGTTCATTAGATGAACCTAAAATAAGAGGCACACTTGTGTCCTCAACAGAAGGAGAGTTAATAAGAGTAATAGATGGGGAAGATTTAGGAACACTTTGTTGGTACTCTTGACCACTCCTAAGAGCATAAACAACATTACATTGGTTGGAGGGTTCTTGTTGTGGACTCTTTTGAATTGAATTCAACTGATTTGGAACTGGTTGATGATTCATATTCACATTCTTGGGATTTGGTTCAGGCTGACTAGGCATCTTCCCTTTCTCCCTTTCATGTAAAACATTAGCAAGTTAGAAGATTTACTTCTCCATGTTATGTTGACTTATCATAAAAGTACTCATGAGAAGTTCCATGCTTTTCTCTAAAGAAGAAAGCCTAGCCAAATCACCACCTCCTCTCCTGAATCTTGGAGGTTGATTTATAAGAGATGATGGAATAGCAGATTGAGTGGGGATCCTAAAATTGTTCTACTGATTGGGGGGCATGTTCCTTTGATTGGCTTGTCGGGGAACAAACTGCCCTTGACTCAAGTGTTGAAAATTAGGACCTACTTGATTATAGGCTTGATTCCATGAAAAGTTAGGATGGTTCCTCCATCCTGGATTATAAGTCTGACTATAAGGGTTGTTTTGGGACATGGCATTCACATTTTCAGGACCTACATTCAAACCATTCATACTAGAAATATTAGGGCACTCCTCCATCACATGCATGGGAGATTGGCACCAACTACATATAGGCATAGAATGATTTATTTAGTTCAGTTGAGCAGGTCCTTTGACTACTATGGCTTCGAGTCTCTTGATAAGACTCTCAAGTTGAGCCTCTTTGATCACAACACCTTCTACAAGGTAACCCTTATTTATCCTCTCAATTTCTTGAGTAGACTCCCACTCTCTGGTTTTCTTAGCCAATTCAAGCAAAAAGTTCCAAGCGTCGTCTTCATCTGTAAAAGATGTAAAACCTTTAGGGCACATAGACTCCAACAACTGCTTGGTCTGATAATAAATACCCACATAAATGATTTGACAAAGTTGCCATATATTAATTCCATGGTGAGGGCATTCCTGAAGGAGGTCCTTAAATCTCTCCATAAATTTGGAGAACGACTCGCTAGGTTTCTGCCTGATTTGAAGAATGTCACTCTTGAGTTTATTGGTTTTATACAAAGGAAAGAATTTTTTTAGGAAGACTAGAGTAAACCCATCCCATGTGGTCATCGAATTGGTAGGTAGACCATAGAGCCATTTCTTAGCTTGGCCCTTAAGCGCAGAAGTTATGAACCTTAGTTTTACAGCATCATTAGTCAACTGTTGGACCTTAATCAGAACACAAACCTCCTCAAATTCCCTAAGGAATAGGTATGCATCCTTAGAGGGCAGCCCATGGAAGTGGGCAACATAGTGATGTACTGAGATTTGAGCTCAAAATTATTGCCCTGGGCTTGTGGTAAAACCATGCAGGATGGTTAGGCTGCTCTAACAGGGTAGAACCTATCTTTCAGAGATTTAAGTGGAGGGTTTTGCTGTTGGTCTCCCATAGTGAAAGGAATTGATGAGAGTATAGGTATAGGGTCACTACATGTTGGATCTCTTCTTTCTATCATATTCTCAGTATTACGTACCCATGTAGCACTCATGCAACAGAATACTACCCATAACTAGAATAAGACAAGCACAAAAGAATGAATTATTTTTTTGAATTATTTTTTGGCTTTTTGTGAGCTTACCGATAGGGATCTAGGGTTGCTCAAGTAAATTCCTGAGGTATTGCTACAGGGCAAAACTTGTCTTTATCATACTATGAGGCTTGGCGACCTCTACCTATACAACTATAATTACAAGTTGTTCTTCTTAGGAAATTAATAAGTGAAGAAAGGAAAAAGAAAACAAAGTACTCCAATTTACCAAAAGAAAGCAAAAAATAACATGGAACTGTCTCCCCAGCAACGACGCCAAAAACTTGTTTGAATTTTAAAAGTAACCGCAAGCGTACGGATCATTGTAGCTAATGGGTCGAACATAAGGAGATCAGCCACTTTATTTTGGGCTTCTTCTAATAATGCAAAAGTGCACAATTTAATTATGGTGATCTATTTCTAACTACCAACCTAACATAAATGCATCTAAAAGCATCCTAACCAACACATCTAGGGAAATTGGAATTAAAATTTCAATAAAAATTGAATGACCTAACCATTCACATCTAGGAATTAAATACTCAAACCACACAATTAAAAAGCAAATAACTGAAAGTAAAAGTGCAAGAAAATAAATAACTAAAATAAAAAGCGAAAAAACTAGAGAGGCACATAAGTAGACATCTAGGAATTAGAAGTAGATCACCATAATCAATCATTTCACTTTCGCATTACTAAAAGAAGCTAAAAATAAAGTGGCTGCTCTCCTTATGTTTGGCCCATTAGTTATACTGATCCGTACGCTTGCGGTTACTTTTAATATTCAAACAAGTTTCAAGAATTGAGCAACCCCGGATCCTTGTCTGTAAGCTCCCAAAAAGCCAAAAAAAAAAAAAAAAACTTTCCATTATGCTTGTCTTATTCTAGTTGTGAGTAGTTTTCTATTGCATGAGTGCTAGGTGGATATGTAATACTGAGAATATGTTAGAAAGAGGAAATCCAATAAGTAGTGACCATATACCTATACTCTCATCAATACCTTTCAATATAGGAGGCCAACAGCAAAACTCTCCACCTAAATCTCTGAAAGATAGGTTCTACCCCGCTAGAGCAACCCAACCTTCCTTCATAGTTCTACCACAAGCCCAGGGTAATAATTTTGAGCTCAAATCTCAGTACAGCACTATGTTCCCCCACTTCCATGGGCTGCCCTCTGAGGATGCATACCTATTCCTTAGGAAATTTGAAGTGAATTGTGTTTTGATTAAGATCCAACAGTTGACTGATGATGCTGTAAAATTAAGGTTCATAACTTTTGCACTCAAGGACCAAGCTAAGAAATGGCACTATGGTTTGTCTACCAATTCCATTACCACATGGGATGGGTTTACTTTAGTTTTCCTGAAAATGTTCTTTCCTTTGCATAAAACCAATAAAATTAGGAGTGAAATTCTTCAATTCAGGCAAAAACCTAATGAGTCATTCTCCAAATTTATGGAGAGATTTAAGGATCTCCTTCAAGGATGCTCTCACCATGGAATTGATACATGGCAACTTTGTCAAATCATTTATGAGGGTATTGATTATCAGACCAAGCAGTTGTTAGAGTCTGTGTATCCCAAAGGTTTTACATCTTTTACAGATGAAGACGATGCTTGGAACTTTTTGCTTGAATTGGCTGAGAAAATCAGAGAATGAGAGTTTACTCAAGAAATTGAGAGGACAAATAAGGGTTACCTTGTGGAAAGTGTTGTAGCCAAAGAGGCTTAACTTGAAAGTCCTATCAAGAGACTTGAAGCCATAATAGTCAAAGGGCCTGCCCAATTGAACCAAATAAATCATTCTATGCCTATGTGTAGTTGGTGCCAATCTCCCAACCATGTGATGGAGGAGTGCCCTAATATTTCTTGTGTGAATGGTTTGAATATATAGGTCCTAAAAATGTGAATGCCATGTCCCAAAATAACCCTTATAGTCAGACCTATAATCCAGGATGGAGGAACCATCATAACTTCTCTTCAAATCAAGCCAATAATCAAGTAGGTCCTAATTTTCAACCCTTGAGTCAAGGGCAGTTTGTTCCCCAACAAGCCAATAATCAAATAGGTCCTAATTTTATACCCTTGAGTCAAGGGCAGTTTTTTCCCCAGCAAGCCAATCAAAGGAACATGCCCCCCAATCAGCAGAACAATTTTAGGATCTTCACTCAATCTGCTATTCCACCACCTCCTGTAAATCAACCTCCAGGATTCATGAGAGGAGGTGGTGATTTGGCTAGGCTTTCTTCTTCAAAGAAAAGTATGGAACTTCTCATGAGTACTTTCATGACAAGCCAACATAATATAGAGAAGCAAATCTCCCAACTTGCTAATGTTTTGCATAAAAGGGGGAAAGGGAAGATGCCTAGTCATCCTAAACCAAATCCCAGGAATGTGAATATGAATCATCAACTAGTTCTAAATTAGTTGAATCCAATTCAAAAGAGTCCACAACAAGAGCCCTCCAACCAATGTAATCTTGTTTATGCTCTTAGGAGTGGCCGAGAGTACCAACAGAGTGTTCCTAAATCTTCCCCATCTATTACTCCTGTTAACTCTACTTCTATTGAGGACACAAGTGTGGCTCTTATTCCAGGTTCTTCTGATGAACTTAAAGCAACTAAAGATGATTTGGTTGAGGAAACCAAACATGATTCTTCTGAAAAAGAGTAAAATCCTAACAACTCTTATGTTTCTTCTGTCCCCTTTCCTAATCTATTGGTAAACAAAAAGAAAACTGCTTCCATGAAAAAAATTTTAGAAGTCTTCAAAAAGGTAGAAGTGAACATCCATCTTTTGGATGCCATATCCCAGATCCCCGCCCATGCAAAGGTCTTGAAATATTTGTGTACTCACAAACTTATCACCAATGTGCCCAAAAAGGCATTCTTGTCAGGAAACATTAGTTCCATAATTACTCAGCCTATAGCTTCCAAATATAAGGATCCAGGGAGCCCTACCATAGCTTATGTCATAGGCAACACCTACATTGAGCATGCCTTACTTGACCTTGGCGCAAGTGTGAATCTTTTGCCTTACCATGTGCATAAGCAACTAGGATTGGGAGAATTGAAAGCCACTAGAACTACTCTTCAATTGGCAAATAGATCTGTTAAGATTCCTAAAGGGATGGTTGAGAATGTCTTACTTAAAGTTGGCGAATTTTTATTCCTTGTTGATTTCATTGTTTTAGACACCCAGCCAGCTGCCAACATTCGGGACCAGATCCCAATTATTCTTGGTAGACCGTTCCTTACAACCAGTAATGCCATAATTAATTATAGGAACGGTACTATGAAACTTTCTTTTGGTAACACTTTTATGGATTTTAATGTCTTTAGGTTGGGTAAGCAACCAAATCCCCATGAGAAGGATCTTCATATGCTCTAGGAAATTCCAGATTCCATTGAGACATATTTTTGATATTGGTTTTGATTCTGAATTTCAAGAGTGTATGGAATAATTGAGTGGTTTTAATGACGAAATTATGTCTGAGGTTTGGATTCTCCAACCACTTATAGAGCCCTTAGGACCCCCTTTCAATTCCATTCCCAAACCTTTTATAGTGGAGCCCCTAAGCTAGATCTTAAGGAGTTGCCATTTGATTTGAGGTATGCTTTCTTAGGGCCTGACCAGACTTTTCCAGTATTAATTTCTTTAGATTTGACTTCTAGCCAGGAAGAGGAATCACTTAGAGTGTTAAAAGACAATAAGGAAGCCATATGATGGACCATGGTTGACATCAAAGGAATTAGCCTTTCTATTATTCAACATCATATTCACCTCATTGAGGGGTCCAAACCTTCAACAGAACCCTAGAGAAGAGCTAACCTAGTGTTGGAGGAAGCCATTTAAAAAGAAATTCTAAAGTGGATGAATAATGGGATCATTTATTATATTTTTGACAGGGGCAAGAATTTTTCCAATGGATCATTTGAGGCCCTCATGAAGAAATATGGGATCACCCATAAGTTGAAGCCCTTCATTAAGTTGCCATCTTCTACTCTGGAAGAGGTCATGGATCCCCATGAACCTCTTTACATAAATGACTAACTTTTACCCAAGTATGACCCCCTTGCATTGTCTTTTCTTTTAATTCTTTTCATATATTAAGGACATTGCATGACTTAAGTGTGGGAAGGGAAACCAGTGTTTCTTTTTATTTTTGAGCTAGCTAAGGATGAAGTCATACTTTGGTTTTTGGCTAATGACCATACCATTCGGTCGCTTGATGTATGAAAGTAATAATTTTGATTATGATACCCATATTGAACGTATAAAAACCCTACTGAGAAAAAGTAAACAACCCTGTGTTTTGAGATGGGACTCTCTTTTAAAAAATAAGAGACCCTTGTTTTACAGTGTTGGACCTTACGTAAGTCTGTGGATTCCATGTACTCTTGATTTGGAGTTGAGACTTTCTTTTTAGATTGGCATGAGTTGACATAGACACAATTTTAAATGAAGTGTGGAAAGTGACAATAGCGCCTCAAGAAGCATGATGTCTTGATCGAAATTCCTAGGGAGGAAACTTCTGAAAGAATTCTAGCATCACTGTCTATGTGGGTATATGCAAAAAGCGAAGCTACATAGTAACTTGGGTGTCTGATGTTTGCTCCACCATTTCATTCAGGCCAATAGTAGTGGAGTAGGATAGAGTTTATAATGAAAAAAAAATGAGAAAGAAAACCGCACAGCAAGAAAGTATGTGTAAATGTCATCAATGCCTTGGAAACATGTTTGTCAAAAACACTCCAACACCTTAGTCCTTGGTCCCCTACTACTTCACAAGTGGTTTTTCCTTAAGATAAGGATGTTTTGTAAGAGACAATGTGAGTTCTGAATTAAGAAATATGCTTGTTCCTGAAATTGATATGGAATAATAAAAATTTAAGTGTGAGGGTACCTAGATCAACTGTAAAAGGAATTATCTTTGCCCTGGATCGGTATGGCCCTTACCTTTAATTAAGTGGATTGCTTTTCTTTTTTGAATTTTGGGTGTATATTCACTGCAAACACCCACAAGACACAACTCATCCACTAGGGTAACCTAGGGGTTTAAAGGCTTATTGCACATGCTAAGTGCAACTGTGATTCCTATAAAAGTGAGTTAGATTTTTTGTTTTTATTCTTTTTCTTTTTGTTTTGCTTGAGGACTAGAAAATTCTAAGCATGGGGGAATTCTGATGAGCACATTTATGTGTGAAATCTAGGGTATAAAAGCATACATTTTACATATTTAGAATGGAGCTAAATTGGGTTTTACTCTCTTTTTGCAGGTTTTATATTTTCAAGGCCTTAAGGACTATCGGGTGCCGTATCTCCAATTTTGTACATAAAGAGGTACCATTTCTTTTCATTGTTACAAAGAGGATGATATTCTGAGCAAGATGGATGTGTTGCATTAAAAGTACACATCCGTTTGGTCACCCGTACAAGTGATTATTCTTTTCAGGCCAGAAAAAGAATAAGGAATATTTCAAATGCCAACAAGGTGTATAAGGAATATTACAAATGCCAACAAGGATCGATGGACCCCCCTTAAGTGATTAAATATTTTTTTCTGGTAACAACAACTACTTAGCATTGTTGGTGAGTTGTGGTGCGCAAAAATTCCTTGCTCACCTTGAGGTCTCAAGTTTGAACCTCATGGCTGCTTTTTTAGAGATTTTTTTGGAAGATTTTATCTCTCCTACTTATCATTTAAATCAAGGAAAGTAGAAATCGTGTAAGGAAATAAATGAGAAAAAAATAAAAAAAGAGGATAAAAGGAAATAAAGGAGAAAAAAAAAAGAGGAAAGAAAATAGGAAAAAATCGTTGGCATTCCCGCCTACCTTTTCTTTCCTCTCTCTCTCTCTCCTCCACCTCACCACATAATGACCTCAAGAGGCTGCCTACAGTTGAAGAAAAAAAAAAAAAAAGAAGAAAAATAGGGAAAAAAAAGCAAGAAATAAAAATCGCCCCTACTTCCTATTTCATCACTATCTTCCCCAATTCCCCAAACCGTTGCACTCTCTCTCCTATCCCCTATATAAGGGGATCACCAAGCCCTAGGAGGGCGTCCCTCTCTTTTTCTAGTTTTTTTAGTTGAGCTCTCTCTCTCTCTCTCTTTAGTTTTTTTTTTTTTTTTTTTTTTTTTTTTTAATATGCAAGCACTTTTGTAATTTTTTTTTTATTAATGCAAGTCTTTGTTTATGCTTTTCAATTCTTTATTGTTCATGCAATTTAACTTATTCAAAGGTATAATAATTTTAATTTCTAGTTCTAGGCTTAGTTCTAGGTGACAAGAACAAGTTGTGGAGCATCTCTTTCAAGTTCAGTTTTTCTCTTCATGATTTGTTTTCTCCAGGCCTAGCAATTTCAGATTTGATTTAGTTCAGATGGTTTTTAGGGTTGGTAGTATCTTAAATCAATCAAGTTTTTAATTCAAGGATTAAAGTATGGAAGTTTAGGTAAGTAGACTTCTACAGTAGTCTTCTCACCCCCCTCTCATTCCCTCTTCTTTCTACCCATTATTCTTAAATTAGGTTTTGAATTTTCTGTTTTACATTATTGCTTTCCCTTTTCTCCAAGGTCTTTGGCTAGATGCATGTGTTGGCTTTGCCTCTATCTAGCCATGGAACCATCCTTTTATTTTGATTATTTTTATTGCATACCTTCCCCTAAAGATAAGTAGAAAATCCCTTGTAAGAGTACTCTCTGGTCAACATATTTTTTATGGTGCATCTCTCGGACTAAATAGAGATACCTACTTGTGTGCCTCTCTCTAGCTTTTTCCCCTTTTTATTTTATTTATTTACTTTTCAGCACTTTTTATTTCAACACTTTTACTTTCAATTATTTGCTTTTTAATTTTGTGGTTTAAGTATTTAAATTCCTAGATGATGAATGGTTAGGATTAGATGTGAATGGTTAGGTCGTTTAATTTTTATTGTAATTTCAATTCCAATTTTCTTAGATGTGTTGGTTAGGACATTCTTAGATGCATTTGTGTTATGATGGTAGTTAGAAGTAGGTCACCATAATCAATCGTTACACTTTCTCATTACTAAAATAAGCTAAAAAAAAAAATGCTACTCTCCTTGTGTTCGACCATTTAGCTACATTGATCTGTAAGCTTGTGGTTACTTTTAAAATTCAAACACTAGGCCTCCGTGGCCGACATAATGGACTTGTGCTGCTTAAGGCCGATGCAAGTGAAATTGAGCCTCTGGGGCCGGTGCAATGGACTTGGGCCACTTGAGGTTGATGCAAATGAAACTGGGCCTCTGGGGTTGGTGCAATGGACTTGGGCCACTTGAGGCCGATGTAAATGAAACTGGGCCTCTGGGGCCGATACAATGTACTTGGGCTGTTTGAGGCTGTTGCAAATAAAACTAGGCCTCTGGGGCCGGTGCAATGGACTTGGGCCGCTTGAGGCCGATGTAAATGAAACTAGGCTTCTGTGACCAGTGCAAAGCAGTCAGGGCTGTGGGCTTCCCTGGTTGGCCCTACCCAAATGAGGCCGACCCTCTTGTCCTGAGGGTGCTGGAGAGGAAGTTGGATTAGGATGCTTCTCTTTGTCTCCCCATTCAGTATGACTATATAAGTCCCAAACATTCTTTACATCTTGTTTTTTCTCTCTTTTTTTTTTCTACGAATATAGTCCTTTTCAGGTGTCCCTGGAGGCTTATTCTGATATTCGCCATATTCATCAAAGCCTATGTGGGGAGTTATATCGAGAGGCTGGGCAGTCACGTGCCAAGGTACCACTTTCCTCCCTCCACTTGATTCTCATTTATTGTCATCCCTTATCCTGATCATCCTTGTGCTTCTCAGGATGCATGAATCACTTCTCAGGATACACAAATTACCGATCTTGAGAGGTAGCTGTTGGAGGTGCAGTTGTTATATGATGCAGCTATCTCAGGTGACGTGATGATTCCCATATATGACCTCGACACGGATGATGAAGCCGACTCCTAGGGCTCTGTTCCTATTTTCCTACATTTTTGATAGACAGATATTTTTCTCTTTTTTTCTTCTCCTTTCCCCCCATGTTTATTTATTTTTGTTTTGTTTTTGTTTTTATCTGTTGTACTGGCTCTTTATTTTGGAATGAAAACTTATCTTTTAGCATCAAAAATCTTTTTTGAGTTCAGGAGTTTGAAATTTAAGGCACGATTAATTCCACAACTCAAGTTTTCATTAGAATAACTGGTATAACGCTAAAATCCAAACATCACCTCATTACATCATCGAGTGAATTATATTGAAATGGGGAACATCCTTCCTAACAAAGATAGGATAAGTGGGCTACAATTTGGGGAGATAATTCTTGGGGTGGATAGAAGTTCACCAATTTCTTTGGGTCTTCTGCCTTTAGTCCATACTGTCAGCTGATATAAGTCGGCAAGTAAAAGGATGTATGAGTCAAACCCATCAACCTGACATAGTTACATTCAGGGGTCTTCATTAGGAGGTCACCTTGGGGCCACCATGGGCAATTCCATGTGATATCCCTGCAGTTCTTCCTAGTAGATACTCTTTCCAATCAATAATGGTCTTGAATTCTGGGACCACCCTCTTATCTTGATAGTGAGAAACTCTAAGTTGGCATTCATTTGGTGGCTTGACCAATTCCAGCCTTTTGAGTAACCAAAGTTGAAAAATAGCAGGACTTGCTTAATAACGATCGGTCCTAGATTTGTGGCTATGGCTCATGTAATCAAACCAGTGTCTCTGCAAGAACTGTAGGGACGATGTCACCTTCTTCCTTCTGCTGCTTTACTACTTCCATTAGGACGGGTGGTGACCCATGTTCCCGAGTTTGAAGAACATGGCGAGCCAACATGCAAAATAGATAAGCATCTTGTGATCTCTGCCAGTGGGCTTCTCCCAATGACTAGAATTTGGTGAATATTCTGGCCACCTTTAAAATGTCAATCTTCCCATATCTGACAAACTGCTTCATTTCCTCCTTCCCCATCTGAAGAAGCTTTGAATTTCTTCTGAATAGTCCTTCTTCAAAGATGTTTGAACCACTCTACCTTTGGGTGGGGAGAGCATGCAAACCTGCAATTCCTCCAAAGTTAGGCAAATTTTGACTGTCCCAATCCGAAATATATGAAGATCAGCATCCCAGTGTTGAGGCACCTGTCAAAGTAAGTGATGATGTAGCTTCATGCATTCAATTTGACTCAGTACCCATATGTTCATAGATTCCAACAGTCTTGGTGCCTCAATGTGTGTGTCCAAAGCCCATATTCTTAATGTCACATCCAAAGAATCCATGATTTTTTTTTTGTGCAACTATTACAAACAAAGGAGAGAGATGATTTTTCAAAGTATCACCCATTAGCTATTAACACAACCAAACCTTTACCATTGTTGCATCAATTTTTTTCTTTTTTTGACCAATCAAGGGTGGGGAGTGAACTGGCCTTGATTACTAATGCCGTGGCAATTTTTGGGAGGATCGAATTCAGGATAAGAATTTGGAGGACCATAGATGGATGATGAATATCTAATGGCCGAATATGCCAAGTGGCGATTCTTGGGGGAAACAAGCTATGATGATCTTTTTTTATGCCTTAACTATTAACCTGAGAACCTTCCAATTACCTGAAGGTTGTTGAGACCGCACTTTCACATGTCAAGTTGCCTGTGTATCCCTTAAGAGGAATCAGGTCTAGCATAGTTCAGGTGGTCCACCCCTTTTATACATAATATCTCTTGAGTTGATCCATGTTGACCAATCCAGGTATTTCTTCACCATTGAGATCCACAAGCCTCACGGCCTTACCTAGTATGATTTCTTTGACAGTGAATGGGCCAGTCCAGCTTGGCTTGAATTTTCCCCTTAAGTTATGAATGGGAGCTCTTTGTTCTCAGAGAACCGACTCGCCTTCTTCCATTGATACTCTTGCCATTGAATGCTCTATCCATCAATGCTTATTGAATGCTCTAGCCATCCTCCATTGATACTTCCTCAGATTATCCATGACCTTTATACACCTTTTGTAACACCCTGAATCAGAAGCAACTGAACCCAGTGTCAGGACATAGATGGCACAAGGGCAATAGGCTATCTGGTTGTACAACAGTAGGAGAGAGAATTCAACAGTTCCACTGGCCAAGTTAGGGTATTAAATAGCCAGAAAAGGAGTGGGACCAATTCCACATTGAATGGATTCATAAGTCTAGGAGATAGGACAGTTGATGGGCTGAAAAGGCTACAACCGGTAGGCTATTTAGCTGCCAACAGGATCGGCTGGTAGGAAAAAAAAGGTTTTCTATGTGGGGCCCACCTCTCTATAGCCCAACTCATCATGTCTACCTCATGCATAGGAGTCTATTTGTTAAGTGTAACCCATGCTTAGGTTAGTACTCGGTGGGGTCCGTCAATGGGAGTTTAATTTAAATAATTTTATGGTTTTAGAATTAGTTTTGAAAATTACATTTTAGAATTAGTTTTAAAATTTATTTTTAGAAATTAGGTGGTTCAGCCAAACAGACCCTAAGGTCCATTTGGATGGACTATATATACTCTTGGGTAGCCATTGTTCACCATATCAGACCCTAATTTTGTTGGGAAGGAGAAGAAGAAAGAAGAAGAAGAAGAAGAAGAAGAGGAAGAAGAAAGGAAGAAGAAAAGGAGGAGCTGTACATAGCTGTTGTCCTCCTAGTGCTACTGCATGTTGTTATATCCTACTATTGCAGCTGTTGTCCATGCTTAGAGCAACCAAATTGAGAGGTGCATAAACTGCCTAAGTTGAACTCCTACATGCTTGCTGTTGTACCTGAAAAATTAAGGTAAGAAATTGTCCTCTAATGGCTGAACAGTAGATAAATTGCAAATTAGAAGTGTTTCCAGCCATGTTCCCAAGCATGCAGCCACCCAAAACTGGGAAACCTTGGACTGCATGCCTAGGAACTAGACTAATTCAACTGCAGAGATGTAGTTGATGCTATATACTTGTTGTACGTGTAATTTTAGTATTGTACATTCCCTTAATTGTCTGTGCAACCTCCCAGAAATTTGGCTCTGACCTTGCATGCAGGGGATTTTATCCCAAAGTGGAAATCAGTAACCTAAATTTGGTTCCTACTAGTTGGGTAAGCATAGGGTATATGTAAACATAATTCTGCAGAATTTATCTATGCTGGAATTATGTAATGGGTAGTGTTCAGACTTGTAGCTCATTTTTGCAGTCACCCACAAGCTGGGTTTAAGCTCTGCATGTTGGGGATCAAGTTCCTCGAGCTGAGGCCACCATCCTAGGGAAGAAATTGGAGAAATAGAGTGGGTTAGAGATGGGTTGTGGGTTAAGAGAACCAAACCCATCTCTAACCCATCTTTGGGAACCCTGAAAATTGGGAATTTTGGTATGCATTCTTAGAATCATGTAATTGAAGTTGAGGATGGTGAATGCATGCAATTGAATTCAGATTTGGAGTATGTCATAGAACCTTGCTGTATTTTGCCAGCTAATTGAGAAGAAATTGTCCAATTCTTCTCTGATTCATACGAATCTCCTCAATTGAGCTCAATTGGAGCTAAAGCATAGTAAATCCATGATTTCTACAGCCCTTCAGCTCCATATGAGTGAGGAATTGGATAGGAAAACCCCCATAGGGTGATATGTGTATGTAGGTTGTTAAATTTAGAGTTAAATTATTATAATTTTCTCTCTCCAAGTATGCTTTCCTAATTAAAATATTATGTGGGCTTAATTGGGGGCTAGGTAGTGGGAAATATTCATTGTACCATATCCTACCAGCTATAGGTAAAAGAGAAATGTGAAGGGAAATATTCAGCCCTCATCCCAGCAACTCAAAGTTGTTTAAATTTTAGTAGTCTATGGAATTGGCTGGGTTGAGTTATAGCTCACTGAATTGGGGGTTTTAGGGACTGTAGAGTGACCCTAGGGACATGAAGAAACCCTCTTCGTGCTGCCATGGACATTGGCCATCGGCCATATGCAGCCCAAGCCAAGAGAACTTGCCAGCCAGCCAGCCAGCCCACAGGGTTGCAGAAAATGCTATTGAAACCAACCCGTTGGTTGGACAAGTGGCCAACTGGTCGGTACCCACTGGTTGAGTAATTTTAAGATGGATCAACCCTTGTTTTGGGTGAATTATACCCTGCCCTTGTGATTTATGTTCCCCACCCATTTTCCCAAATTAAACCTATGAGTAGGGGTAGCTCAGGGGCTTTTCCGAGACTTTAATTTAGGTTAGTATGTGGGTTGTTAGGTTTAGCATAGAACCTACACTAAGTTGTGTTAGGACTTATAAATATTTAACATGATGGTACACAATTCACATAGGAACCTAATTTACCTGGCAAGGATATGCGTGGATAGGAATTCAACGAAAAGGCATCAGATTCGGGTATCATGTGAGTGGGTGTTTGATTGGTTTTATGGAGTGTTTTGATATTTCTAGTTATGTATGCTCATGTGGAATGTGATGAACACTATGTTATGGATTTATTTTTTATAAAACTATATATTTCACATATTGCATGGTTTTACCAACTTTGATGTGATTGAGATTTTGTGGATGCGTAGTAAGATAGTTGTGTGGTGATGGTTGTAATATTGATAGTCTGAGGCATGGTGTGGCCGAGGTTTTTTCTGGTACCATGGGCTCAAAGGTCATTGTTATAGTCATGACCACGGATGTGTGATTGGATGCTATGGAATGCTATGGATGCATGTAGATGCATATGGTTAGGATCACATCCTAGTGCTATAACACCTTGCCAATAGGGTAAGTTATTGGCTAATCCGATCGTGGAGGACTACGACGCACGAATACAACGTACTGTATTCTGAGAGGGCACAACATGGTACGACATACTATGCACATGACTGTTGGATAACATGGGATACCAATGACGGTGTGGGATTTCGGAACCATGGCTATTAGGGCTTACTATTTAGGGGTTAGCTAGGGGACCAAGGTTCTTTTTGGGACTGGCTGACTCCTGCTTGCAACTAGCTTGTATCTCTAAGGCCCGACGTACTGGGAAGGGGTTGCCACCTATGCTGCTTATAGCACTTATACCTATACATATTGAGGCTTAGTAACTAGAATGGATATTTATAATTAAAATGGATCATGTGGCTATGCATCTATGGATATTACTGTGAGTGTATTGGTGTCATGATGTTGTGTGTGCTTTTATGTTCACCCCTCACTAGGCTTGTGAAGCTCACCCCTTGTTAATTACTCTTTTTAGATGGTGGAACTGGTGCTGAGGCATGATTGGACTTCAGTGGTGGTTGTGAGGCTTGTGTCTATGAGACACCGGGTTGTTGATGGATTTCACTACTATTATTCGGTTATTTTTGTTGATGAATATAGTGAAGGGATACATAAGATTGTAAATATTACACATGTGGGTTGTTAACACATGAATTTGGTATATTTGTAATTTATCATTTTAGTACATCACCAGTGTTATTTATATGATTTTATTAGCGTACTCTAATCTTAGTTGTGATCTTGATAGCATTTGTGAAATTAAGATACTGCATCTGTGATCCTAGTGGGTTAGGTTGACGGGATTGAGAATCCAGTGCCACATACCTTGGCCTAAATTGAGGAATGGTGTGACACCTTTGATCTAGAAAGTTGAGCTTGTCATGCCTGTCTTTCACCCATTTTCCTTTAGGTAACTATCTATCCTAAAGTACCCTAAGAGATGGAACTAGAGTCTTTTCTGCGTCAATCTCATGCACAATGGAAAAAGGAGTTACCCTAGTCGAGAAGTTTGATACCCCCACAAAGCAAGTGGCAACTTGTCCAGCCATTATTTTTTTTTTTAAGGATGGCTTTGATATTCTTGTTGGCTGCTCCCATTGCCCCATTGGTTTGTGGCCTATAGGTGGTGGGCTGGTGCCTCTTGATGCCAAACTTTGTTGGCTCTGCCCTAGAAATGGGATCTTTGATCTGAGCTTAGTTAATGTAGTTGATAAGTTGTCTCGGCAAGGGCATCACCTTGTAGCAGTAGGTTCCCCACAGGGTGGTGAAGGATATCTTCTTGTAATCTTCTGGGTTTGTGGTCACTTGATTGTATCTTGATAATCCATCCATAAATGACAACAAGGCATGCCCCGCTGTGTTGTCGACCAACACTTCCATATGAGGTAGGGAAATCATCTTTTGGGCTTACCCAGAAATCAACACATATGCGCACCCTACAATCTTTCTTGGGAACCGAAACTATGTTGGCCAACCTCTCGGGGCACTCCACTACTTGTAGAAACCCTACACTCTACTGCTTCATGACCTCTTCTATGATCTTTTCGTTCCATTCTAGATGCATTCTCCTGAGCTTCTGCTTGACTGGCTTTGCTCTGGGGTAGGTCTTTAAATGATGTTGCACGATGTTGGGGTCTATTCCAAGCATGTCTTTATAGGACAAGGTAATGACTTCTATGAACTCCTTCAGAAGACTGGTCATATGTTCTACTTCTTGTTCATCCAGGGTGGCACCAATTTTCACCTCTCGAGGGCATTGGTTGGTTCCCAAATTAATAACCCGGGTATCCTCACGGATGGGTTAGGCTTTCTTTGATTTGCACTATTTTATTAAGTTATGATATTTACTAAGATCATCATCAGAAAAAGGAGGCAAGTCATACTCAAAATTAGAGATTTTATTGATGAAAGAAGGAGTAACAGACTCGACATACATAGACTCTGAATTTTCCTTACGACAAAAAACAGACACACAATCATGAACAAATGACTCAACAATAGACTTGAAAATTGACTCAATGCTTTTATCAGTGGTATCCAGGTTGGTTGACTCAGTAGCATGAGTAAACTTGAATTTCTCTCCAATGTTTGTCTAGTTCAAGAGTGGTTCCATGGACCGATGGATAAGTTGGTGTGGCAGTGGGCCATTTTCTTCAAGGATGGTCATAACTATTTCTTTAATAGCACTTCCATTGCTTTCTTCTTCTTGGTTTAGAGGATTGTTCTTGCCAATCATCAGCCAACACATTAATTGTCCCACGATCTGGTAGTGGGTTGGTAGTGACATTTGAAGATTGTTTGACCTTGACTTCAATAGTCCCGTTGTCTACCAAATCTTGGACTGCATGCTTTAAACTGAAGCATCTTTTAGTAGTATGTCCCTTCTGAGTATGGTAAGAGCTGTATTCATAGTCCTTGTACCTTGTACCAAGTTGGTTGAGGATTACCGAACACTTTCAAAACTATAGATCCCAAAAGACCTTGCTTCTTAAACTTTTTAAACATCATGGCCAAAGGCATCCCCAATTCTATGAATTGTCTTCTTGGGTGAGGAACTTTCTGAGAAGGAGTGTCTAATTGTATCACAAACAGTTGTCAATGTGAAGTGGTCGCAGATGATATCGACTATTGGGTTGCACCCACTACATTGGTTTCAGGGGTTTCACCATGCCCGATCTTACCTTTTCCTAGATCTTGAGAAGTTCTTTGATATTGTGCATCCCTTAGGATCTTGTTCTCAACACCCGTCCCTATGGCTATCAATGCATCAAGGTCTACAGGTGCTAGTGGTAGAGAACATCATAGTAAGGTTTGGATGGATTTTCAATCAATATTTCCACCTATTTTGCTTCAAAAGGTTGATCTGCCATCTTGGAGGCCTTGTCCCTGAACCTTATTAAGAAAGAGGTGAACCCCTCCCTAGGATGTTATCTCAAGGTTTCAAGCTCTCAAGATTTCACCTCTACCTCAGCATTGTAGGGATACTGTTTGGTGAAGGCTCTCACAACTACTGCCCAATTCTGTGTCTGTGTGAGTTCTAACTGTGTAAGCCGCCTTATTTATCATCCTGATAATGTCGATATGAATGCCTGCCTTATCTAGTTATCAACAATTTGCCATATCTTCATGATACTGAGGAACACCTTCAAATGAGCCTTAGGATCCCTTGACCTGCCAAATCTATCGGTTTGCAACTTTAACTTTTCAAGGATTCTTACCTCAGAGAAGGAATAATCTCATCTGAATCTACTGCTTGAATTTCCTATCTTTTCCCTATTCGGATCAAGTTCTCAAGCTTCTTTAATTGTTCTCTTATTTTCCTTTCTCTTTTTGTCTCGGGAGGTTCCATCTGAGCATGTGCCGCAACCTCTTTCTCCTCATAATCTATTATGACCCATGGAGGAGCCTGAGTGGAAGCCCCTCGATGACCTATTGGCCCAGTTGGTTCTAGATTAGTTGGAGGAGGAGTTGTGTCAGCCCTAAGATCGGTCCTAGGTGGGTTCCATAACAAGTGCAACACTTGAGCTAATCCATGCTTGATTTCAACAACTTCAGCTTGCAATGTCTCTACTGGGTGGATCCATGTTTGTTCAGGTGTTTCCATGCTAGGTGGATCCATACAGACCTAACTGTGAGTACTTAGAGAAATACAATCTTGGAGAGATGACGGGGTGACACTGGACTTAAGCGAGTCAACTGGTTACCCTGACACATCCAGACGGACTGCAGAGAATCCTTAAGATGTGGAATTGTTCCTGAACCAAGAGTGATTTATTTTAGGATTCTTGTATTCCCACCCCTTTGTTCATTCATTCATTTGCCAATTAATGATACATCCAAAGTTAGTCCACTTAATGATAGGGAGTGGATTGGGGTTGATGCCCCTGGTCCACTCAATGTCATTGAGTGAGAAATACACTCAAATGGCTTGGACAAAACATTCCTATAAAACATTCTGTGTAGATAAAGTCATGCTTTCCTTAATCTTTCCCCACTAGGTGACCTTCCCTCCTAGTTTCCTCGGGTCTTTGGACAATCTGGCATTTTACATGAATCTTGACGGGAATCACCCCGAAGTCAGATATACCAAATTATTGTTCCTAAGGAGGAAGGACACCCGTTTATCCAAAACCCACTTAGGAGAGCAATTCCTTATAACTAGAATGCATTATAGGAAAATTCCTTCTCGAGGCCTCAAACAAGTTCTACAAGTTAGCTTGTGGCGTTCCCAATGTTCTCTATCTATTTTTTATATGATGCGTGTATGCAGTGGATGCAATAGGACCGAACCGGCTAACGTTGCTAGGATCTATATACGCAAGGTACATGATCTTTTTGATATACCTAAGGGTACGGTATCAAGGGGGTAGCGTCCTTGCTCATTACTCATGACTACACATGAGCTTAAGCAACTGGCTATGGGGGTGGTAGAACCGGGAGTGATTGTGTGCATAAGTGTAATGTGGCGGTTACTATCATCCGATCCCAGAATGTCATAGAGTGCACGGGCCTCCCCAAGGGTGTTGGCACAATTATGAACATCCTCGCCTTTCAACAGTATCCCACACACTCTTGTACAAGAAGTGGCTATCATTTGCTCTTAGAGTACTCTCCATGACATGCACTGACCTCCTCGAGGGTGCGGGCATGACAAGGAGTCCCTTGCCAAATGATTAAACTTTGAGCATGATGTATGATGTGGTTAGTGCATACATTTACAAACATGGGTTAGCCAAAAATGTTATTAAACAAATGTCATGGAAAATGTTCTTGCATTTATAGGTAGCATCTAGTTTTAGAAGCTTCACACTCCCCAGTGGAGTCGCCACTGTGAGGGTAGCGGTCAGATCTCTGGGATTTGGGCCCTCTCTCTTCTTTCTCTTGGTGTGCACCTCCATGGGGCCCGCACCACCATATCCCTGCTTAGAGATACGTGGGGGCCTATTTTGTAGGGCTCCGCTCTCTCTCTCTCTCTTGAGGAGTGGTTTGGAAGTATACCCTCCTGGGGTGGGGGTTTGATGAGGTCTAATGTGGGGGATTGGGATCATCCAAAGGGGTTTGGAGTTGCCACCTAGGATTATGGGCCTAGGATCCAGGGGTGGTCCCAATTCTAAGAAAAGGGCCCAGAAGTTGGTCTGGTTCAGAGAATAAGGTAAGTGTCAAGTTGTAGAATGGGGAAGGTGTTAGGCACCCAATCTACCCAGTTCGACTAGTGTTCCTGCTAGATGCTTGAGAATGAACATTTCCCACAATATTCCTATACCACATGCATGGCTAAATTATAACATATATATAGACTAATAAAGAAATAACTACCTATGTACACTATCGCAAGGTAAATAAACGATCTAAATTATGCTAGTTCGGGTGAGTGATTATACTTGAGCTTAACCCCTGTTTCGGGTCAAGAGGGGTGGGCCCCTGATTGGAATAGATATGGACCTTCTTGTGGGTTCTCCCGGCTTAAGGGAGGGTGGCTTTGGCCTCCAACTTCCTTTCTTTAGAGAGGCTGATTGTAATGGTCTTTGGATATTTGGACAAAGGTTCAGCTTAGGAAGAGTGATTCCCGAGCTCGTACTCTGGCAGAACTTCGACAGAGCTTTGGCTAGGGAAAGCTGATTCTTGGACTAATATTTCAGCAGAGCTTCAGCTAGGAAAACTTGATAAAGAGCTAAGACCTTAGCGGAACTTTGGAAAACCTTTGGCTAGGGAAGGATAAGGAAGGGTTAAGGCTTGGGCGGTGTTTCGGCAGAGTTTTAGCTAGGGAAGGCTACTAAAACGGCTAAGGATTGGGTGGCACTTTGACAGAGCTTTGGCTAGGGAAGGCTACTAAAAAGCCTAAGACTTGGGTAGCATTTCAGCGGAGCTTCGAATAGGGAAGGCTACTAAAAAGGCTAAGGCTTGGGTGGCACTTTGGCAGAGCTTCGGCTAGGGAGGGCTAAGGAAGGGCTAGGCAAGCCAAGGGAAGGGGCTAGGGGAGGCTAAACTAGCCAAGGGAAGAGGCTAGAAGGGGCTAAACTAGCCAAGGGAAGGGGCTAGAGGGGGCTAAACTAGCCAAGAAAAGGGGCTAGAGGGGGTGCCAAGAAGGGCAAGAAGGGCAAGAGGGAGATGGGATTAACTCACCCAAGAGAGGGGAGTAGGTATACCAACCAAGTGTGTTTTGGGATGGAGAATGGGAGCCTATTTATAGATTTTTGGATTCCAAGGGGGTGAGTTTTATGACCTTACCGGCATCTGGATTCTCCTCAAGATGATCGCCTTGTCGGATATTTATGACTCTTGGCAGACCGCTTCCTGATGACCCTTGGACCCTCTTCAGACGACCCAATTGTTATATGCCTTTCTTCTCTTTGTGGTGCGACAGTGTTTATTTAGAAATTTTAGGGGCAAGATCAACATCCGTATAGCACTCTTGTTTGTCAATTTGGAGGAGATCAAGGAGTATGACTAAGGCGGAGTGGTGTACGCTTATCTTCTACGGACACTGGACCACTTAGCTTACGGCGACCATGGTCTCTGTGGTGCCACCTACATCATCCAGGTATCTTCCTGTTCATTTCTTTTTCTTTTCTTTCTTGGTTGCTTTTGACTTTATGTATAATACTTTGATGCTTGAAACATTTCTGCATTTATGAGCACTTGAGGTTTCTATGTCCAGATCTCCGTCTCCGTCACCCTAAGGAGCTTCCCTTCCCTACGGCTTCGAGATGGGGGGGACAACCAGTTGATGAAGGGCTGGTCTATCATTCCTACAGGGTCTACTGCCTGCTCCCTACTGAACAATATTATTATGGTAAGTCCTTTTGTTTTTTTCAAATCTATCATTCTCGTTGTTGCAAAGTACCTGTCCTTTTGATCCCGCAGGTTGACAGGAAGCCTTTCTTAAGGATTAACTTCCTAAATGCTACACAATTGGATCGAGCTCTCACTTTAACTCATCTGAGAATGCTATTCTTGGCTCCCCAGGGCAGGGCCTAGTATCTAGAACAGAGGTTCACCGGTCAGTGGCCTACATAACCTCAATTCTATCTAAGAAAGGGCAAAAGTCATATTTGGGTCACCCAAGTTGGAAATTTAGGAAATTGGAGCCCAATTGACCATGTGCCCGGCATTGGAAACCCAATGTGGAACTGGGTAGGAGATCCATACATTTTAATTTACCTAAATGAATATGTAGGAGTGAAGACTTTGATGAGACAGGTCTTTGGCTACTCATTCGGTGGGAATCCAAGTTGATTCCCACGAAACCCTACTGGGAACAATTCACCTGCTTTAGGCTTCAAATGAAATGGACTGCAATTTGTCAATTTGATCCCTACCCATGCCTAGCATGTTTAAAGGACTTTGTAGGAAATATTTTGAAGCCCGAGACTCAAGAAATCTGCTCAGCAGAATTCTACCGAAGAGAAGGCAAAAATTTGCTGGCACTGGAACTTGGCTTGCTAGGGAGAACCAACCAATCGATTGGGCCCAGACAATACCTACTAGAAAATGGCCAGATATGTTGTTGAATTTTATGGCAGTGTGTATGATTCTAATTATTCCAGGAATGTGTGTGAGGTACAAAATTGACTCGTGACTCAGGACAGGAGGAAAATACCTTGGGTAAGAAAGATGAAGTGTGAGATTCCTGTGTGGGTCCTTGTTGTGCGAACCCCACTCTGTCAAAATAAGAGGCTATAGAAGTTATAGACCATTTCAGTTGGTATCTAGTGACCTAGTTGCTGCACATTAGTTCCAATAGGAAAATATGGATTTGATAGCCATGTGGGTTGGATAGGTGACCTATATAGGTGTTAGGAAGCTACTCTGGTGAACTAGATTAGTCATTTGGGGAAGATAGTGATAGGAGATCAGTACCTTGTCTGACAGCTGAGTGTGGATCCCAGTAAGGAATTTTAATTTGGTCTTAGGAAGTAAAAGATAATCATAATCAATAAAATAAAATAAACTTTGAATATGAATTGTTAACTTAGGACCTAGAAATACTCGGCAAGGATACGCGTTAATGGGAATCCAATGAAGGACATCAGATTTGGGAATCAAGGTGATTGGGTGATTGTTTTATTTTACAGAGTAGTTTTTGTATGCTCGTGTATTGTGCTAGAAACCATATTTTGGATTTATTTTATATAAAAATATAAATTGCACATATGGCATGATTTATCGGGATTGATGTGACCGAGGTTTTGTGGATATGTAGTACTATGGTTGTGTGGTAATGGCTGTAACATTGACAGTCTAAGGCACGGTGTGGCCAAGTGTGGAATCCGGTACCATTGGCTCAGATCTCAGTTTTACAGTTGTGGCCACAGATGTATGATTGGTTGCTATAGATGCTATGGATGCATGTAGATTGCATATGGTTAGGATTCACATCCCAATGCTATATCCCATTGCCAATAGGGGGTAAGGGATTGGCTAATCCCACTCAGTGGTAGGTCATGGAGGACTACTACACCCGGATACAACATACTGTATCTTGAGAAGGCACAACATGGTTGTCGAACAACATGGGAGACCAATAATGGTGTGGGATTCCCAGACCATGCCTGTCAGGGGTTACCATTTAGGGGTTATCTTGGGAATCGATGTTCTTTCGGGACGGGCTGACTCGTACTTGCAACTAGCTTGTATCCCTGAGGCTCGATATACTGTGAAGGGGATACGACCTACGTTGCTTATATAACTTATACCCACATATGAGGACTTAGTAAATAGGCTAGACATACGAAAGTTAAATGGATCATATGGAATATGCAAATGGGGAATTTTGGTATGGCTTGTGTGTGACCATGTGGTTGCGTCATGGTTGGATGCATGTGCTTGCCTACTCACCCCTTACTGGGTTTGTGAAGCTCACCCCCATTGATTACTCTTTTTAGATGGTAGAACCAGAGTTGAGACAGACAGATGATCAGTAATGGTTGTGAGGCTGTGTCCGCAAGACAGTGAAGCTGAAAGAGATTTACCTTCTGATAATGTACTTGTTATTATTGGATTGTAAGATTTATTTATTATTGATTATTGTAATCTGTGGGAATAATTCATGTTGGGCCTGTATTATGTATCACTGTAGATATGATCACCATATATAAGCTATTTTATTGATTTTATATGTATACTCTGATTCATAGTTGATGATCTCAGAAATTTGTTCGGATGGTAGACTGTGTCTGTGATCCTGGTGAAGGTAGGCTGACTGGGTTGGGATCCAGTGCCACATACCTTAGCTTATATTTGAGGCTGGGTGTGATAAGATGGTATCAAAGCCTAATGCTCTCTTTCACCCTCATAAATTCCGAGATTGTAGGTTCTATGTTGATCAAGTTGGAAAATTAAATAAAAATCTCAAGATAAGTGCATATGTTGTAGAGACAAGTAGGAACCTAGTGTTGGAACACGATTCAAAAACCATATATATATATATATATAAGATTAACATCCATATTAACATCCACTGCATATAGAAGATTACATTTTCATTGATATAGAAACTTAAGATAGAGAGAAACAGAAGATATAAACATAGAGAGAATGTTTTAAAAAAAAAAGAGGGTTACATCTGACATAATCATAGCCTAAGTACATCAACATAGAAACTAAAGTCAGGACATCAAGACACTGATCTAAGTCAGTCCAAACAAAGAGAGGGGAAGTCTAGCAACTGTCATCATAGGTCCTCTACTGGGTTGTTGCTACTGACTGGAAGAAGTGGACGGCCGCTAAGAAAGAGACTAGTCGCAGAGAGGCCTGAACTCAGATGGTAAAACCATCCATAGAAGACTGCACGGTAGTAACCCGAGAGCTCAAAGCATCTAGTATGGAGATGACGTGAGAAAAACCCCTCTCCATGTAGCTCATCATTGCTTGCATGTCCAAAACACCTATATAATTTGAGAATGCAAGGAAGAACCTAATAGTAAAGTAAGATGGATTAAATATATATACTAGAATTAAATTCCACAATGCTAAAGTATGATTTTACCTCCGGTCTGAGAAGTTTCTGTGTAGTGTCCTGGGCAATGTCCTAGGCAGTCTCCTGAGTGGTCTCAAATGCAACCCGACCTATCTGAGGGATCTCCTCGGTAGAAAGAGTACCATACATGTCCTCGACACTGATGTGTGGAAGCTGCTCCTCGAACTCCTCCACATCATCTATCCCTATGCCACCCAATCCCATGTCCTCCTCATCAATGTGATAATCATCAATAGGCTGACCATCATGCTACTCATCATCACCATCCTACTCATCATCACCATCCGTTGACTCTAAAGGTGGATCTACTGTTGGGGCCTCATCATCACTACCCAATTGCTGGTCTAAATGCATCTTCTCTAGAATGGTTTTATCAAATGGGGTAGACATCGATGTGCTCCTCACCACTCCCTCTAAGCATACCCCCACATGACGGAAGATCCTCGTCAAGGCTCTCTCATAGAACATGTGCCCCTCACCTGGATGGGTAGCTCGGTAGACCATCTGCCTCATCATGAGGTAAGGAAGGCAAATCTGCTCTCCCACATATATGCAAAATGCAGTATAGGCCTGCATCAAAGTCACTTCATTGTTGTGCCCCTTCACTGGTAGAAGGTTGTATTACACCACTCTGCATAATAACCTAGGTGTCGGTCTCCAGTTTGAGAACAAGGCCCACCTAGCCTCTCCTCCAATAACTACCACCTCTCTCATGGTGTCTCGCTCCTCAGTAGTAAGAAAATCTAGAAAACTAGTCCTAGGAGCACAGTAAGTCCTATTACCTACACTAGGGACTCCCAAAGCTTGACTAAAATCCTCTACGGTTAGTGATATGTCATGGCCAGCTACTCTGGAAATAATCTTGTAACCCTCTCCAATGCCTCATCTTTCCCAACATCGAAATGCTTGAAGACCTGCAGTCATGATGGGTCTTTCAATGCAATAGGTCTAGCAGAGAACACTCTCCAATTCTCTTGGTTAGTTGGGGTTTGAAACCAAATGGTGTCATACCATTCCCGACATGCCATGTGATCCAATGGGAGTGTGGCAACCTTGCTATGTGTAACACGATGTGAAGCCATACTACTTACATGTGAGAATAGCCAAAATATACTAATGCTAGTGCATACATGGTGGAAATTTGCAAAGAAAGCATAATTGGACCCCTAGGTTGTAATTTTCCCTAAAATGATGAAATTTCACCATGAGGTTGATAAAAAGAAGAGAAATGTTCTTACCAGTGATGTATGTGACTGGAAATTGACTGTGGAATGCTAGATTGTTGACTTGAGGTTGAAGAGCGGTAGACTCAAGAGAAGAATCCACCAAAATCGCAAGTTAGAGATGGTAAAATGAGCATTCGACCACTGTATAAGTAAACAGTAGATAGTGAAACCAGTCAGCTGATCGAGGGTCCCCTAACCGCCGGTTTGGTCAAATTTTGACTGATGAATTTGATTTTTTCTACTATAGCTACTACATGGCATGCCCTCCATTTTACACTCATAAAATTGAAATTATGATATTTTCTACTAAATGAGGTATAAAGGTAAAAGTAGACTGAATTGTGTACTAAATAGGACTATAAGTGAAAATTAATGAAGGCCTATTGACAGATAAAATGTATAATGGAATTTATGAAGGTACAAAGATCTGAATAAGATTTTGATGAAGATGTTATATAAGGATATTAAGCTGTATGGTGATATATTGTATCATCTGATTATGAAATTGCAGTGATAATATAGAAATCTGAAGTAATATGGTATATGGATCATGAATTATGAGATTTTGATGTTCTTGATTAAATGCTAAACATGATATATGTAAGAAATGAAATGAGGTACAATGATTAATGATTTAAGGATAAAAATTAAAGAGGAAAATAAAATGGAAAGGAGAAAAGAAGAACAATGAAGATAATAGACCAATAAAGACAATAGACCTTGAGACATCTAAGTATGTGAAGACGGAAATGAAATGCATTGAATGTTAAAAAAAAAAAAAGTTACAATTGAAGTTATTGAAACTGGATTGGGAGTTTAATGTGGATATTGTGAGTATAAATGTGTTATGTTATAGCAAATGGAGATTTTGAGGGTAAGATTGTGATATAACTTATATGCATCAAGGAAATCTGGAAAATAAGAATATAACATGTATAAATAAAGATTCAGATGAATGGATGGGAGCGATGAATTATGATAGATACTATGTGGAATGATGCAGTGTATGAAGAGAAACAGAATAGTGGAAAAGAAAGGATGGTAGAGTCAGTGTAATAGGAGTCTGTTAAGTATGAATGAGATTTTTCCCCAATTGACCCAAAGGTATAAGTTACCCAGGTTGTTGAAATGTTGGAAAAACAAATATAAGCCATCACAACAATGGTATTGTTGGGGAAATGCCCACACTCCTATTTGTGTTTTGGTAATAACAAATAAACCAATAATCTTAACCTTCCACTAAGTGTGATTTAGCAAGAAGAAGAAGACTCAAAGCTACTTGGAGATGTCAAGTGAAGAACTCCAATAACAAGACATGA
Organism: Macadamia integrifolia; assembly: GCF_013358625.1. Classification (NCBI taxonomy): domain Eukaryota; kingdom Viridiplantae; phylum Streptophyta; class Magnoliopsida; order Proteales; family Proteaceae; genus Macadamia; species Macadamia integrifolia. The sequence goes on from NC_056558.1 coordinate 23,060,998, forward strand.
AGATGAAGTATTAAGAGTGGGAGCACCAAGATGAAGATTCAAGTATCAAGACAAGACGAAGGCCTCAAGGATAGAGTTGTCCGTGTCATGTAACTTGTACCATCTTGATTTATATTGTGCATGCACTCATACATTGCATTTTATCATGTTATATTGACCATAGGTGGAGTGAACATGATAGAATACCAAGACTTGTGTTTTCTGTGAAAAACACTTGAACCTGAATCAAGGGCATTTTGGGTATTCAAAATGTTAGTATCAGTAGTTGAACCCTTCACAAAAGTTGTAGAAAATTCAGTCAAAATTTCAACGCAACTAGTTTCAGGTCAATCCAAGGTTGAACCGTTAAGTTATGATTGATTTACTGACAACTATTCAATCTACTAAAACTGCCCCTGTCAAGGGTGGTTGACCGGTACTGGCAGAATCATATGGCCGTCGACCGGAAAAATGACCAGGTCAATTGGCACTTTGGGGTTGTCGACCGGCATGACCGATATATGACCGTTATGACCTGATTTCCTGCCTAAAAGGCTCTCTTAATCTCTCCTATAAATACCTAAGATGTTCTTAATGAACAAGAAACTATTCCTATGCATTAGAGAGCATTCAAAATAGCTTTAAGAGTCAAAAGCAATCTATATCACTTGAGAAATTTGGTTCCCACTTTTCAAGAAGAAAAAACTCAAGTCTTCATCAAGTCTTCTACATATTCTCATTATGCAAGTCAAGTAAAAAGAGAAGACTTATAAGTTGCATTCATACATCTCATACTCATTTATTGCACCACACCGGAGGTAACCCTCTTATTCCACTCTCTTATTTACTATTTTACATCTTCCTAGACTGTACTTAGGGCTGTGTAAGGATCCTCTTATCCTTAAAAGAGCTTTGGTGCCTCTCTACCGTGAAAGGGGATTGTAAAGGTGCTTCACTACTTGTAAAGGAGATTTGTATGGATTCTCTTATCCTAAAAAGATTGTAAAGGTTTTTCTACCCTACCTATTCTACTAAAAATGAGAACTAGTGAAATACCTTACAAGCGGATTCTTATAGGGAGTGGACTAGACTTGATTGAGTAGAGCCACTATAAATTCTTGTGTCGTGTGATTGTGAATCATTTACTTTTATTCTGCATTTTTTTATTTGCAATCACATTTGGGCTTATCTCGAAAAGAATTAAAATTCTTCTAGTATAACATATTCACCCCTCCTCTAGGTTATTTCAATTGGTATTAGAGCGGGAGCTCAATTTTCTAAGACTAACTTTTGTCTTAATAGTGAGTCAAAGACCATGGCCACATTCCAAGGACCACCGGAAGGCATAAATGCCGAGACCCCCTTACTTTAATGGAGAATTTTTTTTTTTCTGAAAGTGTCGGTTTATGAACTTCATGTGTGGACATAATATCTTTGTGTGGAGAGCAATAGAAGAAGGACCATACGAAATTACCAAAGAAGTTGAAGGCAAGAAAGTTCTAAAAGATGAAAAAGAGTAGACTGCCGACGATGTGACACTCATCCAATACAACTTCAAGGCGATTACTTTCCTTCAATGTGCTCTCAATGAAGAGGAGTTAAACCAAGTCATTGCTTGTGAGTCAGCGGAAGAAATTGGGAACATGCTCATAGTTACACACGAAGGCACAGAAGAAGTCAAAGAAAGAAAAGTAGATAAACTAGTTTCTCGTTATGAAACTTTTACCATGTATGAGAATGAGACTATTACTGATATGTTTACCCGCTTTACAAATATTGTAAATAGTCTAAAGGTCCTAGGTAGGACCTACACAAATGCTGAGAAAGTAAGGAAAATCCTGAGATCCTTACCAAACAACTGGAGACCAAAGAAGATAGCAATTGAGGAAGCAAAGGACCTAACCAAGATATCTCTAGACTACTTATTGGGTTCTTTGCAAACTCATGAAGTGGAGCTGCAAGCCAACAAGGAAACTTCTGAAATCAAAACAAAGAGTATCGCACTGAAGTCATCTCAAAACACTGAAGAAGTAAGCGATGATGATGATGAGGACTTCAACTTAGAGAAGGAAATCTCCCTCATTACAAGAAAGTTCAAAAAATTCCTCAAGAAGAAGGGAAATTTCCTTACAAGAACAAGTCCCATGGTGACAAGTCCTATGGAGAAAAAGGTAAGTCCAAATACAAATCTAAGGAAACTTCAACTCAAGATGTCGTTTGTTTTGATTGTAGAAAACATGGACACTTCATAACTGAATGCCCTCACAAATCAAAGAAGAAGGCCTATGCGGCTACTTGGGATTCAAGTGATGAAGAAGAAAAGAGCGACTCCGAGGACGAAGTCACCAACCTTGCTTTGATGGCTCTTGGAAATGAAGAACAAGAGGTAAATCAGCCAATTGAAACTGAACCCCTAGAAAGCTATACAAGAGGAGAACTTCAAGAAGCCTTCGAGGAATTGTATGAAGAAAGTCTCAAATTAGAAAATGATAAACCAAACCTAGAAAAGGACACTCTTAACAAAAGAGTGGATGCCTTGACCACAAAGGTGAGTGAACTTGAGGAAGAAAACTCAAAGTTAAACTCTACCCTTTGTACTTTCACTCAAGGTCAAAAGAACCTTGATATCTTACTTGGATCTCAAAGGAAAGGTCTACTGAAAAGGAAGGACTGGGTTATGAACAAAACCCATCAAAAAGAAAAGAAAAACAAAAAGAGAATCCAAGGAAGGATGAAAGAAATCAAGCATCCACATCCTATGTTAAGTGTAGCTTTTGCAAGAAAATAGGGCATTCAACAAATGAATGTAAAACCGAGAAAAAGACCAAAAATTTTCAAAATGAGAAACCGACAACCAAGGTCAACCACGCCTACTACTACACACCTCAAAGAAGGCAATATCAGCCTCAAAAGGAGTCTAGACCGATGCCTAGATATAGAAGATCTCACCCTCAAAGGGAGTATTCTATTGAAAGGAATCATAGGCAAACCCAAGCCTATAGAACCTACCCTAAAGAGTCTTATAGACCTCATGGGAACTACCAATCCCAAAGGACCTAGACACCTCAAAGATCCTATAGACCTCAAAGGTCCTATACGCCTCAAAGGTCATATGGTTCATATGAACCACAAAGGACTCAAAGGAACCCTAGACCATCTCAAAATCAGAGACCTAAAAGGTATAAGACCACTTGGGTCCCAATAGGGACATTTGACACTAACAATGATGGACCCTTGAGATTATGGGGACCAATGTACAACTAAACTTCTGTTGTAGGTATGCTTGAAGAACAAAATAGAAGTTGAATTGGTAATCGACAGCGGATGCTCCAAACACATGACATCCAACAAAAACTTGTTTTCAAGCCTACAAGACTACGACAGAGGATAGGTCTCATTTGGAGATGACAGCAAAGGGAAGATCACTGGAATTGGGAAGATCAAGCTTGGAGGTACCTCTATCTCCAATGTCTATTATGTGAAAAATATAAATTATAACCTACTTAGTGTAAGCCAAATGTGTGGCATCGGTTATAAGTTAGATTTTGATGTTTCTCACTGCTATATTAAAGATGCTAACAATGATCTCATACTAAAGGGATCTAGGAAGTATAACATTTATGTTTGTATGCTAGAGGGAACAAGTGCCTTGAATGTATGTTTGGTTTCGAACTATAGTGAATCCTCATTATGGCATAGAAGGCTTGGACATGTAAATGTCAAGGTAATCCAAACCATTGCTTCCAAGGATCTTGTTTGAAATCTTCCTATGATCAAATATGGCAAAGGTCATTTCTGTGATGAATGTCAGAAGGGCAAACAAACCAAGGTTTTCCATAAGGCCAAAAATATTGTCTCTTCTTCTAGACCTTTGGAACTCCTCCACTTGGATTTTTTTGGACCCATAAACATTTCTAGTTTAAGTGGTACGTCTTACACATTTGTTATAGTAGATTACTACTCTAGATTTTCTTGGGCTATATTTCTAAAAAAATAAAAATGATGCCTTTGAGGAGTTTGCAACTTTGTGCAAAAGATTACAAAACCAAAAGGGCTATTCAGTAATCTCTATTAGGAGTAATCATGGAGGAGAATTTGACAATATTCATCAATTTGATGCATATTGCAATAAGTATGGCATTGATCATAACTTCTCCGCTCCTAGGATGGCTCAATCTAATGGGGTTGTTGAAAGGAAAAATAGATCACTACAAGAAACGGCTACGACCATGCTCAATGAGTACTCCTTACCTAAATCATTGTGGGCCAAAGCTGTTAATACAACTTGTTATGTGCTTGATAGAGTGATTCTAAGACCCTTACTTTCCGAAACTCCCTATCAGCTTTACTTTGGCAAGCTACCTAAGGTAGACTACTTTAGAGTGTTTGGTTGTAAGTGTTTCATCCTAAACACTAAAGACCAACATGGAAAGTTTGATGCTACATCTGATGAAGGAATATTCTTGGGATATTCTCTCAACAGTAGAGCATATAGTCTTTAACAAAAGATCTCTAATGGTTGAGAAATCCATGAATGTTAGATTTGATGAGTCTTTACCTACTCTTTTGCATGATTCTGCTAATGATGATGATCATGTTGTTCTTGATGAGTTAAAGAATAAAGTAGATAATGTTTCTCTTGATGAATCTAAGGAAAAAGAAACTACTATTGAAAAAGTAGAAACCTTACCTAGGGACATCATTCCTCATAGGGTCCATCCCTTAGATGCTATAATAGGTGATCTGGATCAAGGAATTCAGACGCGATCTACATCTCGTGAGATATGCAATCACACTACATTTATCTCCAAGATTGAACCTAAAAACATAGAAGAAGCATTGAGAGATAGTGACTGGATTGGTGCCATGCAAGAAGAGCTTCACCAGTTCAAACAAAGCAAGGTTTGGGAACTTGTCCCAAAACTTGACCACCAAACCATCATTGGTGCCAAGTGGGTCTTTCGGAACAAACTGGATGAAGATGGTAACATTGTAAGGAACAAGGCCAGATTGGTTGCAAAAGGGTATAACCAACAAGAAGGTATTGACTATGATGAAACCTATGCCCCTATTGCTAGACTAGAATTCATAAGGATGCTACTAGCTTTTGCATGCCATAAGAACTTCAAACTGTATCAAATGGATGTCAAAAGTGCCTTCTTGAATGGATATATTCAAGAAGAGGTCTAGGTAGCTCAACCCCCTGGTTTTGAAGACCCTAAGTTTCCAAACCACGTCTATAGACTTGAGAAAGCCCTGTATGGCCTCAAACAAGCTCCTAGAGCTTGGTATGAGAGATTGAGTACTTTCTTGATAGAAAGTGGCTTCTCAAGGAGGAGGATTGCCACTACCCTGTTCGTGAAGAACTTGAAGAATGACATACTTATTGTTCAAATTTATGTAGATGATATCATCTTTGGCTCAACCAACAAGAGAATGTGTATTGATTCAGTAGCAAGATGAGCAATGAATTTGAAATGAGTATGATGGGAGAATTAAATTTCTTCCTTGGTCTTCAAATAAAACAGACTGATAATGGGATTTTTATAAACCAAAGTAAGTACACCAAGGAGCTGCTAAAGAAATTTGACATTAACAGTCAAAAGTCTTCAGACACTCCGATGATCTCATCCTTGAAACTAACCAAGGATGAAGATGGCATTTTTGAGGATGTTACTAGATATAGAGGCATGATTGAGAGCCTTCTATATTTAATGACAAGTAGACCTGACATCATGTACAGTGTATGTGCATATGCTTGGTTTCAAGCCGATCCTAAGAAATCACACCTCACTATTGTGAAAAGAATTTTAAATATTTGAAAAGCACTTGTGATGTTTGGTTGTGGTACCCCAAAAACCAACCTTTTGACTTAGTCAGTTTCTCAAATATTGACTTTGCAGGCTGCCATATTTACAGAAAAATTACCATGCCTTGTCTCTTGGTTCAGTAAGAAACAAAACTCCATTACTTTATCCACCATTGAAGCCGAATATGTCACGGCTGGCTGGTGTTGTGCCCAAATCCTTTGAATGAAACAAACCCTTCTTGACCTTGGAGTGAAGTTCGACTCATATCCAATCATGTGCAATAATACCAGTGCCATTAACTTGAGTAAAAACCCCATTTTGCACTCAAGGGAAAAGCACATTGACATTCGACATCACTTCCTATGAGACACTATTCAGAACAGTGATGTCTCTTTTGAATACATTGAGACTAAAAAGCAAATTGCAGATATATTCACAAAACCTTTGGGTGAAGAAAGGTTTTGCTCTTTAAGAAAACAGCTCAAGATTTGTAACCCTTTCGGGTAGCTTAAAAGATAATTTAATCTATGTTCAAATCCCACATCCAACCCTTAGACCATTTTGCCCAAAATCCCCTTGCAAAAATTTCATTTTTATTTATGGCATTTCTGGGCATAACCGATCGACTACCCTTCATAGCAGCCTTCCTCGGTCAACTGCCTCAAATTTTTGATCGACCGCCCCTTCTAGAACTAGAACCCAGTCGACCACCCCTGACCACCGATCGATCGGTTCCATGAAAAATGTGATCTGGGCTCTTTAAAACTTGACTTTTGAGTTTCTTTTTTCATTTCTTTTAAACCCAAAATCCCTAAGATCCTTTTACGATTTCTCCTCTTGAGAAACCTTCTCTAAACCTCCATCCAAAACACTAGATCCACAAGATCTTACCTTTCCTCTCAAAGAATCTCTGGTTTTTCTTCCATTTTCTCAAACCTTTCTCCATTGCCTCTCTACACCCTACCAAAGCAACGAATTCCATGGCAAATGAAGGGAAAAGGAAGACATCAGCCTCTTCTATTGGAGACAAATGGTTTTGCTCTCTAGATGCTAAAGAGTGTTGGGGGATGTTTGCTCCTCGCCAAGTTGAACAAGGAAGGAACATCAATATTGAATCTCTTACCAGGTTTTCCATCAAAGACCATTTTGATGCCTTAGGCTGGGGAAATATTCTCAAACTAGAGAATCCTTGCTATCCCCACTTGGTGAGAATATTCTACTACAATCTCTTTGTGAATGGTGAAGAGGAATCCCCCCTTGCTCATTCCTATGTCAAAGGAACTCCGATAGAGTTAGATATCCTTACCTTAGGTGAGATTCTCAACATCTCTTGTGATGGACCTTTGAAATTCTACACCCACAAGACCTACATTGAACAATTCATGAATTTAGACACTGTATACTTTAGTATAGTGAAAAATTATGGTAACACCCATAGAATCAAGGCAAAGGACCTCACCAATTTTGGAAGGATTGTCAATCTGATAATTTCTTACAATATCCTACCCAAAGGAGGTCATCGTGATGTAGTTCCCCCATTCCATGCTTACCTCACTTACTGTGTTTGTAAATCTGAGCATGTCCATCTTCCTTACATTATATTGATGTACATGGTGAAGTATGGGGATAAGCTTCAGCAAGGAAATCTTCCATATGGTCGCCTTGTTTGTCAAATCTTGGACTACTTCTGTGTAGACTTCTCTGGGGAGACAACTGAACCCATCTCTCTAGAAATCAATCTTTCTACTGTTCGGAAGATGAAACTCCTTCCTTCAAAGACAACTATTTCAAGTAACACTGCTGCACCATCTCAGCATACTACTGGACAGGAAAGTGGAACCTCCTCTACTTTTGCAATTGTTGCTTATCTTGAAGAACTTGGAACCCAGCTCATAGCTAAACTGGACAAGATAGAAAAGAAGAAAAATGCAATCCTGAAGCTTCTTACGAAGGGAATTGAAGCTGAAGATGTGGTGGATGTTGAAGATGAAGAAGAAGATGAGGATGAGGAGGATGAGGAGGATGAAGAAGACTAGCTGACCTCTCTCTCTTTTATTGACACTTTTTGTTACTGTTATATATTTAAAACTCTGTTTTTAAATTATCTATCATGCTGAAACTTATGTGTGGAAATACTATGTGGCACAATGACTTTATGGTTTAGATGTTTATTTTATTTGCTCTGACATGTGCTACTTTAATTATTTTTTCTTTTATATCCCTGGCACATATTCAGGGGGATCATACTTTATTTTTATCAATTTCACATGACTTCCCCTCACCTTTTTGCTGTTGACAAAAGGGGGAGAAATACTACTGCTATTTATTTCCTTGTATGTACTGAAATGACATGTGACTATTCTGCATTTTAGATTTTTTTAATATTATTACTATCATTTCTGTGTTTGTTTGTCATCACCAAAAAGGGGGAGATTGTTGGGGAAATGCCCACACTCCTATTTGTGTTTTGGTAATAACAAACAAACCCGTAATCTTAACATTCTACTAAGTGTGATTTAGCAAGAAGAAGAAGACTCAAAGCTACTTGGAGACGTCAAGTCAAGAACTCCAATAACAATACATGAAGATGAAGTATTAAGAGTGGGAGCACCAAGATGAAGATTCCAGTATCAAGACAAGACGAAGACCTCTAGGATAGAGTTGTCCATGTCATGTAACTTGTACCATATTGAATTATATTGTGCATGCACTCATACATTGCATTTCATCACGTTAGATTGACCATAGGTGGAGGTGAACATGATAGAATACCAAGACTTGTGTTTTCTACGAGAAACACTTGAAGTTGAATCAAGGGCATTTTGGGTATTTAAAATGTTAGTATCAAGAGTTGAATGCTTCACAAAAGTTATAGGAAATCGAGTCACAATTTTAATGCAACTAGTTTCAGGTCAATCTGAGGTTGGACCATTAAGCTATGGTCAATTTACTGATGACTATTTAGTCTGGAAAAACTGCCCCTCTCAAGGGTGGTCGACTGGCCCAGACCCCTGGTCGACCAGTACTGGCTCAATCATATGGTGGTCGACTGAGAAAATGACTAGGTCAACCAGCAAGGCCGATATATGATCGTTATGTCCTGATTTCCTGCCTAAAATGCTCTCTTAATCTCTCCTATAAATACCTAAGATGTTCTTAATGAACAAGAAACTATTCCTAAGCATTAGAGAGCATTCAAAAGAGCTTTAAGAGTCAAAAGCAATCTACATCACTTGAGCAATTTGGTTCTCACTTTTCAAGAAGAAAAAGCTCAAGTCTTCATAAAGTCTTCTACATATTCTCACTATACAAGTCAAGTACAAAGAGAAGACTTATCAGGTGCATTCATACATCTCATACTCATTCATTGCACCACACCGGAGGTAACCCTCTTATTCCACTCTCTCATTTACTATTGTACATCTTCCTAGACTGTACTTAGGGCTGTGTAAGGATCCTCTTATCCTTAAAAGAGCTTTGGTGCCTCTCTACCGTGAAAGGGGATTGTAAAGGTGCTTCACTACCTATAAATGAGATTTGTACAGATTCTCTTATCCTGCAAAGATTGTAAAGGTTTTTCTACCCTACTTATTGTACTGAAAGGGAGAACTAATAGAATACCTTACAAGAGGATTCTTGTAGGGGTTGGACTAGACTCGATTGAGTCGAACCACTATAAATTCTTGTGTTGTGTGATTGTGAATCATTTACTTTCATCCCGTATTTTTTTATTTGCAATCACATTTGGGCTAATCTCAAAAAGAATTAAAATTCCACTAGTATAACCTATTCACCCCCTCTCTAGCTTATTTCAGGTATCACCTACAAGCTGATACTACTAGTGTGAGGAACCATTCCTCGATCCTGGCCAACTTCAACAATTTCGAGGACAGAATTTTTGTACGGAAGGGGGGAATTGTACACCCTAAAATTTGAAGCAGCTAAGCCCAAGGGTACAACTAATAGTAGGTTGAGGGTTGCCCTACAATGGAACCATGATGTACAGAAGCAAGAGAGAATTGGGCTGACTTATAGGCCCTGAGAAGGAGTACAAGCGGTCAGAAGAGAGGTGGGACCAGTCCCACATTAACTGGACTTGTAAGCTCAAGAAGAAGGGCAACTACTGGATCACAAGTGAGACATCAGGCAGGCCACTTAGGTACAAATCAGCCAATCCATTTGGGTGACAGAATGCAGGAAATTAGGTTTATCTTTTTTGTGGGCCATATATAACAACCTAAATTTTGAAACAACTAACCCTCATTAATAGCACCTGACTGACAGGAAGGATATTGGACTATATATGTTGAACCCCATGTCTACAACAGCTTACGGAGAAATTGATAGATTATAAGGTCAAGCAGAAAGGGAAAAGTGGCCTAGAGGTGTGGACATGGTTCCACAATGAGTGTACTAATCAAGGCAGCGGATTGGGCTATTGAGGGGCCAAAAAATAAGGCAACCGGTGGGATACCCTACGGCCAACTGGCTTGTCGATTCGGGTAACAGAATGCCTAGATTTGGCATTTTCTATTGTGGGCCCCACTGTGATACCCTACTTTCTAAACCAGGTCTAATTATCCATGTTGACTTGGTTTGATTGTACGAGGGCTAAACAAGAGAGAATTGATGTAAGTACCATATGGAACACAGTAGCAAGAGTGACCTTGAACTCGGGTTGGCCCGACATGACCGAGTGGGTACCAAGTGTAATATGTGCACCCAAGCCTTGCACTTACACACACCACGAGGCCATGTACAATGAGTAAAGGTATGTACTAGTATTTTTCTCAGCCTACATAATTTAATTATGTGTGGGAGTTTATTCCCATTGAAGCCCAAGTGGAACACTAACAATTGGGCTGACTGGAAGGTATGACATTGGGGGGGCTAAGATACCCACCTGAGATATACCCACCTGAGATACCCACTTGAGATATACCCACCTGAGATATACCCACCTGAGATACACCCTCCTGAGATACACCCACCTATGACTAAAAGATATTTTGAGGGCCCAGGTATAAAAAGGAGAAAGTAAAGAAGAGAGAGAAAGAATAAAGGAAAAGGAAGAAGAAGGGAATCGACCATAGAGCTTCATCGGAGCCGGATCTTGGCATTTTGAGGCCAGAATGATGATCAGCTGGCTGAGATCTTCAATTTGAGATAGGTATTGTGCATATTCTAAGGATTCTTAGGACAACCCCTTTCTTAAACCTTCTTTTGATTTTTGGGGAAAAATCCACTTAAATCTTGTTAATCCTACTTGGGTAATCGAATCTAAGGTCTAATGGAAGGTGTGCACAATGATTTTGAAGGATTTGGAAGGAGTGTTGGTAAAGATCTAGAGTTTTTGAGAGTTCTTGAGCTAAAGGAGTGAAATTGGGGTTTCATTAGTGTTTTTGAGAAAAGAGGTAAGAATCCCCCTTTTTGTTTTGATTTGATCATAGATCTAGGTTATGGATGTATGAGTGGACCTTAGATGAGGGATTGGCATCACCGGATTGACCCCAAACAAGTTCCCCAAGCCGGAGACAAGATGGGAAGATGATGGCAAAATTCCCATTTTCTGACTGGGGGAAGTAACACCGGCGGGTCTCAGACCCACCTGTGTGCCCAGAACTCAGTGTTGACTCTCTGGCCTAACCGGTAGGTATGAAACCGGTGGGTCTCAGACCCGCCTGTCATAGTCTTAGACCCACTTGCCATGCTAGAAATCCAGAATGGGCCCAAATTAGATGGACAACCCCCATTTATGATTCTAAACCTGATTTAAATGTTCAATCATGATGAGTTTGATCCTAAGATAGTGAAATGATAAATCATTACGTTTATGATAGGTTACACTTGTTATACGCATACCCACACATCGGATTTCCTACGTACCGGGTGCAAGCACCGTGTACTTAGACAAGTAAGTGGGGAGTGGAATTTGATTTAATTCTGGAGTGTTTATGCATCACTTAACATGTGTTAGTCTAGTCATGTCATCATATCACTTGTGTGTAGACTAGACATCACATATGCCATATCACGCATTGTATGTGCATTTACATAATATGCTATACTTTGTTTTATGTTTGAATATTCATTTCATCTTGATGTATTGTTAGGATTTAAAATATAACCACAAGTGTACGGATCAGTGTAGCTACGGGTCAAACATAGGGAGAGCAGCCACTTTATTTTTGGCTTCTTTTAATAATGTGAAAGTGAACCAATTAATGGTTGTGATCTAATTTTAACTACCATCCTAAACATATGTATCTAAAATAACGTCCTAACCATTCGTCATCTAAGAATTTAAATACACAAGCCATGCAATTAAAATTAAATAAATAAATAACTAAAAATAAACAACCCATGCAATTAAAAAGCAATGAAGGAAAAAATTGCTGAAATAAAAATAAAGTAAAAGAAAGGGGATAATGCTAGAGAGAGGCTCACAAGTAGGTTTCTCTACTTAGCCTGAGGGATGCATCATAATATGAGCTTCCCTACTTGACCAGAGAGTCATTCTTACATGGGTTACTCTACTTGGTTTAGGGAAAGGGAGGCAATTAAAATAAAAACAATAAAATGATGGTTCTATGACTATGAGGGGCAAAGCCAGCACATACACTAGCCATGAATCTTGGGGGAAAGGGAAAGCAATAATGTAATGACTGAAATTAAAATCCTAAATTAAGAAAAAAAAAAAAAGGGTAGTCAGAAGAAGGAATGAGAGGGAGGAGAGAAGACTATTGAAGAAGCCTACCTACCTGAATCAATGCTTGAACTTAAGAGCTTGGGTGATTTGAGATACTGCCAACCCTAAAAACTAGATCTGGAATGAACCAAATCTAGAATTTCTAGACTTGGAGAAAACAAATCTTGAAAAAAAAAAAAAGATGCTCCACAGCTCGTGATCTTGTCACCTATCTAAGCCTAGAACTATAACTTAAAAATTACAACTCAATTGCATAAATCATAAACATAAAAGGCTGAATAAAAATAAAAGAGTGCTTGCATTATATGAAATAAAAAGCTATTACAAAAGTGATTAAAGTAAAATTAAAGAAGAACTAAAACTAGAGAGAGAGAGAGAGAGAGAGAGAGAGAGAGAGAGCAACTAAAAAAAAAAACCTAGGAGAAGAATGAAGTGTCCCCCCTCCTCTTACATGAGTTGTATTTATAAGGAATGGGGAGGTAGGGTAAAAGGGGGAAACCCACAATTGGTAGGTGAGATCTTTTGAGACCAAAAGTGCTAAGGAGGAGGAGAGAGAAGATTTGGAGAATATTTATTTCTCCCTTTTTTTTCTTTCCTTTTTTTTTTTTTCTCTTCTTGTGCAAGAAACCCCTCCCATGATTTTCCTTACTTTGAAGATTTGGACAATCTTCTAATTTAATGTGGAAATCCCCTCCATGGGCTTAGTGCTTTAAGTGAGTGAAAAATAGGAAATATTCAACATAATTCTCCAAAAAAAAGACAACCATGAGATTCAAACTTGAGACCTCCTAGTGAGCAAGGGAATTTTACATAACATAGCTCACCAACTACACTAGGTAGTTGTTGTTGGAGAGATATGACGCCCGATATTGCTTAAGGCCTTTAAAATACAAAACCTACAAAAAGAGAGTAAAACCTAAGGTAGCTCCATTCTAAATATGTAAAAATGCATGCTTTACTACTTAGATTTCACAATAAATATGCTCATCATGTATGTGATGGAGGAATCTCATTTGGACATGATGTGCATGCTAAATTAGATGCCGTAGCTGGCTTGGAAACGAGTCCATGGTGGCTCATGGAATGGGACACGGTGCCATCGTGTAATCATACTATCTCATATAGAGGTATGCGACTAGGATTGATATACCTCTTTGTGTTATGATCCTTCCCAACAGGGGTCTACATGTTGGGTTACAATTAGGGGAAAGCATCGGGTTGCGGTTGTCAAACTCCTATAGCAGTTAGAAGTACGCACTGCTGATCACTAGGACAGTCGATAACCCCAGCAGTATATTCAGAGGGTCGATCGTACTACTTTTTTTTCAAGTGGAGTCACCCATTTACTTTCTGTCATTTAAATTACTGGGAATCAGCTTGCATTTAAATTCTAGTACCAATGGTGGGCCTTCTCCGACAACCCTACAGGCATATCGCGGGATGGGGTTCGCGGCTCATACCTGGGGTATATGCGCACTATGGTTGTGAGTAACACATAGCCCATGACCTAGTAATGTTGTTTAGGTGAATAGGATTAAAATGAACTTTATACATATAGGCTCATTTGTATTGTGATTGCTTATGTGGTCTTCCTTTCCACTTATTAGGCTAGTGAGCTCATCCCACATGTAAAAATCTTTTTAGGTGATTTTGCAGGTTACCCACCTGAAGATCAAGAGCCAGGTCCCACTGTAGAGTTTCCCTTTGAGGACTGGAAGGTCCCTGATGAGTTCGAGTATGGTGCTAATTGCACATGTGAGGATTGTGCTGCATGGCAACAGTGACTCCAGATTGATTCTTTTTTATTCTTTTGATGTACCCTTTTGATGACTTGATGCTTAAATTGTTATATTTTTGTGTATATATCATGCATTCGAGCCCATATGTATATAACATAACTCAATTTGGGTATCAAGTATTTGGGGAACAATTATTGAAATTATTATGAAAAGGTCTTCCATTGAAAATATAGGACTTATCTTAGTTTAGTAGATGTATGTTGTATAGTGGTTACTGCATTGTTGATCCTGATAGGTTTGTAAGTTAACTAGAGTTAACTCGGTCACCAGCTTGGTTCTGTGAGAATGGGGTGTGACAACGGTGGTATTAGAGCGCGATGCTCTACCTACTTACAATATACTGGTTAGACCCCATAGAAACTATAATAGGTCTGGGGTGGGTGAAGATAAAGCCTTATGAAAAGTTAAAAAGCCTTAATTAAATGTAAAATTTGTAACTCTTTCATTTCATGGCATGCATGCATTGATAAGATGAATTCTGTTAATAAGTTTTGAATTTATAATAAGTGAATTTACTTGGCAGCGGAAATTTTAATGAAATTTTGGTAGCATAATGGCATAAAGTGTAAAAATCAAAAATTTTCAAACACAAAACCTGATAAATGAAAAACATAATATTATAATAACATATGGTGACTGACACTACCACCACCAAACCACGCAGTTCTAAAATGAAGCAAATCATTCAGAAATTCATAAGTACTACCATAATCATAATTGAAACTTTAAGTACACAAATGGAAATAAATTACAAAATGGATGGCAGATGCCATCATTGCTTAAGTCATACTAGTCCGATCACACAAGAAAAACAAGGAAGTAAACCATAAAACCCGCTAGCTAAGACTGTCAGATAAAGATAAAGTCAAAATAGGAATGACAAGTAAACGTTAGAAGAGGGTGATAGGTCATCAGCGTCAATCATACTAGTCCGAGTCATCACAAGAAACATCGTAGGGCTCACTTATGTGGACCCTAGAGTCGATGCTGAGACGCATGTCCCAATGAGAAAATTGATCATGGAGGCACACCACCCTCTTTTGTATGTGTCGGACATTAGCAGAGATCACCCTAGTGGAGTGGTACATATCCTAGGTGAGTCGATGAAACCTGGACTCCATCTCTCCGAATTGTCTCCACATCTGGAGCTCTCTTCCATTGTTCTCACCCACTGTCTTGAGGAGCTCCTACTCCCTGACTGCACTCTCTCCAAGCTGACCCCAAGCTTAGCCTAACCCTTTCTCAAGGCCCTCAACTCAAATAGTATGTCCTGTAGGACAGGTGCCTCTCCGGTAGGTGGGGGAGCCGAGGGTTGTGTGTCAGAAGTACTAGAGATATCTAGACCACTGGCTCTGGCTGATCAGGAACCACCAGCTCCATGGAAGGCTGGATCTATTGCCCTAGTATCCAGTGGCACCTCCTCCAAAACCTCCTCTTCTCTAATGTCCTCATGTTCATGTATCCCCTGGGGACCCTCCTCCTGGTAAGGGAAATAATCCCCGTCATCTCCAACATCCTCGTCCTCATCCATGGGCATATCCTCCTCGTGCTTTGCATTCTCCTCCCTCTGCTCATCTTCTACTTGTGGCTTTACCATTAGCGCATGTAGATTCATCTTCTTCAAGTTCCTCTGAGTGAACTTGTCCCATAGGATCTTTCCCACCTCCCTAGATATGTCAACCACAAAATTCTTGAAGACTAGAGTGAGAGCTCTACCATAGTGTAGATTTACATCATCCGGATGCGCTGCATGGTGGTGCATAGACCTCAACATAAAGTAGGGTAGGAATAGTCGGGGTACATTGCCCTCTAGAGCAAACAGCAAGTAGGCAACCAGGTAGGTCAACATAAAATCCACTTGATTCCTGTGACCACTCCTAGGAGCCTGGTTGAACTGCACTAACCTAGCAAATACTCTGCCCTCAGGAGAAAAGTCTGTTTCAGATGCAAGCCTCACTCGTGTGCCACTGATTACCTTGTATATGCGCTCTTGCATGTCCCGGCTAATCAATGGACCTATACCTCTAGTCTTAGGAGGACTATAGTAGTAGATGCCCTCTGAGGAAATACCCATGATCTCTGCCAACCGATCTACAGTCAGGGTGATCTCCACACCCTTCACCATGCTGACTATGGTAAACTCTCCACCCTCCTCTGTGGCCTCAAGGTTACATAAAACTTCAGTACCAAGTCCTTGTAGAAAGGCCGATCACCATTTAGGATAGACTCCCAACCTAGGGCAGTAAATCTCTCTAAAAGGAAAATGCAAGTAAAATGCTCCACCACCACCTATTTCTCCAGCATCACAAGTAGTGAGCGAAGGTATCCCATGAAGATGTGGCCCTCAAGCTGTAGAAGACCATCTCATCGTAGTTGGTCAAGTCTTTAGGCTCCTCCCTTTCTCTAGGCGGAGATGGAGCTGAAGAACTAGGCCCCACCACTTTCTTCTTGGCCTTAAAAGCCTTCCTCTTACTTGATGGATTTGTAGGTTCCTTGCCTTTTCGGGGTGGCATCTTGAAAATACAAAGAAAAGAGATAAGCACATAGTATAAAATAAGGAGCCAATGCATAAGCAATGAACATGATAAGCTATGATAGCATATGGCAGAGAACTATAGGAAATGTGATCTAAGCTAGCTTATTTCAAAGCATCAAACCCAATACCAAACCTGGATACCTAACTTTACCATGTGATTTAATGTACAAATAAGAAGGATTGAAGTGATGGAAATCACTAAGTAAACACATGCGATGCAAAGTGATGAATGGGATGGGGCATGTGATGATTGAAGTGTACAATTATCCCAATGAAAAGTAGCCTTATTCCATGGAGAGTCCAAGAATATAGAAAATAAATAAATCCTTTCAAGAGAGCATGGGATAAGGTATGAGTTTAACAAGAGATAGCATATCACTACTTGGATTTGGAATAAGAAATTGACGGTTGCAAACAAATAGACCTAACATGTAGAAAATTTCAAATTTGGAAGTTTAGCCAAATGGAAAATTTACATTTCAATGGAAACAATCATTGACGATGCTAATATAATTGAGGGGCTATGACTCAAATATAAACAACAAGTTCAAGAATAGTTAGGCAGAAAATCCCCCAAATGTTATGCCCAAAAGGAGGGGGCAAGTCCATATAAGAACTGAGAAACAACCATGCCGTCCAAATTGGGGCAAATTATGCAATGGAATGATTAGTAAACACAATAGAAGCCCAAAATCACAATGGAAACAAAAAAAATCACAACCGGAATGCTAGATTTACATAAAAGGAGAGAAATGCACCATAGAAGCCCCAAAATCACTAGTTAGGGCACAAAAAGGGGGGAAATGCTCCAACAGTTCCATTCTATGGATCAAAATGCTAGGAAATTATAATCTAAGCTTTAAAATGACATGCACTTCATTTTCTATGGAGAGAATCGAAGAAAAAAACTAATATTTTATCCACATAGGTGATTTTCCCATTTAGAAAGAGAAAAAACCCAGATTTTTTAGGGAAAATGAGGGTTTGAGAATTCACCTTGATGATTGGATGGGAGAGTATGCAACTTGGATGGATCATTGCATTGATTTGGTGAGTTGAGTCATAAGGAATCGCCCAAAAATCACATGAGTTGTAGTGGAAGAGAATGAAGTGAAAAACATCAAAAACAGGGGTTTAAAACCCTTTTGGTCACACCTTCTCGGGTACGGCCGGTGGGTTTCAGCCAACAAATCTTAAGCCTGTCGATTTTGGCAATGGGTGCCCAGTGACCCCAATAGGTCCTGCATGGCTTGCATCAATGGATTGTAGGGTCATTTTTTTGAAAATAAATAAAGTTATAAGGGAATTTTGGCCAACACATATAATGGGATACAAACTGGAAATTTGAATTTTAATGTGCACTTTTCCCCGATTGCTTTAAGGTGTAAGTGCACAGGGTTGCGCACAAGAATTTGAGAAATTATGTAATGGATTGCAATACTAACCTACATGAAATTTTTATGCAAATTAGGTACACTTAGCAATAGTATGCACTAGATCCAAGAGTGTCGCTCAAGGTGCACTTCGAGGTCCCCATCCTGTTGGTAGGCCACCAATCAATAGGAGGCCTCAACCTATGGGGCAAGCATCTAACCCACAACCTCAAGAGATAATTGATCAAAATGTGGCTCATGAGGATCCACCCATGGCTGCACTTCCTGATCCTCCACCGGTACTCACCCCAGGTGATGTTGAGAACTTGATTCAACAATCGAATCAGACTCTCCATCAGTAGATTCTCCAGCAACAGTAGGCATTTATGACTACTATGCAACAAAAATGGTGTGTTGCACTACTCGGTCAGCCTCCTTGGGTAGATATTCCACAAGGTCCAACTGGAGGGCCTGGTGTTGGCGCACAAGTTGGAGGTACACCACCTGGCATCACCCCACAGAGTCAAGTTGGAGGTACACCACCCATACTACCTCAGGGTACACCTCCATATATAATGCCACCTCCCTACCTATACCATCTGGTATATGCATCATGTTTTCCGTCGATGGGCCATACTACAAGAGTGGTGGAGTCATTCAAAAGGAACGTACCACCTACATTCACTAAGGTGGGAATTGACCCTTTGGAACAGGACTAATGGATCCAAGAGATTGAGAAAATATTTGAAGTGATTGAGTGCACCGAGGCTCAAAAGATTATCTGTGCGGGGTTACAATTTAAGAATGAGGCCAACTCCTGGTGGCAAGCCTCAAAGGCCATATTGTTTGCCACACACCTAGAATCTACATGGGAGCAATTCAAGGAGTTGTTCTTAGCAAATTACTACCCTCAAAGTTTTAGAGACTGCAAGGAAGCAGAGTTCTCAGCCTTAACCCAAACAATCAAGTCTGTCCTTGATTATCAGCAATAGTTTGAGGCCCTATTCTACTTTGCACCCCCTCACATGAAATCGGCTGAAGAAAAGGGTAAGAAGTTTATGAAAGGATTAAAGGTATCCATTGAAACGATACTGGAGGCATTAAATCTACCGACTATGCCTTGGTTGTACCGAAGGCCAAAGCTATGGAAGACAAGCAGAAAGGTGAATCATCCCTTACACCTGGGGTGTGGAAGAGTGCAAATCCGTATACAGATTCTGGTGGCCCGAGTAAGAATTTCTGTGGATCATATAGATTTGGTCCTTCATACAGGCAGCCCTACAGGCCATCGGGTTATCCTCCTCGACCCGTTAGTGGGCCGGGTACTACATCTTTTCGATCGAATACCAGTATGGTGCCCACAACTACTAGGCCACCTTGCCCTCCACTTGCTAAAGGTCAGGCTTAGAGAGCTCCCGCTCTGGTTCAAGCTTCACATAACTGTTGCTTTAATTGCCATTCATATGGGCATTTCGCTAAAGATTATCGAGCCCGACCAGCCTTACCAACCAACCAGCCTTTTGGGCACAAACCTACTTTGACTCAAGGGAGTCAACCCCAAGTAAGTATGTATGCTTTGTTAGCTGAGGAAGCTGAAGCTAGCACAGAAGTGGTTGCAGGTATGATTTAATTTGAGAATTGCCTTTTGATAAATATTGATAACCTACTATACTTATGTGCATTGTTGTATTAGGTGTCCTACCTGTATCAAGTATACCAGCATATGTCTTGTTTGATTCAGGGGCTTCACATTCATTTGCATCAAAGAGGTTTGCTGAGAAACTTGACATGACACCCAAGATATTAGAGCAGAAGATGATAGTTAGCACACCTACAGGAAAAGTTACACAAATGAAGGAGGTATATGGGCCATGCACCGTTGAGATCAGTGGAAAGTAGTTAGATGCCCAACTCATCAAGTTCAACATGCAAAACTTTGACGTTATACTAGGCATGGATTGGTTATTAGCACATCGAGCAAGCGTGATGTGTGCCGAGAAACAGATCAAGGTGATCGATGATGAAGGGAAAGAACTGATATACCAAGTGGATATAATAAAGCGGGCTAAAAAGGTCCTCATCTCCACTCTGCAAGCGGTGAAGTTGTTGGAAAATGGGTGTCAGGGGTACTTAGCATCGGTGATTGATTTAGATGTAAAGGTCACACCTCTAGAGGAAGTAGAGGTAGTTAAAGAGTTCCCAGACATCTTTCCAGATGATCTGACTCAGCTACCACCTAATAGGGAGCTGGAATTTGCTATAGATTTAATTCTTGGAGTTGTCCCGATGTCCAAGGCTCTGTACAGAATGGCACCAATGGAATTAAAGGAATTGCAAGTACAGTTGTGAGATCTGTTGAAGAAGGGATTCATATGCCCAAGTGTATCACCTTGGGGTGCTCCAGTGTTGTTTGTTAAGAAGAAAGATGGGAGCCAGCATATGTGCATTGATTACTGGGAATTGAACAAGTTAACCATCAAGAACCGGTATCCATTGCCACGCATTGATGATCTGTTTGATCAGCTACAAGGAGCTAAGGTATTTTCAAATATTGACCTTAGATCTGGGTATTATAACTCAAGATAAAGGATAGTGATATACCCAAGACAGCCTTTAGAACTTGGTACGGTCATTATGATTTCTTGGTGTTATCTTTTGGGTTGACCAATACACCAGCAGTTTTCATGGATTTGATGAACTGAGTGTTTCACGATGTTCTAAACAAGTGGGTCATTGTTTTCATTGATGATATCTTGATCTACTCAAAGTCAGAAGAAGACCTTGCAATACACTTGAGGATGGTACTACAAAGACTGAGAGAGCAACAGTTGTATGCGAAATTCAGCAAGTGTGAATTTTCGCTCAAACAAGTTGGATTCCTAGGACACGTGGTGTCCGAAAATGGAATCAAAGTGGATCCAGATAAGGTGAAAGCCATAGTAGACTGGGAGATACCCAAGAGTGTAATAGAAATTAAAAGTTTATTGGGTTTGGCAGGTTACTATAGACACTTCATCGAGAACTTTTCTCAGATTTCAGTACCAATGACCAAGTTGACTAGGAAGAGTATAAAGTTTGATTGGTCAAAGGGCCAGTTTTCAAGAGCTGAAGAAGAGGCTAGTGTTAGCACCCGTGTTGACTATTCTTGAAGGCACAGGTGGGATGATAGTGTGTACCAATCCTTTCAAAATCGGATTGGGCTGTGTACTTATGCAACACGGCAAGGTAGTAGCATATGCATCCTGACAGTTGAAGGACTATGAAAAGAACTACCCCACCCATGACTTGGAGCTAGCAGCGGTCATATTCGCCTTAAAGATTTGGTGTCACTACTTGTATGGAGAAAGGTGTGAGATATACAGTGACCACAAAAGTCTTAGGTACTTTTTCACCCAAAGAGACTTGAATATGAGATAAAGGAGATGGCTTGAGCTTATGAAAGACTATGATTGTGATATTTAGTATCACCCAGGGAAGGCCAATGTAGTGGTAGATGCATTAAGCCGGAAAGCTCAAACTGTGTCACTTTCCTATCTAGCTATCAACCCAGAGCTCGTATAGGAGGCGATGTTAATGGATGAAATTGTCTTGTATGAGGGAGCGACCTTGGAACTAGAGCATCAGTCAGATGATGTCCAACAGTTGACTATGTCCTTGGTAGCTCTACAAGTACACTCATCCATCAGGGAAGAAATCATAATGAAATAGCCTTTGGATCCTGAGTTTCAACAGATCAAAGAGAAGATTCAAGAGCAAACAATGAATGACCCTAGCTTTATATTATTCCCCACCCATTTTGCCTTTAAAACCTCCCTTTACCCATTGGACAAAAATCCTATACCTTCACTTTAGGCAAGAACCCCCCCTTCCATCCACTGGATAAAGAGATTCCCCCTCTCCTATTTGGTCGGAAAAAAAACTATAAATACCCCCTCCCTTAGAAAAAAACATGAACACACCAGAATCCCCCTCCTCTTTTAGAGGGAAATTTTCCTCCCCTCCCCCTCTTGATTTTCTTTTGATCTTCAAAGCAATCTTCGTCAAGATCTGAAAACTCATTCGGATCTTCAAAGTGTTCTTCGGGATCTTGAAGATCTTCAATCCAAATTCTCAATTAGATTCAATTTTTAGCCAAAAATAGTATATTCTTGAGCCACCTCCCTTGAGTGTTCTTGAGTATTCTTGAGTGTTCTTGAGCGTTTTTGAGGTTCTTGAGATAGAAAAACCCCCTTTTGAGGTTCTTCGGGTCTATGAAGAGATCTTTGTTAAGATTTGAAAATCTATTCAGATCTTCAAAGTGTTCTTCGGGACTTTGGAGTTCTTCAATCCATTTTTAGGTTAGCCCATTTCTTTTCAGAAATAGCCTTTCCTAGCTGAACCTTTGTCCGAGTGTCCCTGGAATCTTTCTAGAAATAGCCATTCCCAGTGGAAGCTCTATCGAAGTGCCACCTCAGCCTAACCCTCCCTTAACTTATCCCTAACGAAAGCTCTGTAGGAGTGCCACTTCATCCCAAGCCCAGAAATAGCCTTTCCTAGCCGAACCTCTGTCCGAGTGTCCTTAGAATCTTTTAAGAAATGCCATTCCCAGTGGAAGCTCTGCCGAAGTGCTACCTTAGCCTAGCCCTCCCTTAGCCTATCCCTAGCGGAAGCTCTGCCAGAGTGCCACCTCATCCCAAGCCCAAAAATAGCCTTCCCTAGCCGAAGCTCTATCCGAATCCAAATCCAAAAATAACCTTTCCTAGCCGAAGCTCTATCCGAATACAAATCCAGAAATAGCCTTCCCTAGCTGAAGCTCTATCCAAATTCAAATCCAAAAATGACCATTCCTAGCCGGAACTCTATCCGGATACCATCACAATTAGCATCTCTCAAGAAAGGAAGTTGGAGGTCAAAATCATCTTCCTTTGAGCCAGGAGAATCCAAAAAATAGTCCAAGCCGATACTAATTAGGGGTCCACCCCTCTTGACCTAAAACAAAGGTTAAGTTTAGGCATAATTTCTCAACCAACTTGTCATAATGTAGACTTTAAACAGACCTTGTCTTAGTGTATATAATGGTTTAAATTCAATTAATGTATATGTGTGTGATAACTTAGCCATACATGTTGAATAGTAATAATTATAGAAAATTTTCATTCCAAAGCATTTAGTAAGAAGACCGGTTGAATTGGGTAGATTGGGTGCTTAAAACCTTCCCAACTTTGTAACCTAACACTTACCCTAAATCTTTGGACCAGACCAAATTTGGGCCATTTTCTCAGGAATCAGGCCCACCCCCGAGTTCTAGGCCCATAACCCTAGGTGGCGACTCCAAACCCCATTTGCATGATCCCGATCCTTAAATTAGACCATCATCAAAACCCCCGTCTCAAATGATGAATTTTACACTCTTATGAAATAGGCCACCACATATCTCCAAGCAGTAATACGGTGGTGCGGGGCCCCCAAGCAAAGCACACACACGATTCAAACCCCTCCCCCTCACATGAAGGTGAAGAGAGAGAGAGAGGAGAGAGGAGAGAGGACAGGGATGTATAGTCATTCTTCACCGGCCACTACTCTCACAGTGGCAACTCCACTGGGGAATAAATGTCAAGCTTCCAATACTAGATGCTACCTTTTAATGCAACAACATTTTCCACCACATTTGTTTGAAAACATGTTTGGCTAACCATGTTTTTAATTTTATTTTCTAACCTCATTATACATCGTGCTCAAAGTGAAATCATTTGGCGAGAGACTCCTTGTCATGCCTGCACCCTCGGGGATGTCAACGCATATCATGGAGAGTATTATGAGAGCAAATAATGCCTGCTTCTTGTACAAGAGTGGAAGGTATCATCAAACGGCAAGGATGTTGTATTTTTGCCAACACCCTCGAGGAGGTCCGTGCACTTCATAATATTCTGAGATCGAATGCGTCATCAAACGGTAAGGATGTCCGTATTTGTGCTAGCACCCTCGGGGAGGTCCAAGCACTTTATGGCATTCTAAGATCGAATGATGGTTACCCTACATTACATTTTTGCACACAATCACTCACGATTCCACCACCCCATGACCAATTGCTTAACCTCGTGTGTAGTCATGAGTAATGGGTAAGGAAGTCACCCCCTTAATCTCTTACCTATGGGTATATCAAAAGGATCATGTACCTTGCGTATATAGATTCTGTCAAGGAAGCCTTGTTGGTCCTATTGCATCCACCGCATACTCCCATCATGTAGAAAATATATGAAGAAGCTAGGAGCGCCACAAGCTAACTATAGAACTTGTTTGCGGTCTTGAAAAGGAATGTTCCTACACTATATTCCCATCGTAAAGAATTGCTTTACTAAAGTGGGTTTCGGATAAAAGGTGTCCCTCCTCCTTAAGGAAAAAGTTCAGATATGTGACTCAGAGGCAATCCCGTCAGAGTCACGTCAAGTCCTGAGAAGTCCCAAGAAAATCAGGATGAAGCACACCTAGTGAGAAAAGAGAAAGGAAAGCATGACTTTAATACATGGAATGTCTTATGGGGATATTCTCAACAAGCCATTTGTATAAACTTCCTGCTCATGGCATTGGGTGGACCAAGGGCATCAAACCCTATCCACCCCTACCATTTAGCGGACTGACCTGATGAATTAACGTTTGTTAATTTAGTGAATGTATGATTAAGGGGATGGGAATTCAAGAATCCTAAAATAAATCACTATTGGTTCAGGCACAATTCCACACCTCAAGTATTCACCACAGTCCCTTTGGAAGCGTTTGGGTAATCGATTAACTCGCCTAAATCTAGAATCACCTCCGTCATCTCCTCGAGATTGTCTCCTACTAGGTGATTATTGTCTTCTACTAGGTGATTACAACCCAGTAAGCATGGATCCACCTAACATAGAAACACCCGAATAGGCCTGGGTCCGTCCCATGGAGACCTTGCAGACAGAGATAGTTGAAGTCAAAAGAGGGATAGCTCAGATATTGCATACACTTCAGAACCCTCCCAGAGTTGATCCCAGGAATGAGCTAACACCGTTAACAGGAGGTGTAGACTAGAATGGAGCTATAGGTCATTGTGGGAATTCTTCCGAGTCGACTCAGGGGAACCAAAGCATGTCCGGCCAACCGGTCAGAGAGGATCTTCACCTACCCGACTGAATGTCAATGAGGGGCCTATTCCAGGGACCCTCCTCCTAGGGTAGTGATCAAAGATGAAGAAGAGGAATTTGCAGCACACGTCTGCTTTGAGCCTCCAGAGACGGAGAAGGAAAGGAAGCTTAGAGAGCAGTTAGAGAAGTTAGAGAACATGATTCGAGCAGGAAAAGGCTAAAAAGGCCAAGCAGTGGACTCTAAGGAAATGAGTTTCTTCTCTAGAGCAAGAATTCCAAAAAAATTAAATGGCAGACTGATAGATTTGATGGGTCAAGAGACCCCAAGGCTCATCTCAAGGTTTTCCTCAGAATCACCAAGTCATGGCAACTTGCAGATAACCAGATGGGGCAAGCCTTTATGTTAACCCTATCAAGACCAGCACTGAGGTGGCTCACACAAAGTTGGAGTCATCACAAGCTCAGAATTGGGCGACGGTAGTGAAGGCCTTCACCAAACAGTACTCATATAATACTGAGGTGGATGTAAAACATCGGGAGCTTGAGACGTTGAGATAGCAGCCTAAAAAAGGATTCACCACCTTCTTGATGAAATTAAGAGATAAGGCCGCCAAGATGGCAGATAGGCCTTCAGAAGCAGAGCAGGTAGAGATTTTAATAGAGAACTTGTCAAAGCCATAATATAATGTTCTTTACTATCAGCATTTGTAAACTTTTGATGCCTTGATAGCCACTGACACACTGGTGGAGAACAGAAGTCTGAGAGAGGCCCAATATCAAGGATCCTCCCAAGATGCATGCAAGAACACCTGAGTCGAATGGGGAAAGGGTCCGAAAACTAATATGGTAAGTGCAGTTCAGTAGTCAGTCTCACCAGCCACTTCTTCACAGCCCTTCATAATACAAGCAGATGCACCCGCCCAAAAGGCTTCTCGCCCAAGAAGGCAGTTTTTTGATCTGGGACCCGTAACGACAGCATATAAAAAGTTAAAGAAGCAAGGATTGCTAGGGACAGTGGCTCCAAGAGTGATCAGCAACCCTCCTCTAGCTTGGTATAGAGATCATGAGTAATGTGCCTACCACACTCAGAAGGGGCACAGTACTTAAAGATGTTTGGGTTTACAGCATGCAATTCAGGACTTGGTAGATAATGGAACCATTGAGGTCAAGATCAAACAACCTCCCAACGTCAATACCAATCCACTCCCCGATCATGTGAACAATCTAGATGAAGAAACTACAGAGAGTGACCCTACTCAACTCATTGTACCTAGAGCTCAAAAGAATCATATGAATGCCTACGCTTATAGGAAAATCATGAGTCAAGGGGCTAGAGTCATAAGAACCCCCAGAAGAAGAGAATCATCAAAGGAAGAGTCAGAAGATCAGGTGCCCCCAGTCCATCCCTCCTCATCAGAAGAATCCACCGCATCATGCTACCAGACTCCGCCATATTATCAGCCTCCACCACATTATCAGCCTCCGCCATATCATCAACCTTTCCTGCACCATCAAAGTGGAGGAACCTCTTCATCCTATCACCCCCAATCTTCATATTCTACCTCTCACATTACATCACCTTCATACCATCCTAGTTCATATCCCTAATCACCCTCATACCAATCCCATTCTCAAGGTTTAGTGTATAAGCCAAAAGAAGGATGGACGGATGGGTACGATTGGAAGGATATGCTTACACTACCAGATTCCCCAAAAATGACTTCATCAATAGGGTCAGTAAATGCATTAGGGGAAGACCAGGAGAGTGATCCCACTTCTCTAATTTAGCCTGCTGTAACTTCAGAAGATAATCTATAGGTAATTGAAGAGATTACAGCTGATCTTCTCAGAGCAGTAACCACATTGGCCATAGGGGAGCAGATCAAAGATTACACTTCCTTAATCCATATAGGAAGTGACACTGAGGATGATGAGTCAAGACTAGTCCAACTTCGATCCAGTAATGATAGGACCAACCCTATAGAAATCTTTTAGTCCGTACCCTCTGAATACTGCTAGAATTTGGATGCCAAAGAATTTGATGGTCCTGAGGAATCTGATGAAGAATCAAGTGGGAGTGAAATCAGCAAAGAAGAGGATGATGACGATGAGCATGAGGATGAAAATGAAGATGAGAAGGATGGAGATGACTCTGATTCTCAAGAGGATGATGGGTATCCAGACTGGGATGACTACCCAGGGCCTTGGTACAATGATTATGATGATGAGTTAGAATATTACTCACCAGAACATCCGACATGTTTCTCAGTCAACCCTATTGGCAATGATGACCTAATAGCTGATCCAACCAATGGCATTTACCCTTCCCTATGCATGGAGGGAGATGATTCTACATCAGATACAGAGAAAGAGGGGTAATCTGGAGAGCCGACATAAGTTTATATGGATGAACAGTACTCCACAATTGAGTTGGAATAAAAAATCTATGAAGTGTATTCCAACACATTGAGAATGCAAGAAAGGGTAGAAGAAATTGACAAAATGTTTGGGGAAGTTACTGTCAGTGATCTTTACTACCGGGAGCAATTGGATGATCTGGAGGAAACAGGACCAGATGACATAATCGTAGAGGCGGTAGACGCTGCATTCCAATAGCTTTCCAATGCAATCAAGAAGCTACGAGCCAAGGCAGGGAAGGAGAATCAGAAGAAGATAATTCTATGGTGGGGATAATCACCTTAACCAACAGTGATGCTGAAGATAGTTGTCCCACCGAGATTATTGTGAAAAAACCAATCAATGTGATGGAAACTATAAGTGGAAAAGACTGCAAGGGCAAGCACTCTAACAGTAAAGCAGCCAAGGGCTAATGAGGTTGAAACTAGCAGCATAAAGAAAGAGCCAGAGAACCCAGTCTTGGCTCAACTCAAGAAGTCTCAGGCAAACATCTCCATTTGGGGATTGTTGATAGCATCCCCTTCTCACCGTGAAGCAGTCTTGAGGTCTCTCGCTAATGTGCAGGTGCTGATCGAGATAAATCTGATGCACCTTGTACATTTAGTAGGAGCAACATATGCAGTGCAGTCCTTGATGTTCTTGGATTCTGAGCTTCCTAAGGAAACCCAAAACAATCGAGCTCTCCACATTATAGTTGAATGCCTTGATAAAGTGGTTCCCCAGGCTTTTGTTGACAATGGGTCCACTTTGAATCTGCTACCATTAAGATTAGCAAAGAGTATCAGCATCAACTTGGAAGAAATGAGGCCAACCACCCAAACCATAAGGGCATACGATAATACCAAGAGGAAGATCCTTGGCATCATTACCCTTGCTATAAAGATTGGCCCGGTGAAGTTTGATGTTGATTTCCAAGTCATTGATATACCGACAACTTTTAACATGCTCTTGGGAAGGCCTTGGTTGCATCCTGTGAAGGTGGTGTCCTCTAGTCTCCATAAAAGAATGAAGTTCATTCATGAGGGGAAGGTGGTCTTAGTGGCCGGAGAACCTGGAGTGGTTAATACTTTGGCCAACATTGAAAATGGGGAAGAACAAAATCAGAAGGTGCAACTGAGTGGTTTCGAAATAGACACCACTCATATTAGAAAAGTAAGGGGGCCTAAGCCTTTAGAACTTCTCCATCGTTTTGGTTAGGTCAATCCAATCCTCTACGTGCACTTGGGCCTGCCCTTGCACTTGCCTGAGTACTTGTCCTTGAAACTGCCCTTGCACCTATCCTTGCACATATCCATGCACTTGCCCTTGTATCCCATCGGATGTTTGAAGGGTGGCTGAGATAGCTGGCACCAGGGCTAGTGCCGGTGGAGTAGGGGTGTGGGAGGTGCATTCTGTGCTCCAATAGCAGCCTGGATCTGGGTATCAATCCAGGCTATGAACTGAGTTTGCCTCTCTTCCACCTCATGCATCATGTTGCCTATTATGTTGGCAACATCCTGTGTTATGAGAATAGGTGGGTCTAGTGACACATTACGCGGTCTGCCCCGGTTCTGTGTAGGGGAGCGGGAGGTGACGCATTAGACCGGGATCGGGTATTCCTGCGTGACATGATTCCTATTGAGGAATCCCAGTTAATCACACATACATAAGTAACAAGCATGGTTAAGGTTAACATGCATAGTGGGTCCCGCATGCGTATGTAAGGAGTAATTTAGGGTTAGAGCATGCATAGGTGGGGCCCACCAAGTATTGAAATCCGATCACATGCATAATAGGGAGGAAATCCCTAAATAAGGAAGCAAATATTATAATATAAAATGAAAAAATTATTCCCAAAAATGTTCACCGAAAATAGGGTGTTTTCATAAAAAATATAGGTTGGATCACTGGAAATATAACTGATATTTTCAATGACCAAAATGGAGAACAATTGTGAAAATTTTTGTTCATTGGAAACACTCACTGGATTCAGGTCTAGTGTTTCTGGTGGACCCAAAATCATGATATATAGGCTCGGGATTGGGATTTGTTTCACAAAACCCTACTTGTTGTTGTGAAGAAGGAGGAGAAATGACCAAAGGAGGTTTTCCAAACCATTCCCCACCTTCCACTTGCGATTTCGCAATTGATTAGCACTGCCTATGCATCCAAGGTGTGTTCTTCTTCTCTGACCTAGGTTTTGAGATTTTCCCTTTGGTTTTTGGCAATCTCCCTAACTTAGGTTTTGTTCTTCTTAAACCTTAGGAACTTGTGTTGTAATCATGTCTAGTTTCCATGTTCGTCCCTACCGTGGTGCTACACAACCGATTATTCCTGAGGAAGAACAGTATGATCACTGATTGTTCCACTCTGTGGAGGAACAAGATCACTAGGAGAAGTTCGAGTATGGGAATGTTGACCCGAGGAAGTATGTGAGGACATGAGACTTCTGTCAATTTCACCACCGCCAATGCTTCGAAGCCCTAGGGTGGTACCGTATCCTGACGCCGAACGTGAAGTACTACCCCAGGCTCGTCAGGCTCTTCTACTGCAATCTACGATGTGAGAATCACGACACTGAGGAGATGAAGATCACCTCGAGGGTGGAGGGGGTCGATATCTTCTTCAGCATGGTTGAGTTGGCTAACATTTTGATGATCTCCAATGAGGGAGAGTTAGCCTATTGTCCTCCTAGGACTCCATCTTATGAGTTCCAAAACTTTGATGTCCAGGCAGAGATGGAAAACATGCTCACAAAGGAGGCTTCTGGGTGGCACTTTACTGCTAATTATTGGGCTATGCCAAAGGTCGTATGTATGGCCATTAAGCTGAATGTCTGACCTACCAATGGCCACTTCGATGAGGTATCCATTCTATAGGCCTATATCACTTACTATGTCTACATGGGTCTGTAGGTCCACCTCCCTTATCTCTTGATGTGGACCATGGTGACAAGAGCCGAGGGAGGGGCATATAGGGCTCGAAACCTCTGCTACAAATGGATCTTGACCAAGGTCTTCTTACACTTTGGCATGGACTTGCAGGATGAGGAAAGTCTGGGAACTGGTGTCTTGGATTTCAACCAAGACTCTCTGAAGAAGATGACACTGGATATGGATGAGGTCTCTGAGGATGAGGCTAAGGGGGATCAGCCAATGGATATAGAGAACCAGCCGGGAGGTGGTCATGGGGGTGGGTGATGGAAGTACTAATCCTATTGTCCCTCCACGTGGGCCTCCTACTATAGTCATTCCACCACCTAACCCTCAGGCCATGGGGACTTCTGTGGCCTCCACTTCTCCTGGCACTAGTTGTTCAAGGCCCTATGGAGTCAATGATGTGATGGCTCATCTGGACACCACCACTAACATACTGAGGAGGAAAGACACTCATCTGGAGAGTGTTGATAGGAGCTACTGCTTGCTAGACAATCGGGTGGACTCCATTGAGGCACAAATGTAGGCAATAGTCTTCCACGTTGCCATTCCAGTGCCAGAGCCATGGGCACAGGGTCAGAACTGAGCTTAAGGCTATGGGCAGAACCAACAGTAGGATCAGCAGCAGTAGTGGCTTAGGTTGCCACTGTAGCCTTAAAATTTCCATTCCATGTTTTCCTTACAATTTTATGTTCTAGTTGTTAGTTGGAATTTATTTCTTGTCTTTTGCTTCTATTATTTGAATTCCTAGACTTAGGCTAGTTAGGATTTCCAGCTTTCTATCATTTATTTTTTAGAAAAACCAGTGTAAGCTTATGTACTCAGTTCTCTTTATATATAATGAAACGGCTTTGACACCTATGCTTCTCTCTTGTTTGTGTATTTCTGTTATTTGTTGTCTTTAAGATTTGTATTTAAATCCTAATTCCCCAAGTTATGGTTGTTTGAGATTGTGAGTTAAGGCAAAGCATCGCACTCTGATACGAAGCTGTCACACCCTAATTCCAGTAAACCCAACTTACCATTAGGAATACTGGTGGTGTAAGTTAGATGTGTAGATGCATACCCATCTTACAGACCTACCTGGATCTCTAATAACAGTACCTTAACATAAACAATCTCACAACATGAACCAAATCAATAGCAAGGGAACTAGAGTCCGTTAGTGAATCAAATGATGAAGAACATGCAGTATTTTCCTGGCATGGGACTAGGGAAATATCACCAAGGAGTTCCAAAGCAGCCTAGTTTGGCGGTGAACAAAGGAAAGACTATCAATGGGCAGAAAGTGTTGAGGATGACTAGGAAGATCTCCGTCACTTACTACCCTACTCTCAATGGATACTTTGTGAAAGAAGGAGAGGATTTCCCCTTTTGTGGAAATGTGGAGCCATGGTTTGATGAAACCGCCACCAAAATGCAACCAGGACTTGAAGTGTTCTTCCAAGACGAATTTGATTGGGTGACTCATGAAGTGGAACAACAACAAATGGTGGTTAAGGAAAGTGATAAGCACAGTTATGTGTGAAATCTAGGGTAATAAAACATGCATTTTATATATTTAGAATGGAGCTACCTTGGGTTTTACTCTCTTTTTGCAGGTTTTGTATTTTAAAGGCTTTAAGCATATCGGACGTCATATCTCTTCAACAACAACTACCTAGTGTAGTTGGTGAGCTATGGTGTGCAAAATTCCCTTTCTCACCAGGAGGTCTCAAGTTCGAATTTCATGGTTGTCTTTTTTTGGAGAATTTTGTTGAAGATTTTCTACTTTTTACTCACTTAAAGCACTAAGGGCATGGAGGGGATTTCCACATTCAAATTAGAAGCAAGGAAAATCGTGAAAGGGGTTCCTGCGCAAGAAGAGAAGAAAAAAAAAAGGAGAAATAAATCTTGTCCAAATCTTCTCTCTCCTCCACATCATCACCAAAAGATTGTCCAAATCACACAAAGCAAGAAGGAAAATCGTCCCTTGGAGGGAGAAAAAGAAGAGAAATAAATTAAAAAAAAAAAAAGGAAAGAAAATAAGCAAAAAAAAAAATTTATGGGAAATTTCTCCAATTTTATTTCTCTCTTCTCTCTCCTCCACCTTAGCACTTTTGGTCTCAAAAGATCTCACTACCAATTGTGGATTTCTCCCTTTTAGGAAAGAGAAATTTGTTACCCTACCTCCCCATTCCCTATAAATACAACTCATGTAAGAGGAGGGGAGACACTTCATTCTTCTTCTAGGTTTTTTTTTAGTTGCTCTATCTCTTTCTCTAGTTTTCTCTTTCTCTAGCTCTAGTTCTAGGTTTATGCTTTAAACACTTTTGTAAGTTCTTTTTATTCAATAATGCAAGCACTTTTGTTTTTGATTCAGTTTTTCTTATTTTTATTTTTTAAGCAATTGAAGTTGTAATTTTCAAATTCTAGTTCTAGGCTTAGTTCTAGGTGACAAGAACAAGCTATGAAGCATGTCTTTCAAGTTCCATTTTTTTTTCTTTAGATTTGTTTTCTCTAGTACTAGAAATTTTAGATTTGGTTTATTCCAGATCTGGTTTTTAGTATTGATAGTATCTTAAATCGATCAAGTTTTCAGTTCAAGGGTTGAAGTTCAAGTAAATAGGCTCCCTCAATAGTCTTCTCCCCCCCCCTCTCATTCACTCTTCTGACTACCCTTTCTTTCTTAATTTAGGATTTCAATTTTAATCGTTACAATATTGCTATCCCTTTTCCCCCAAGGTTCATGGCTAGTGTATGTGTTGACTTTGCCCCTCCTAGCCATAGAACCATAATTTATTGCTTTTATTTTAATTGTCTCGCTTTCCCTAAAGCCAAGTAGAATAACCCTTGTAAGAGTGACTCTCTGGTCAAGTAGGGAAACTCATATTATGATGCATCCCTCGGGCTAAGTAGAGAAACCTACTTGTGAGTCTCTCTCTAGCTTTCTCCTCTTTTTTTTACTTTATTTTTATTTCAGCATTTTTTCCTTTATTGTTTTTTTTTTAAATTACGTGGGTTGTTTATTTTTAGTTATTTATTTATTTAATTTTAATTGCGTGGCTTGCGTCTTTAAGTTCTTAGATGACGAATGGTTAGGACATTATTTTAGATACATATGTTTAGGACGGTAATTAGAATTAGATCATAACCATTAATCGGTTCACTTTCGCATTATTAAAAGAAGTAAAAAAATAAAGTGGCTGCTCTCCCTGTGTTCGACCCGTAGCTACACTGATCTGTACACTTGCGGTTACATTTAAAATCTCAAACAGAAAGTGACCAAGACGCTGCATTATTGGGATAGGGGAAGTTGCAATGATTGAAGATAGATTCACCTCTGGTAACCCCACAACACTAATCCAATCTAAATAATTACCAAGTCCTCGAGTCTTCCTGAAAAGGGAATGGGAAATGAAGAAAAGGCTCACCGCGAGTCTGCCACTTCCCATTGATTTGAAAGGCTTCATTTGCTCCCTCCTACAAGAGCCAAGAACCCGAGAGTTGCATGAGCTGAAGCCCTATCCTTTCAGAGGAAGAAGTGTGTATGCAAAATAGAGGAGAGCACAGAGGATGATGGTTTATATGTACTATACCCGAACCAATTGCAATGGGAAGGCTCGTGAAAGTGGTCAAAGATGTGACCGAGGTACCGAGATGGCATCCCTCAATAGGCTCAAAAAGATGGACTTCATAGAAAAAGAATTGAGCAGTCTCCATCGATCTTCACCCCTCAGAAGGTTCGGCTTCCTAGAGCACAAGATTGATCAGCTGGTATTCATGAAGAAGCGGGCACCTGTCCAGAGGAACCATGACGCCACTAAATAAATAGTAGCAACTTTCTCAAAAGGTGAAGAAGGCACTTTGCCACATCTCCTCATCCATCAAGCCACTGAACCACTTCTGAACTGGACAAGCATTGGAGAAAACTTCAAGTTTAATCATGCTATTGGGTCAACTAGCCTAATTACCCCTGACGAAAGCATCAAGCCAGTTATCGAGTCTGTAGTCGAATTTGTTGTTTGTGATTCTATGTCAATAGCCCCTTTTGAGAAGAGCCCAGAGTCCTTATATGATGAATCTGTTACTCCTTCTTTCATGAATGAAATTTCTGATTCCGAGTATGACTTGCCTCCTTTTTCTGATGATGATCTTAATAAATATCAAGAATTAATAAAGCAATGTAAACCAAAGAAATCCCAACCCATCCATGAGAATACTCGGGTTATTAATCTAGGAACCGACTAATGCCTTTGAGAGGTAAAAGTTGGCACTACCCTTGATGACAAAGAATCAGAACGGATGAGTAATCTTCTAAAGGAATTTGCTGAGGTCTTTGCTTGGTCTTACGAGGATATGCTTGGTATCATACCTAACATTGTGCAGCATCGATTGCCTACTTACCCTGGGGCAAAGCCGGTAAAATAGAAGCTCTGAAGAATGCGGCCAGAATGGAGTGAGAAGATCAAAGAAGAAGTTGTGAGGCAATGGAATGTGGGTGTCATACAAATGGTGAAATACCCCCAATAGTTGGCTAATATTGTACTAGTATCAAAGAAAGATGGAAAGGTATGAATGTGCATAGACTATTGAGATCTTAACAAAGTAAGCCCTAAAGATGACTTCCCATTACCTCACATTGATGTATTGGTGGATAATACGGCAGGGAATGCTTTATTATCATTCATGGATGGATTCGCGGGATAGAACCAAATAAGTATGTACTCAGAGGATCGTGAGAAAACAGCCTTCACCACTCCATAGGGAACCTATTGTTAAAAGGTGATGCCTTTTGGACTAAAGAACGCTAGAGCAACCTATCAAAGAGCAGCCACGACCATATTGCATGACATGATGAATAAAGATGTGGAAGTCTATGTGGACGACATGATAGTAAAGTCTAAAGATCGGCAGGGGCATATTCCCGCACTTAGGCGATTCTTTGAAAGAATCAAGAAGTATAAGCTGAAGTTGAACCCCCAGAAGTGTGTATTTGGGGCAATGGCGGGAAAGTTGTTAGGCTTCTTAGTGAGTGAAACAGGCATTGAAGTCGACCCTATTAAGATCAAGGCAATTCAGGAAATGCTACGCCTCGGACTGAGAAGCAAATACGGAGATTCTGGGTCACATCCAATATATTAGCAGATTCATAGCTCAGTTGACTATAATCTATGAACCAATTTTCAAGCTATTGAAGAAGGATCAGCCAATGGAATGGAATGACCAATACCAGCAAGCTGTTGACAAGATCAAGGGATACCTGATGAACCCACCAGTATTGACACCACCGGTAGAAGGAGCAGACTTCTGTTGTAGCTGTCCATGGGAGAATATTCCATGGGCTCTTTGCTAGTATAGAAGGAAACAGAAAAGGGGGCAGAGCATGCCATATATTACCTAAGCAAGAAGTTCTTGGAATATGAGACCCGATACACATCTTTGGAAAGAACTTGTCCTGCATTGATTTGGGAAACTAAAAGGTTACGATACTACATGGTTTCCTATCCAGTGCATTTGATCTCAAAGATGGATCCCATCAAATATCTCTTTGAGAAATCGGCCTTAACAGGAAGGATGGCCCATTGGTTACTTTTGCTATCAGAGTTTGACATCACCTATGTTACTCAGAAATCTATCAAAGGGCAGGCCACAGCTGATCATTTGGCTGCTTACCCCACAGAAGATGGAAGATCCTTGGATGATGCCTTTTCCAATGAAGGAATCGCAGTAGTAGAGGAAGAAGACACAGTTAATGAATGGCAATTATTCTTTGATGGAGCAGCCAATCAAAAGGGATGTGGTGCAGGAGTATTGCTTGTCACTCCTAATGATCTTTATTTACCTTCATCATTCCACCTCGACTTCCCATGTACCAACAACATTACTGAGTATGAAGCTTGTGCTTTGGGACTCAAAACTGCTTTAACCATTGGGGTGAAAAGGATCAAGGTTTATGGTGATTCATACACTGTCATCTGTCAAACACAGGGAAAGTGGAAAACTAGAGATGAGAAGCTAAAGCCATATCAAGATCATCTGGAAGAGGTGATTGAACACTTTGAGAAAATTTCATTCGAATACTTCCAAAGGGATAATAACAGGTTTGCTGATGCCCTTGCAACCTTGGCTTCTATGGTAGAGTGCAACCCTATGGCTTCTATGGTAGAGTGCAACCCTATGGCTAGAGTCCGACCATTCTTGGTGGAACAAAGAAGAAGGCCCATTTATCAGAATTTAGTGAACTCTCTCACTGTGGATGGTCGGTCTTGGTTCATTCACATAGTGGATTTCATCAGGGAAAGGAAGTATCCAGTTGAAGCAACTGATAGAGAGAAGAAGTTTCTGAGAAGATATGCCACCCAATTTATTCTCCAAGAGGATCCGTTATACAAACGGTCCTATGATGGAATATAGTTGTGTGGTAGATGAGGAACAAGCTACAACTATCAAGGAAGAAATTCATTAAGGTCTCTGTCGACCCCACATGAATGCCAAGATG
The DNA here is from genome assembly GCF_013358625.1 of Macadamia integrifolia. NCBI lineage: Eukaryota > Viridiplantae > Streptophyta > Magnoliopsida > Proteales > Proteaceae > Macadamia > Macadamia integrifolia. Next base: position 23,098,112 of record NC_056558.1, read on the forward strand.
TTATCTAAGAAGATCCTCAGGCTAGGATATAACTAAAACACAATGGAAGTAGATTGCGTGGACTTTGTTAAGAAATGCCACAAGTGTCAGATATTTGCTAACATCATATATATCCCACCAACAGAGTTACATTCGCTCAGTTCACCTTGGCCATGCTCCACTTGGGGCATTGATATCATTGTTAAGGTTAACCCTAAAGCATCCAATGGTCACGAGTTCATCTTGGTAGCCATTGATTATTTCACCAAGTGGATAGAATCTTAGTCCTATGCAATCCTCACATCTAATAAGGCAACCAAGTTTATCCAGGAAAACATCATTTCTCGATATGGAGTACCTCAAGAATTGATATCAGATCAGGGATCCCTTTTCTGGGGCTATACTGACAAAATCTGCACAAAGTTTGGTATCAAAGGGCATCAATCTACCACTTACAAGCCGCAGACCAATGGGGTAGTAGAAGCAGCCAACAAGAACATGAAATTCATCCTGTAAAAAATGGCAAAAACACACAAGGATTGGGCTGATAAGTTACCCCTTGCCTTATAGGCAAACCAAACTTCTGTACAATCTTCGACAGGGGCAACTCCTTTCTCTTTGGTGTATGGAGTTGAGGCGGTTCTACCCATGGAAATCCTAGTACAATTCTTAAGGGTGCTTCTTGATAGTCAGCTACCTGAAGGAGAGTGGGTAAAGGTCAGACATGACGAGCTCAACTTTCTCGATGAAAGGCATATGAAAGCCATGGATAATCTGAAGAAATATCAATTGAGAATGTCTAAGGCCTTTAACAAGAATGTAAAGCCCCATCACATAGAGGAAGGTGAACTTGTTCTTCGAGAATAAAGAAGCCTAATTCATGACCCAAGAGGAAAATTCAGGCCCAACTGGAGCGGCCCATTCACTATCAAAGAAATTCTACCAAGCAAAGCTGTGAAACTCATAGAACTCAACGGCGAAGAAATACCTGGACTAGTTAACATGGATCAACTTAAGAAATATTATGTCTGAAAGGATGAATGGCCTGAACAACATCAGGCCTGATTCCTTTTGAGGGATACGTAGGCAACTTGACATGTGCAAGTGTGGTCTCAACCATCTAAAGGCAATAAATCGGTTCCTTGATTAATAATCAAAGTACCTTAAAAGATCATCATAGTTTGTGTCCCCCAAGAATCATCATTTGGCATGAAAGGCCATTAGGTATCTGTCATCCACCCATTGGTCCTTTACTTCTTACCCAGGATTCTATCCCCAAAGAATCGCCATTTGGCATAAAAGGCCATTAGGTATCTGTCATTCACCTATGGTCTATCCATTCTTATCTAGGATTCTATCTCCTAAAAGAAAATCGCTACATGGCACCAGTTTATCAAGGCCAGTTTATTCTCCACCCTTGATCAGTCAAAGTCAAAAAAAAAAAAAAAAAACAAGAAGAGCTTGATGCAACAGTGGTAAAGGCTTGTGTGAATCATTAGCTAATGAGTAATGCTTTGATAAATCATCATATCTTGTTGTTTGTATTGGTTTCAGGAAAATTCATGGGCCCGTTGAATGAGACGTTGAGGAAATGGACCATGGACATAAATATGTGGGCACCAGGATTGCTGGAATCCATGAATGTGTCATTTCTGGGTTGGATTGGATGTCTGAAGCTACATCACAAATTACTTTGGTAGGTGCCTCAACATTGTGATGCCAACCTACATGTATTTCAGTTTGGATTAGCAGAGATTTGCCCAGCTCTTGAAGAATTTCGGGTTTGTATGCTAACTCCACCTAAAGGCAATTTGTTCCAACCCTCTTTGAAGAATGATTTCTTAGAGGAAATATAGGTTTTCTTCGGACGGAAAGAAGAAGAAGTAAAGTAGTTTGTCAGGTAAGGGAATATCGACATTCTGAAGGTGGCTCAGATCTTCATCCAATATCTACCAATGGGAGGAATCCATCAGCAGTGATCCCTAGATGCTTATTTACTTTGCATGATAGCTCATTATGTTCTCCACACTCTCGGGCATGGTGCACCATCTGTTTTTATTGAGGTAGTAAAACAGTTGAAGAAAGGAAATGACATTGTCCCTACGGTTATTGCAGAAACATTCAAGGGATTTGATGACATGAGCTATGGTCATAGATTCGGACTAGACTATGATCAGGGGAGTCCTACTATTTTTCAGATTTGGCTCCTCGAGAAATTGAAGCTCACCATACCATCAAGGGGAAGCCCACTCGAAGTTTTTTGTCACCGAGATAAGAGAGAAGTTCCAAAATTTGACCTTATCACCGATTGAAAGAAGTACTTGTAGGAAAGGACTATGCAAGATATTGCATAGAGGTGTCCAAGGAAGCCACAAGAAGATTTTCTGATGAAGACCCCTAGTCACAACTATGTCAGACTGATGGGATTGAAACACACGTCCTTTTATTTTCCTTTGTACATCAATCGACAATACAGACTCAAGGAGACGGACCCAGAAGAGTTAGTGAACTTTCACCCACCTCAAGAATTGTCTCCCCACCTTGTTATTCACCTATCTCGTGGTCCTCCTTTTCATGTAATTCACTTGGTAATGGAATGAGGAAGTATGTGGATTTTCTTGTTATCCTGATTATTCTAATTATGACTTGAGTTATGGAATTGATTGTGCCTAAGCAGTGCAAAAAAATAAAAATAAAAAGAGAAGAAAGATTTTCTTTGTGCCAAAAGTAAGTTTTCATAGAGATGTTGAAATAAAATAATGAACAAACAAGAGGAGGGAAAAGAAAAAAGAAAGAAAATATCCATGTGTTTGTGTTTGTAGGAAATACAGGAACAAATCCCTATGGGTCAGAAGCCATCATCTGAACCGTACTTTGAACCATCCTCATGAAGCACCGGGGAGTCCACAGATGCTACTCCAACCTGCTCTAGCCTCTGGGTTAGATCCTTAATCAGTGCACCCTGCCGGGTAATCTCCCGATCCTTGGTAACTATCACCTCACACAGGCCATAGTGCATCCTCCTAATCTTAGCATAAACCTCTGGGGACACTTGAGAAAGAACATATCTGCCAAAGGAAGTTAAGAGTTAATTAGGAAATGATCAGATACTCGCATAATCATAAGGAATAGGCAGCCCAAGGGAAGCGTCTACATCTGTGTTCAGCTCCAAAAGATGAGGGAGACTGGGGTTGGCCGCATTGGGATAGGTCCAGGTAGGGAAGCCACAAAAGGGGACATTAGCAACCCTTAGAGACCCACCGGCACTGGTAGAGGGCCCTACTTGTGAAGGATCGGTAGCACTAGCATGCGACCGAACAACAGAAGGATCTACAAGTCTCATTCTCCTATGAAAGAATATCAGTCAAGACTAAAACAAGGAAGAATCTATGGGAAATACTCAAGAAAGGGCAACATACCATTGGACCAGCGGGACCAAGAGGGGTGCACATTGTCTCCTCCTCCAGGAAGGCTCCGTAGTCCCTATTTGGATTGAGAAAGAAGTCCTCCCATACTCCATTAGCCAAGCACCTCATCTCGTCCACTAGAATGATCTCTGGATAGTGCATGGGGGGTGGAGGAAGACCGGGAGAAGGACGTGGATCGATATCTGACCACTGGGGTATTACTCTCTCCTGAGTACCAGGCATGGCCCCACAGGCCCTGGAAAAGGACTCGATTCTCAAACAATTGATGAACCCAGCCTATTCTCTCAGAATCTGGAAACATAAGGTCATGGAATGGTCTCCAAGCAACCTACAAAACCAAGGAAGGGTAAGTACAACATCAGGAAAATAGAATTTTAGTGTCAGACATGGCATACCTCAGTGAGATCATTCAAAAGAGAACGAGCGGTGGTCCCCAGAGGATGATGTAAGTCTGAACCACCTATTTATATCCCCATTTTGTGGCTAGGGGGAAGAAGAATGCATCAGGATCCCTTAGTTTAGGGGCTATGGTTCCCAGATGCTCAAAACATCAAGGTTGTTTCAAGAAATCAAAGTAAGAAAGTACAGACCAAATGACTGGAAGAAAATAGATATGAGAAGGAAAGTTACCTGGATGACGTAGCCTGCCCCCTTAAGGCCCCTATCCCCATAGGACAGCAAGTCCAAGGACCATAGAAGATATGCATAGGCGGCCCCATCCCAGTCTCAGGTATCTACTGTGTGAAGATCTTTGAGGAAGAACACCAGGCGGATATCTACTCTCCCTTAGAGGTCACTGAAGAGGCATTGACCCACGGCAAATAGCAGGAAGGAACATGCTTTCTGAGACATGTTGCCTGGATTCTCCCCCAGGCCAACTTTCTACCATCGGGTACTAATCTCCCCTATGCGAATGCACATCTAGCAAGCTTTAATGGTGATACCGGTCATATCTGTGAACTCCCTGGCAGCCAAGAATCCTACGGGTAGGGTCATGGTTCTACCCCCAAATGGAATGCCTGTCAAGGCATAGAAGCACATAGGCGTAATGGTGATCTCGCCAACTGGAAGGTGAAAGTGTGAGTACTCAGCCACCACTACTCTATCAGGGCCCCCACCAATGCCAGATTAAACTTTCGAGTCTCTACAAGGGCCAACCGGCATAGATAGGTATCATCAACCATCTCCTTCACCCTGCAAGGGAGCATCCTATGCCAAGACTTAACCATGTTCGGGTGGCCATAGGAGGCTAAGGTGGGCGATTCCTTCCCCTCGTGTTAATGAAAATAATAAATAAATAATAAAAGAAGAGAAACAACAAAAAGCAAAAACATAACAAAACAGGAAAAAAAGATTATCAAAATAATGAATGAAATGTAAAGACTTACCCAGGAACCCCATATGGAGTTGCAGATGTGATTCAGGCTATTGTAAAACCCAGTCGGCCAGACCCTCATCCCTGTGGGAAGGACTGCTGCAACTCTCGAGCTGGACCTCTCCCAGAGTCTTCCTCTTCCTCCTTTCAATCATATTTTTAGAAATTATAAAAAGCCCTAAAAACTTTCACAAATTGCAAGAAGCCCCAAAAAGTTTTCCAATTTACACAAAAGCCCACGAGAATGTCAAATTTTCTAAATAGCTCCTCCATCAAGAACAAGATGAATATCTTCAAGAAGTCCAAGAGCAAAATGAAGAACACCAAGAACAAGAGGAAAAACTTCAAGAAAAACCAGAGGGTCCCAAGAACTCACTTCACTCAGAAAAGTTGGAATAAAGAATGAACAAGGGAGGGGGAAGAAATTGTGAAATGATTCTCTAATTTATTGATAATTGATTATTTATTTTATTTGATAATCATCTGTTTGTCATCATCAAAAAGGGGAAGATTGTTAGGGATATGCCCACACTCCTATAGTTGGTTTTGATGATAACAAACATATCAAGGTATTTCACAATTTGCCGTCAAGTATTGTTTTGTAAAGACTTCATATCAAAGATCGAATTTGATGAATGAAAGGAAGAAATGAAGATTAAAGTCATCAAGATCTTACACTGATCTTACACTATAGAGTAATTTTGTGTGTGAAAACTTAGTTGTCCATGGCAAAAAGAAATCCTGGAGACGACCCTAGAGGTGGACTAGCGCAGGAAAGGGGAAGACAACTTCGGCTGACTGATCTTTGGAAGGCTCACTCTTCCTCGATGCTGGCAGTGACAACTTGTGACATTGGGGAGGAGGGGGGAAGTGGTTCTGCGGCCATTACAGGGGTGGCAAGGAAATCATATGCCTCTATAGTTGGATCGGAAGAGGTTGCTTTGGATAAAGGGATCCGGAGTGGGAATCACTCTGCTCAAAAATCATTTGACAAGGTAGAAGATACAGTTTTTTCAGTGGTGGATGATCTACCTGAGCCCCGTTCATGCCAAAAATTCAACGAAAGTGATCATACCTCCGGAGGAGTATGAGGATCGCTTAAATAATTACAAATTTGCCCTGATTGGTCGTATCAATTTTCATTTTATCTCACTGGATGATGTTCGTAAAGAAGCAAGGGAGAGTTGGAAATTGAAAGGAAAGGTGAAGATGGTGCCTATGGGGAAAGGTTTCACCATCATTCAGTTCGTTTCTGAAGGGGATATGGCTCTGATGTGGAGGCGGCCCTATAAGGGTTGGAAGGCAATACGTTCGCTTTCAAAGATGGCATCCAGATTTTAGTATCCATGAAAAACAAATCAGCAAGGCCCTAGTTTGGGTGTGGTTCCCAGATCTGCCTTTAGAATATTGGCATGAGAAGGTTCTATCGATGATGGCCAAGGCGATAGGGCAGCCGGTTGCACTTGATCACCGCACCAAAAATGTTCTATATGGGAACTATACCTGTGTCCTAGTTAAGATGGAAATCGGAGCGCCAAGGCTTGAAGAAATCCAGGTCGAACGTAGGCAACCTAGAACCGAGAATTTATTCTGGTTTAAGAAGCAGGTGCTCTACGAGGACTCTCTGGGGCAATGCGGCTTCTACAAAAAGCTGGACCATCAGGTACATGTATGCCGTGAAAAGAAGGCACATGGTGAGAAGAAGAATTCTCTAGACAAGGTGGGGCTTCCAGGAGCGGTGTATGAAGAAGATAGAGTCGACTCAGGTAGGGGTGACTCGTTGGGTCAAAATGGTACCTCTATGGAAAGATTTGGCCAATATTTAATGCCAAAAAATTCAAATGTTCAGCAGCCATTTCAAAACACTGAAGGGGGAGGGATTGAATCTGTGTCGACCAATATTAGCTCCTCTCGGTTTCCTTCTATGGAGAAGGGAGAGATCTTAATTGATTTTATTGCTTCAAATCACAATACTACCCAATCCAATTCGGGTAAGCAAATATTAACATAGGATAAGGAGGTGGGTAGTATGGAAACATCTCCAAAGGATTTGGCGCTGGAAGGAGAGGAATCCAATATGGATTCGTCAGATGATGACCCAAATTCGACTGAGGATGATGTGGACCGGTCTGGCTCAGAGTCAAGTTCGGAGATGGAGTCGGACCCAGACCAACTTGATACAATTGATGGAGGAGAACCAAACCAGCTTGGGCTTCACTCTAATGATGAACCAACTATGATGTCGCCTAAAGAGAACTGCGTGGTGGTGACTCAGTGTGCTGTGAGAGTTTCAACAAGACCAACAAGGTCAGGGACAGATTTAGGTAGCTCCCGTGGTGGGCTAGTGGGTAGAGGTGGTCATCCCAAGGACAACGGAGTGCACGTGGCATCATCGACCACTACTTTGAGCATAAGGGAGGTGACTAGGATGGGGTTCTGGCTATGGATAAAGTGGTGGAGAAAGCAAAAAAAGGGAATGAACTAGGGGATAAAAGGGGAAAATCGAAGCAAGGTGGTGGTCAGACCTTGAGGTCTAATAAGGCTAAAGGGAAGAATTAATTCCTATGGGAATTTTTTTTGGAATATCAGGGGTGTAAAGAAGGCAGCGGCTGCTCGAGCGTTGCAAAAATTTTTACATGACTCCTCCCCAGAAGTTGGTCTGCAGAGCGGAACCCATGGTGGACTCTTTATCCTTCCCTTCTGATCTTTTTGATCGCCTTGGCTTCAGGGCCAAATTAATTCGTAATTCTCATCACGATAAGGTTCCTAACCTTTGGATTATTTGGAAAAATTCTCTAAGGTGGCTGGTGGTCGTTCAATCATCGGAGCAACTGATCTCAATCTCTCTAGAATGGAATGGTCAGATGGTGTTGATTTCTATGATTCAAGCCTCTTGCTTTAGGGCCGAGCGTAGGTATTTATGGATGAATTTGGCTGCATTAGCCTCTTTCTCCCTTCCATTGGCAATCATTGGTGACTTTAACGCCACGCTCTACTCCCATGAGAAGCAGGGTCCAAGTAGATTTAATGTGGGTGTTGCGGTGGAGTTTCAACCGATGGTGGATACATGTGAGTTGATCAACACCCCATGCTTAGGGATCCAAATTTACCTCGACGAATAATAGACTTACAAGTCATATGGCAGCAGTGCTCGATAGAATTTTCTTCAATGCTCGTTGGTTAGATGTTTTTGGTGATTGTACTCAACAGGTCCTCCATCGGTCAGTGTCAGACCATTCCCCTATTTTAATCTCTTCAGCGGCAGCCCCTAAGCCTAAGAATGCCCCTTTCTATTTTCATCATTTTTGGATGGAAGAGGGGTCTTTTGAGGAGCTCGTGTGAGAAGTGTGGCTCAGGGAAGTAAGGGGCGGCCCAATTGGAAGGCTTGTCCAGAAATTAAAGGCTGTGAAGGGTGCGCTTAAGGGGTGGGTGAGACAGATGTTTCCAAATGCTGATTTGGCCCTAAAGGAAGCTACTGATGATGTGGTGGAGGTGCAGCGATCATTGACCAGATTGGTATGACTGATGAGCTATTTTCTAAGGAAGCAGAGGCTAAAACAAAGCTCTTAAAAGCAGTGGAATTACATGAAAAACTTTGGGAAGAGAAAGCTCGCTGTAAGTGGGCTAAATTAAGGGATAGAAATTCAAAGTTTTTTCATTTATCAGTGAAGGTGCGACGTGTCAAAAACTGTATTCGCTCACTGAAGAAACAAGATGGATTGGTGGTTTCAGAGCAGGGCAATTGGCAGAATATATCTCGAATTATTTTCAAGACTTCCATAAGGCCGATCAATGTGAAACCTATTCGGAACTGCTTCAGGTCATCCCCCAGGAGGTGAATGGAGAAGATTCATTGGCTTTAGAATTTATCCCTGAGATGGACGAAATAAAGAGGGTGGTTTGGAGTCTTGATCCAGAGAGCTCGCCGAGCCCTGATGGCTTCCCAGGAGCCTTCTTCAAAAGTGTTGGGATATTGTTGGCGTAGACTTTTGTGAGGCTATGCATGCTTTTTTCAGAGGTGGTAAGCTACCCAATGGGGTGAACAATAGCTTGGTGGCTTTAATCCCGAAGGTGGAAGGGGCAGCATCCTTGGATAAGTTTCGCCCCATCTGTATGGCAAACTTCTTTTGTAAGGTGCTGTCAAAGATAATGGCTGAGCGGTTGTCTTGTCTCCTCCCTCACTTGGTGTCAGAAGAACAAGGGGTGTTCCAAAAGGGTAAGATAGTTTCAGCAAACATTGGCTTGGCATCGGAGTTGGCAAACTTATTACACACCTCTTTTGGGGGCAGTGGTATGGGGATCAAGGTGAATGTGCAAAAGGCCTATGACACGCTGTCATGGGACTTCCTCTTTGCAGTGTTGAAGAGGTTTGGCTTCTCGGAGGTATAGTTGAGCTGGATTCATGAGATTTTGGTTTCATCTAGAATTTCTATTTTGTTTAATGGTGGTCCAATAGGCTTTTTCGGTGTGGAGCAGGGTTTGAGGCAAGGGAACCCGATTTCCCCTATGCTATTTATCTTAGCAGAGGAAGTTCTGTGTAGGGGTTTGAATGGTTTATTGAAGGAGGGGAAAATAAAGGCTCTCCCTGGGCCGCGAGGGGCAGTGGTTCCTACTCACTTGCTCTTTGCCGATGATATTTTTATATTCATAAACGCTGCTGCCAAACATGTTAAATGTCTACGTGATTTCCTCCACAATTATCAACTTTACTCAGGTCAAAAATTCAATCTGGACAAGAGCAAAATTTTCTTCGGCAAAGATGCTCCCCACGGGAAGTGGTTTATAATGGACTTGATTGGAATCCCAATTTATGCACTGCCTACGAAGTATCTTGGGGTGGAAATCTTTAAAGGAGCTGTCAAAAAAGATAGGCTACTCCCCTTGATGGACAAGATCAAGGCTCATTTGCAAGGATGGAAAGGTAAACTGCTATCCATGGCAGGTAGGGCTGACCTGATTCGATATGTCATCTCAGGTATGCCTATCCATAATTTTTTAGTTTATTGGTGGCCTGAGTCGGTGATAAAAATAGTGGAGCGATGGATTCGAAACTTCCAGTGGTTAGGAGAGATTGACACGGTGAAGAAAATATTGGTTAAGTGGGAGGATGCGTGTAGACCCAAAGCGGAAGGGGGCCTAGGAATCAGAAGACTTAGGGAGGTGAATTGTGCAGGCGTTCTTGAGAGCAAGGTTCATGGACGAAGGTGGTGATCTCAAGCAGGGGTATAAGTCTTCCTTCGTTCTAAAAGGCATTTCAAAGATGTGGAAGTTTGTCCCTTCTTCTAAGCGCTGGATGGTGGGGAATGGTGAGGACATTCTCTTTTGGCATGATAGATGGTTGGGCCCTTTGTCAATTGCAGAGCAATCTCCCCTCCTTCCCTCTCATTTCCATAATAACTCATGTAAAGTAGCAGAATTTATTGTGGATGGCAAGTGGTCTATGCCACCGAAGGTCTGGTGATGCACCCTACACTTTGCCACCTATGCCTCAAAAGACCTATGCAGCCTCTAGACCAACACTACCCCCACAGGGCCAGAGACCATAGGGAAGGGTGTTTTCCATGACTTCTGAAGATACAGAGGATGCACCCGGTGTAGTGAGGTACATTATTGATATCATTATTGCCTGCACTTGTGTTATTTGACTCAGGAGCCTCGCATTCGTTTGTGTCACCAGCATTTGCAAGAAAGATGGGAATTCCACCCAAAGAAAGTGTTTGGTAATGAGTACCCCTACAAGAAGTGTAGTAGGTCTGAATTATGTATATGAGCCTTGTCCAGTGACCATAGTTGGACATGAGTTGAACACTCACTTGATCGAGTTGGATATGACCGACTTCGACGTGATTCGAGGGATGGACTAGTTGTCCATATATAGAGCCAGTGTGCTATGTCCCAAAAAGATGATCATTTTTAGACCTCATGATGAGGATGAGTTTGTCTTTCAAGGGGATAAGCCCAAGAAACCCAAAAAGGTTATAATATCAGCACTCCAGATGAAGAAGCTACTGGATAAGGGATGTCAAGCTACCTACCATCTGTGATAGATATTAAGATAAAGGTTAGACCATTGATTGAGTTAGATGTAGTGAGGGAGTTTCCCGATGTATTTCTGGATGACTTGACAGGTTTGCCCCTGGACCAAGAGATAGAGTTTGCTATAGATCTACTCCCCGGCTTGACACCAGTGTCAAAGGTCCCTTACCATATGACCCCCATAGAGTTAAAGGAATTACAAGTGCAACTTTGGTAAGGGGCCTTTGACACTGTTACCATGCCAGGGAGTAGATCTATAGAAAACTTTGTCTCTTGGTCTGGGGGCAAACCTATCAAGTCATCCGAAAATACATCGGGAAACTCCCTCACCACATCTAGCTCGATCAATGGTCTAACTTCTTGGTGAACAGTACCGGTACTCCCCACAGAGACACATTAAGTCTAATGAATCCCTTCTTCAGAAGATCCTGAAGTACTATTCGTCAAGAAGGACGAAAGTATGAGGCTGTGCATTGATTACTGGGAGCTTAATAAGCTAACCATCAAGAACCGATATCCTTTACCAAGGATAGATGATTTGTTTGATCAGTTGCAGGGTACCAAGGTATTCTCCTAGATTGACCTTAGATCGGGCTACCACCAGCTCAGGATCAAGGATAGTGATGTCAGTAAGACAACCTTTAGATCAAGGTATGGACATTAAGAGTTCTTAGTGATGTCATTTGGGTTGACCAATGCACCAGCTGCATTTATGGATTTGATGAACTGGGTATCCTAGGATGTCTTAGATAAGTTTGTGATCGTGTTCATTGATGAGACATCTTGGTATACTCCAAGAGTGTGGAGAAACATGTTCATCTGAGATTAGTACTGCAACGCCTAAGAGAGAAGCAACTCTACACCAAATTCAGAAAGTGTGAGTTCTGGTGGTCACAAATGGCATTCCTAGCCATATTGTTTTAGACAAGGGTATAGAGGTTGACCCAGGTAATGTGAAGGCAGTTTTAGAATGGGAGACTCCAAAGAGTGTGGCAGATATAAGTAGTTTTCTGGGATTGGCCAAATACTATAAGAGGTTTATTGAGAACTTCTCCCGTATTGCCACCCTAATGACCCGACTCACACGAAAGGGTGTGAAATTTGAGTGGTCTGATGCTTGTAAAAAGTGCTTCAAGGAACCAAGGCAAAGGTTGGTATCACCTTCAGTGTTAACTATTCATATCGATACAGGTGGTATGGTTGTGTATAGTGATGCCTCTAAGATGGGATTGGGTTGTGTATTGATGCAGCACAGGAAAGTCATTGCTTATGCATCCCTCCAGTTGAAGGATTATGAGAGGAACTACCCCACCCATGATTTGGAATTGGCAGCAGTGATTTTTGCACTAAAAATCTGGAGACATTACTTGTATGGTGAGAAGAGTGAGATCGACAGTGACCATAAGAGCCTCAAGTACTTCTTCACCCTAAAGGAGCTCAACATGAGACAGAGGCGTTGGTTGGAGTTAATAAAGGACTATAACTGTACTATCCACTATCACCCAGGAAAGGCCAATGTAGTAGCTGATGCACTTAGTCAAAAATTCCAGTCACTAACTATCGCATCACTAACCACCAATGAGCATCTCATAGAGGAGGCCAGGAAACTTGATTTGGAGCTACTAGTCGAAGTCACCTTGTCACTATCGGCATTGGTGGTATAACCTAGTCTGGTGGATAGGATCACTGTAGCTCAAGGTATTGTAGCAGAGTTGTAGAAGCTAATAACAAAATGCAAGGAAGGAACCCAGAAGGACCCGAACTTCTCTGTAACTGAAGGTGGAATTCTCAATTTCAAAGGGAGGTTATGTGTGCGTAGTGATGGTGATTTGAGAGACACCGTTTTGAGAGAGGCACATAGTTCTTCATACTCTATTCACCACGGTAGCACTAAAATGTACAAGGACCTTAAGGGTTCCTACTGATGGAAGGAAATGAAAAATGATGTGGTCACACATGTGTCTAGATGCCTCACATGCCAGCAAGTTAAGGCTAAAAGACAAAGGCCCACGGGTTATTACAGTCACTACCCATTTCGGAGTGGAAATGGGAGAATATTACCATGGACTTCGTCACAGGCCTACCCTGCACTCAGAAGGGTATGGATGCCATTTGGGTAGTTGTGGACCACTTGACTAAGGTAGCTCACTTCATCTCAATCAAGGTCACATTTTCTATGGATAAGTTGGCTAACTTATATATTGACAACATCATCCGATTGCATGGTGTATCGGTTAGCATCATTTCTGATCGAGACCCCAGATTCACTTCCAAGTTTTGGACATGTGTGCAGAAGGCTATGGGTACACAGTTGAATTTCAGCACCGCATTTCACCCACAGACCGATGGTCAATCGGAGAGGACTATCCAGACATTAGAGGACCTACTTCAAGCATGTGCCTTGGATATAAGTTACAGTTGGGATGAGCACATTTCCCTTATTGAGTTCTCCTACAACAATAGTTATCAGGCAACCATTGGAATGTCCCCATTTGAAGCACAATATGGAAGGAAGTGCCAAACTCCATTCTATTGGGACGAGGTTGGTGAGCGACATATTCGGGGTCCAGACTTGATACAGGCTACTAGTGAGAAGGTAGGTGTGATCAGAGAAAGAATTAAAGTAGCTCAGTCCAGATAGAAGAGCTATGCAGATGTCAAGAGGAAGCACTTGGAATTTGGAATTGGAGACAAAGTCTTCTTGTGAATCTCCCCAGTTAAAGGGGTAATGCGGTTCGGCAAGAAGGGAAAGTTGAGTCGGAGGTTTATAGGGTCGTACAATGTACTAAAGAGGATCGGACTGGTAGCTTACAGGATAGCTCTACCACCAGAGTTAGAGGGTACACATAATGTCTTCCATATGTCCATGTTAAGGAAGTACATTCCTGACCCCACTCAGGTCTTGACTTACATACCCGGTGAGTTTGATGAGGACCTTGGTTACACCCTTGCCCTGACCCAGTTTAATTTGAACTATTGTGATAGGTCTCGGACTGGAGGTGGGAAATAACACCAAATTTTGGCTCGCAACTGCCCACTACCGAAGGGGGAGAGATGAGCCCACATATTTCTGCATCGTTTGTCAGCCAAACTGGAGGGGATTCAGACTTTTCGACCCCAGACAGTAAGTGACCCGACATCCAACATGCACCAAAATTATCGAAAGACCATGAACACAGCCTAGGGAAACTACCCGTGTGAGACCAGCTGTTGGACAAATCTTACCTTTTTTATTTAAAATTGGCAGGTCCGTCAAAATATTGGCAGACCCGTCACAAAAGTTTCCTTAAAAATCTATTTTTGGTAAATTTCCTTTTTTGTAGGCAAATGGGGGGCTCATGGGCAGACCTGGTAGGCCCGTGAGGGTCCTTGAGGGTCCATGGGAGGATCCGCCAAGCTGACCAAAAAATGGTGGGCTTGGAACAAATTGGGTCCAAATCGGGTCGATTGTTACCCCATTTCGGCTTCTAAAAGTGATTTTGAGAGATTCGGTGGTCTAATTTTTGCGTGCGATATATCATTGGAATCATCTTTCAGAGCATTATCTAATAGTGTGGGTTTTGAGCCCCTTATTCGCTCAAAAAATCAAAGCCAGCAAAGACGGGACTTCTGCCCTTTTACCAGCTGGGGGTTTTTTTGACAATCCTAATTCATGCCATTTTCGCGCCATTGGAGAGTATTTAGAATCAATTTTTCAAATTGTAAAATTGGCCCAGGGCTAGATTAGGGTTTTGGGTTGTATCAGGGTCACTACTGAATTCAAGATTGAATTAGGGTTTAAGGTCAGTGTCGGGTTCAGGATAGATTAGGGTCAAGAGTGGATTTTTGAGTCACAACCATCAACTGGATTGTCACCAAAGGCCTACATGTAGAGCACTGCTCCCTAAACCTGGTTTATTGACCTATTGGTTTGGTTTAGTCATGTAGGAATTGAACCGGCAAGGGTTAATACGGTGCCCTACGGTGTATGACAGCAAGGGTGACATCAAATGCAGGGTGGTCGGACAAAATTGAGCCAGTACCGAATGTGGTTCGCATGCCTAAGCCATGCCCTTGCACATATTATAAGGTTATGTACAAGTAGGGAAGGTATGTTCCAGTATATGATGATGAGAACTTGGTTCGCAACAAGTGGCGGGAGTGAAATATGCGTTGAGAACCCATTTCCCATCGAAATCTAGCAAGGTTGGCCATGTTCTAGCCAACAGGTGGGTGGTCACTGGTGTGTGCAACTGTTACACCGGTGCCCTGACCCTATCTAATTTAAACTATTGTGATAGGTCTCAGACTGGAGGTGGGAAGTACCACTGGATTTTGGATCGCAGCTGCTGATGAGCACATTTATGTGTGAAATCTAGGGTAGTAAAACATGCATTTTACATATTTAGAATGGAGCTACCTTGGGTTTTACTCTCTTTTTGCAGGTTTTATATTTTCAAGGCCTTAAGGATTATCGGGCGCTATATCTTCAATTTTACACGTAAAGAGGTCTTATTTCTTTCCATGGTTGCGAAGAGGACGAAATTCTGAGCAAGATGGACGTGTTCAATTAAAAGTACACATTCGTTTGGTCACCCGTACAAATGATTATTCTTTTTCGGGTCAGAAAAAGAATAATGGATCAGAACTGAACCGAGATGCAGAACCAGCCCGTTTGCAATTGTCCCAGAGGTACAAGGAATACTCCAAATGCCAACAAGGATCGATGGACCACATCCTTAAGTGATTAAAGATTTGTTTTTGGTAACAACAACTACCTAGCTTAGTTGGTGAGCTATGGTGTACAAAATTCCCTTGCTCACCAAGAGGTCTCAAGTTCGAATCTCATGGTTGTTTTTTTTAGAGAATTTGTTGAAGATTTCCTGCTTTTCACTCACTTAAAGCACTAAGGGCATGGAGGGGATTTCCACATCAAATTAGAAGCAAGCAAAATCGTGGAAGCAAGTTGCACAAGAGAAGAAAAAAAAAAGGAAAGGAAAATCGTGGAAGCAAGAAGAGAAGAAAAAAAAAAGGAAAGAAAAAAAAGGGAGAACCAAAGATTGTCCAAATCTTCTCTCTCCTCCACATCATCACCAAAGATTGTCCAAATCACACAAAGGAAGAAAAAAAATCGTCCCTAGGAGAGAGAAAAAAAGAAGAAAAATAAATTAGAAAAAAAAAGGAAAGAAAATAAGCAAAAAATTATAGGAAATTTCTCAAAATTTATTTCTCTCTTCTCTCTCCTCCATCTTAGCACTTTTGGACTCAAAAGATCTCACAATCAATTGTGGGTTTCTCTCTTTTAGGAAAGAGAAAATTGTTACCCTACCTCTCCATTCCCTATAAATACAACTCATGTAAGAGGAGGAGACACAATTTATTCTTCTTCTAGTTTTTTTAGTTGCTCTCTCTCTCCCTCTCTCTCTCTTTAGTTCTAGTTCTTCTCTATTTTTGCTTTAATCACTTTTGTAATAGTTTTTTTTTGTCAATTAATGCAAGCATTTTTTTATTTTTATTCAGCCTTTTTATGTTTATGATTTTTTTCAATTGGGTTGTAATTTTTTAAGTTATAGTTCTAGGCTTAGATCTAGGTGACAAGATCACGAGCCGTGGAGCAATTTTTTTTCAAGTTCAAGCATTGATTCAAGTAAGTAGGCTCCTTCAGTAGTCTTCTCTCCCCCCTCTCATTTCCTCTTCTGACTACCCTTTCTTTCTTAATTTAGGATTTTTATTTTCAGTCGTTACATTATTGCTATCCCTTTCCCCCAAGGTTCATGGCTAGTGTATGTGTTGGCTTTGCCCCTCCTAGCCATAGAACCATCAATTTATTGCTTTTATTTTAATTGTCTCCCTTTCCCTAAAGCCAAGTAGAGAAACCCTTGTAAGAGTGACTCTCTGGTCAAGTAGGGAAGCTCATATTATGATGCATCCCTCGGGCTAAGTAGAGAAACCTACTTGTGAGTCTCTCTCTAGCTTTATCCCCTTTCTTTTACTTTATTTTTATTTCAGCTTTTATTTTTTCCTTTATTATTATTATTTTTTAATTGCATGGGTTGTTTATTTTCAGTTATTTATTTATTTAATTTTAATTGCGTGGCTTGCGTCTTTAAATTCTTAGATGACGAATGGTTAGGACGTTATTTTTAGGACGGTAATTAGAATTAGATCACAACCATTAATCAGTTCACTTTCGCATTATTAAAAGAAATAAAAAATAAAGTGGCTGCTCTCCCTGTGTTCGACCCGTAGCTACACTGATCCGTACGCTTGCGGTTACATTTTAAATCTCAAACAAGTTTTTGGCGCCGTTGCCGGGGAGACAGTTCCATGTTATTTTTCACTTTCTTTTGGTAAATCGGAGTGCTTTGTTTGCTTTGTTTTATATTTTTCCTTTTCTTTTATTGAATTCCTGAGAAGAACAACTTGCAATAATAGTTGTATCAGTGGAGGTCGCCATGCCTCACAGTATGATAAAGACAGGTTTCGCCCTGTAGCAGTACCTCAGGAATTGACCTGAGCAACCCCAGATCCCTGCCGGTAAGCTCCCAAAAAACCAAAAAAATTCAAAAAAATCAAAAAAAATCAAAAAAATCAATCAAAAAAATAAAAAAAAAGAGTTTTGCTATCCATTCTTTTGTGCTTGTCTTACTTTAGTTGCGGGTAGTTTTCTGTTGCATGAGTGTTAGGTGGGTACGTAATACTAAGAATCGGTTAGAAAGAAGAGATCCAACAAGTAGTGACCCTATACGTTTGCTCTCTTTAAAACCCTTCAATATGGGAGACCAACAGCAAAACCCTTCACCTAAATCTCTGAAAGATAGGTTCTACCCTGCTAGAACAGCCCAACCTTCCTGCATAGTTCTACCACAAGCCCAGGGCAATAATTTTGAACTCAAATCTCAATACATCACTATGTTGCCCCACTTCCATGGGTTGACCTCTGAGGATGCATACCTATTTCTAAGGGAATTTGAAGAGGTATGTGTTCTAATTAAGATCCAACAGCTTTCTGATGATGCTGTTAAGCTTAGGTTTATCACTTTTGCATTGAAAGACCAAGCTAAGAAGTGGTTGTATGGGTTACCCACAAATTCCATAACCTCATGGGAACAGTTCACAGTTGTCTTCCTTAAGAAGTTTTTCCCAACTCACAAGACCAATAAGCTTAGAAGTGATATCCTTCAGTTTAGGCAAAAGCCTAGTGAGTCATTTTCCAAACTTATGGAGAGATTCAAGGATCTACTCCAAGAATGCCCTCACCATGGCCTAGACCTATGGCATTTATGTCAAATAATTTATGAGGGTATTGATTACCCAACTAAACAAATGATAGAGTCTATGTGCCCTGAGGGATTCACATCCTTTACAGATGAAGGAAAGGCATGGGAATTCTTACTTGACTTAGCTGACAAAACCCGTGAGTGGGAATCAACCCAAGAGAGTGAAAGAACCATAGGAGGAAAAGGATATTTTGTGGATGGGATAGTAGCCAAGGAAGCCCATTTGGATAGCCTAATCAAGAGGATTGAGGCTATTGTTCCTAGAGAGCCATCATCAGTCAATTTGGTTAAGATTTGTGCTTGGTGCCAATCCCCTGGACATGTCATAGAAGAATGCCCCAACACCTCTGGGGGCACTTCTAATGATAGTGTTAATGCCTTATACCAGAATAATCCATATAGTAACACCTACAATCCAGGATGGAGAAATCACCCAAATTTCTCTTGGAATCAGGGCAACCAAGCAGGACCTTCCAATTTCTATAATCAAGGTCAACCTGGACCCCAAAGGCCTCCCTTTGCACAACAATCTTTTTCCCAAAATACTTTTCCTAGGTCAAATGTAGGACCTCAGGCGAGTTTTCCTAGGGCCCCTCTTCTATCATCTTATCAGCAACCCCCTGGGTTTACCAACACTGGAGAGGCAAGTAGAATAAGTGACTTGGAAAAAAATATGGCCCTCCTCATGACAAGCCATCAAAATCTTACGAGAGAACTTACCCAAGTTGTCTCAATTATGCGTGAGAGGGAGAAGGGAACTTTACCCAGTCAACCAGAGCCTAACCCTAGGCATCATCAGCCTGTTAGTTTACAAGGACCAACTAATGCACCACTGAATATAGTACAAGGTCAGACTCAACAAGGGCCCTCTAACCAATGTAATGTTGTTTATGCCCTTAGGAGTGGTAGAGAGTACCTACAGAGCGTTCCTAAATCTTCCCCATCTATTACTCCTGTTAACTCTTCTTCAGTTGAGGACACAAGTGTGCCTCTTGTTCCAGGTTCGTCTGATGAACCTAAAGATTTTTCTGAAACTAAAGATGATTTGGTTGAGGAAACCAAAAATGATTCTTCTGAACAGGGGCAAATCCCTAACAGTCCTTATGTTCATCCTGTCCCATTTCCTAATCGCTTGGTAAACAAAAAGAAGACTGCTTCCATGGATAAAATTTTAGAAGTCTTCAAAAAGGTAGAAGTGAACATCCCTCTTTTGGATGCCATATCCCAGATCCCCGCCTATGCAAAGGTACTGAAAGATTTGTGTACTCACAAACGTATCACTAGTGTGCCCAAAAAGGCGTTCTTGGCAGGTAACATTAGTTCAATAATTACTCAGCCCATAGCAGCCAAGTATAAGGATCCAGGGAGCCCTACCATATCTTGTGTCATAGGCAACACCTATATTGAGCATGCCTTACTTGACCTTGGCGCAAGTGTGAATCTTTTACCTTACCATGTGTACAAGCAACTAGGATTGGGAGAATTGAAAGCCACTGGAACTACTCTTCAGTTGGCAGATAGGTCTGTTAAGATTCCTAAAGGGATGGTTGAGGATGTCTTACTAAAGGTGGGGGAATTTATTTTCCCTGTTGATTTCATTGTGTTAGATACTAAGCCCTTCTCAACCAAGGATGAGATCCCAATAATTCTAGGAAGACCATTCTTGGCTACCAGTAATGCATTAATCAATTGCCGGAATGGTTTCCTAAGATTATCTTTTGGTAACCAAACTGTTGAGTTTAACATGTTTAGGATTGGCAAGCAACCACATATGGAAGAAGAGATCAATATGCTTGAGGATTTTTTTGATTTTTCTGATGATTTAGTTACCAACTTTGATATTGATTTTGATTCAGAATTCCAAGAGTGTATGGATGAGTTGGATGATGATAGTGAAAATTTCTTTTCTGAAGTCTTGAGTCTTCACACACTTGTGGAGCCCTTAGGACCCCTTTCCAATTCCATTCCCAAACCTTCCATAGTTGAGCCCCCTAAGCTAGATCTTAAAGAGTTGCCATCTAATTTGAGATATGCTTTCCTAGGGCCTGACCAGACTCTTCCTGTAATAATTTCTTCAAATTTGACTTCTAGCCAGGAAGAGGAGTTACTTAAAGTGTTAAAAGATAATAAGGAAGCCCTAGGTTGGACCATGGCTGATATCAAGGGTATAAGCCCTTCTATTGTGCAACATCATATACATCTTATGGAGGATTCCAAACCATCCACGGAACCCCAAAGAAGAGCTAACCCAGTGATGATGGAAGCCATTAAGAAAGAGATCCTAAAGTGCTTGGATCATGGAATAATTTATCCTATTTCTGACAGCCAATGGGTAAGCCCAGTTCACGTAGTGCCTAAGAAGTCTGGTGTGACTGTAGTTCCTAATGCCAATAATGAGTTGATCCCTACCCGTGTCCAAACAGGATGGCGTGTGTGCATTGACTACAGGAAGTTAAATGCGGCAACCTGGAAGGACCACTTCCCATTGCCATTCATTGACCAGATGTTAGAGAGGTTAGCTGGACATGAATACTATTGCTTTCTTGATGGATATTCTGGCTATAACCAAATCCCAATTGCTTTAGAGGACCAACATAAGACCACTTTTACATGCCCATATGGAACATTTGCTTACAGGCGTATGCCCTTTGGGCTTTGCAATGCCCCTGCTACGTTCCAACGATGCATGATGAGCATTTTTTCTGACATGGTCGAAAATTTCTTAGAAGTATTTATGGATGACTTTTCAATTCATGGGAATTCCTATTCTGAATGTCTTCATCATCTTTCCCTAGTTTTGAAAAGGTGCATATCTAAGAATTTGGTTTTGAATTGGGAGAAATGCCATTTTATGGTTAAATCTGGTATTGTTTTAGGCCATGTAATATCCAAGGAGGGAATTAAGGTAGATAGAGCCAAAGTGGATTTAATTGACAATTTACCACCTCCTCAATCTGTTAAGGATGTTCGGTCTTTTCTAGGGCATGCAGGCTTCTATAGAAGGTTTATTAAGAACTTTAGTCAGTTAGCCCGACCTCTCACCTCATTACTTGCCAAAGATCAGACTTTTGAGTTTTCCAAAGAGTGCCTAGAATCCTTCAAGCAACTTAAGAAGGAGTTGACCAATGCACCCATTGTTCAACCACCTGTTTGGACTGAACCTTTTGAACTGATGTGTGATGCTTCGGATTTTGCCATAGGAGCAGTTTTAGGTCAAAGGATTAATAAGTTGCCCACTGTCATTTACTATGCTAGTAGGACCTTAAATGATGCACAACTCAATTATACAACCACTGAAAAAGAATTTTTAGCTGTTGTGTTTGCATTAGAAAAGTTTCGGTCTTACTTAGTTGGTTCACATGTGGTGGTGTATACTGATCATTCTGCTCTCAGATAACTAGTTCAGAAGAAGGATGCCAAAGCCCGTCTCATTAGGTGGGTTTTACTTTTGCAAGAGTTTGATTTAGAAATTAGGGATAAGAAAGGAGTTGAAAACCTAGTTGCAGACCATTTATCCCGGCTTCCCAATTCCTTGACTATTGATTCTCTAGTCAACGAGAACTTTCCAGATGAACAATTATTTGCAATGTCCAGTGAACCATGGTTTGCTGACATTGTCAACTTCTTAGTTTCAGGTGTGACTCCGGATCACTAGTCCACCCAAGATAAGTATAGGTTTCATTCCCAAGTTAAGCATTTTTTCTGGGATGATCCTTATTTGTTTAAGATATGTCTGGATCAGATTATCCGACGATGTGTTCCTGATCATGAGCAACATTCGATTCTCTCTTTTTGTCAAGATCATACATGTGGTGGACACTTTGGACCTAAGAAGACTGCCACAAAGGTTCTCCAATGCGGATTTTATTGGCCCACTCTTTTTAAAGATGCTTTTGATTTTTGCAAGGCTTGCCCCGCCTGCCAGTCTTTTGGCCGTATCAATAAAAGGAACATGATGCCCCTCAACCCTATTTTGGTAGTTGAGATCTTTGATGTTTGGGGCATCGATTTTATGGGACCATTCCCTAATTCCTTTGGGAATTTGTACATACTTTTGGCCGTTGATTATGTTTCTAAATGGATAGAGGTCATACCTTGTAAATCTAATGACCACAAAGTGGTGGTCCAGTTTCTCAAAGAGAACATTTTTTTCCGCTTTGGTGCACCACGTGCAATAATTAGTGATAGGGGTACTCATTTTTGTAATCGACCTTTTGAGGCCTTAATGAAAAAGTATGGAGTCACTCATAAGTTATCTACCCCTTATCACCCCCAAACTAGTGGCCAAGTGGAGGTGTCTAATAGGCAGATCAAACAAATCTTGGAGAAAACTGTTAATCCCAACCGTAAGGATTGGTCCCTTAGGCTCATTGATGCCTTGTGGGTCCCATCGGACTGCATTCAAGACCGACCTTGGTCAGTCTCCCTACCGTTTGGTGTATGGAAAAGCTTGTCACTTACCAGTTGAGTTGGAGCATAAGGCCTTTTGGGCCATTAAGAAGCTTAACTTTGATTTGTCTGATGCGGGAATTCATCGTAGGCTCCAACTATCTGAGTTGGAGGAACTTAGGAATGATGCCTATGAAAGTTCTAAGATTTACAAGGAAAAGACCAAAGCTTTCCATGATAAACACATTCTGCGTAAATCTTTTACAATTGGTGATAAGGTCTTATTGTACAACTCTCGATTGCATCTTTTTCCTGGTAAGCTTAGATCCCGATGGGATGGCCCATTTATTGTTCATAATGTATATCCCCATGGGGCTGTGGAGATTTTGAATCCAGGAACAGGGGTAATTTCGAAGGTTAATGGTCAGCGTTTGAAACCGTTCCTCGAGTTTCCTACTACTAGTAGTGAAGAGGTCATGGATCTCCATGAACCTCTTTACACTGATGACTAATTTTTAATCAGGTATGACCCCCTTGCATTGTCTTTGCTTTTAATTTTTTTCCATGCATTGAGGACATTGCATGACTTAAGTGTGGGGGAGGGAAACCAGTTTTTGTTTTTTTTCTTTCACTTTGTTTTGTTTGTTTTTCTTTTTATTTTTGAGCTTGCTAAGGATGAAGTCCTACTTTGGCTTTTGGCTAATGATCAGACCATTCGGATGCTTGATGTATGAAAATAAAAGTTTTGATTAAGGTACCCATTTTGAACTTATAAAAAACCCTGTTGAGAAGAAAGAAACAAGCATGTGTCTTGAGATGGGACTTTCTTTTGAAAAATAAGAGACCCTTGTTTTATGGTGATGGACCATATGTAAGTTTGTGGGTTCCTTGTACTTTTGATTTGGAGTTGAGACCTTCTTTTTAATTTGGCATGGGTTGACAAATGCACAATTTTAAATGAAATGTGAAATGTGGTATAAAGAAGAATAAGAGTTGATTCCCTTGGAAC
>NC_056558.1:23123033-23145533 GCF_013358625.1 Macadamia integrifolia
TTATTTTTTCCTTTATTATTATTATTTTTTTAATTGCATGGGTTGTTTATTTTCAATTATTTATTTATTTAATTTTAATTACGTGGCTTACGTCTTTAAATTCTTAGATGACGAATGGTTAGGACGTTATTTTTAGGACGGTAATTAGAATTAGATCACAACCATTAATCAGTTCACTTTTGCATTATTAAAAGAAATAAAAAATAAAGTGGCTGCTCTCCCTGTGTTCGACCCGTAGCTACACTGATCCGTACGCTTGCGGTTACATTTTAAATCTCAAACAAAGGCATGTGTATTGGCCAAGCATCACTTACTTTGTTTCTAGAAATAAAAGTGTCACTTCTTTTTCATTGATGCATTATGATATTTGGGGTCCATCCCGTTATGCGTCTATCAATGATTATCAGTGGTTTGTCTCTTTTATTGATTGTCATTCTCAAACCACTTGGGTTTATATAAAGCAAACCAAGGGCAAGACCTTCCATTGCTTTCTACATTTGCACCAAATGGTTTGGACTCAGTTCGGTGCTACCACCAAGATCCTTCGAAGCAACAATGGTCATGAATACTTCGAAAGGTTCTTTCAGGCTTATCTTTCCTCTCAAGGGATGATCCATCAAACTAGTTGTGTAGATAGCCCTGCACAGAATGGGGTTGCTGAGCGGAAGAATTGCCACCTTAGTGAGGTAGCATGCTCTCTTATATTTGAGATGCATATTCCTCCACAATACTGGAGTAACGTGATTCTCACGGCTGCATTTCTGATCAACCGAATGCCATATCGGGTTCATTCCTTCTTCTCCCCTCTAGATCTTCTCCAGGTTCACTGCTTTTCCTATTCCTCCCAAGGTATTCGGTAATGTCTGTTATGCTCGGAATCATCATCCTCATGAAAAGTTTGATCCTCGTGGTCTCTAGTGCATCTGGGGTATGCTCCTACTCAAAAAGGCTATCGGTGTTTTCATCCTCCCACTTGACATTGGTTTGTGACTATAGATGCTGTTTTTCACGAATCTACATTATACTACATTGCAGCACCTCTTTAGGGGAATCTCCTTCCATTGTGAAAAATGTGCCGCCTCTTCAACTTGTTATCCCTGTAAGAAGATAGTTGATTGTAAGTGGGTCTTCACAGTGAAATAGAAGTCTGATGGTATAGTGGATTTTGCCAAGGACTTCACTCAGACTTATGGGGTTGACTACCAGGAGACAGTTGCTCCAAGATGAACACAATCCGTGTTATCTTAACTTGTGCTGCCAACTTAGATTGAGATCTCCAGCAACTAGATGTGAAGAAGCCTTCCTTCATAGGGAACTTAGGGAAGAAGTGTATATGGACATTCCTCTTAGGTTCACTTGCTCCAAAACCCAAGGAAAGGTATGCAAGCTGAAGCATGCACTATATGGGCTGAAGCAATCTCCTTGTGCTTGGTTCGGGCGTTTTCACAAGGCTATAATTATTATAGGTTACTCTCAAAGCAATGCCGGCCACACTCTGTTTATCAAGAGATCTAGTGGAAAGATCACTATCCTAATAGTCTATGTAGATGATATTATAGTTACTGGTGAAGATCTGGTAGCGATCTATCTCCTCAAGAGATACTTGGGTGCGGAATTCGAGATCAAAGATCTAGGACAACTTCGTTAATTCATTGGCCTTCAAGTTGCCAAGTCTTCTCATGGGATCTACTTTTCTTAGCTGAAGCATGTGCTTGACCTTTATCCTGAGACAAGCATTTTAGGGTGCAAGCTGGCAGATATTCCTATTGAAGCTAATGGTCACCTGAGTATCAAGGGAGGTTATTCTGTGGATAAGGAGAGATATCAAAGATTAATGGAGTGTTTGATCTATCTTTCTCATACACACCCTAACATAGCATTTGCTTTCAACTTAGACTGTACATGCATATCCCTACTCGACACATATGGAAGTTATGTTGTATATTCTCCATTATTTGAAATCTCTCCTTGGACGTGGCATCTTTTTTTCTCCTCATGATCACGTTTGGGTGGAGGCCTTCACAGATGCTGATTTGGAAGTTTCTCCTGATGACCGCAGGTCTACTACTGGTTATTGCATCTCTGTTGGTGATAACCTTATCACATGGTGAAGTAAAAAAGCAAGTCGTGGTTGCCCATTTAAGTGCTAAAGCAGAGTTCCGTGCTATGGCTCATGGCATTTGTAAGCTCCTATGGCTTTATGGTCTTCTCACAGATTTGGCTATCCCTGCTACCCTTCCTATCAACCTCTTTTGTGATAGCAAATCCGCCATTAACATTGCTCATAACCCTATCCAGCATGATCAAACCAAACATGTGGAGATCGATCAACACTTCATCAAAGAGAAATTGTATATAAGTCTTATCAATGTACCTTTTGTTCCCAATAGTGAACAACAGGCTGATGTATTTACTGAAGGTCTTAGTAGTAAGATATTTCATCCTATTATCTGTAAGTTGGATATATGTTATATCTATGCACCAGCTTAGGGGGGAATATTGTAATAATGGGTTTTAGGAAAAATGTCAAATTCCAAACGGGTCCTTAGGTCCTTAAGGGGTTTAATGGTCCTTGTAATATTTTAAAACTTTCTCTCCGTTGTTATAAATAAAGTGAGTTGGTATCATATTCGACACAAGTGACTACCCCATCCAACAATTAGAGAGATTATTCTCTCAACACAACATTCTACCATTATTTCTCTTCTTCTTCCTCTTCTTCTCCAACCCTATTCTCCCATTTGTTCTCCTCCTTCTCTCTTGCTCTCTTGGTCTCTCAAAATATTTGTATTCTGACTAAAAGAGCTCAGGGCAGGCCTAAAATGACCATTGGAGATGTGGTGAGGAAAGACATGAATAGTTTAGGAATTGTCCCAAGCATGACTTCAAATAGAGCTGATTGGCAGGCTAGGATCTAGGTGGCCGACCCTAGTTAGTTGATTTTTTTCCGAGTTGATGTGTGCTCCTCTCCTTTTACTTTCCTTTTACTTTTACCTTTTTTTTGGCTTTGCTCAGATCCATGTAGCCGACCCCATGTAATTGGATAAAGCTGAGTTGTTGTTTTATCTTTTCTTTTTCTTTCCTTCTACAATATATTTCTATATATCATTACAGTAGCTTACCTCAACATAATAATCAGCCCTCTTTCACCATTACTTTTCTCTTACAACACCTCTCAAATTACTTAAGTGCCATAACTTTCGACCATCAAACTTAACCTATGACCTTCTACCCACATCAAAACCCTAACAATTGGACTATGTTACTTTCTATTTTCAGGGCATAGGGCGTACCCGGTGCTGGAGGCTTCCGCATGTGCGAGGTCCAGGAGGGTGAGAACTACGTGTCAAGAGGTTGTTTCAACCACTTGACCACCAGGTCGCAACATTTGTACCTTACCGTTGGACTACATTACTTTCTATTTTCAGATTCTTCATAAAAGAACCTTTTTCCAACCATTCAAACCTCCAACCAACTTCACAAAACCCTAATTGTTTTTAACCCTAGCCTATCCTCATCATCTACTGCCATTCCTGATAAACCTAACCCTAATTCCAACATAAATCCTTACTGCTCTTAATCCTTTTCTGCAATCTGTACCTTAGCAGAAAGCTTTCTCTTCTTCCACTATGGACGATTTCGATTTTAGCCTAATCTGGGGGTGAATGACTGAAGGCTATTGTAGTCAAGGAGTCCTGATTTGCATCAGATATATGAAATCCCATGGCTGTCCTATGTATCATCGATAGGTGAATGAATCTATTTGTTGTTTCCCTTCCTATTTGATATGGCCATTTCTTGATTTTCCTTTCCTTTTAATGAGCAGTATCTCTGTCATTTAATCTTCTTTTTCCCCCTTTTTCGGCAAAAGTGCAGCACCAAAATCATTGTGGCACCCCCAACACAACAGTTTCTCTTTTAAGCCATTGATTTAAAGAATAAGTCATCTCAACCATTCAGTATCCTAACCTGAAACCAGTGACAAAGGAAATAACTACAAAAATTGGCTTTAAAATTGCTCCTCTTGATACGGCTGTTTTTATTCCTCATTAGATCTTTGATTTGGGTATTCTTTCACTCAATCATGTTCATCTATAATACCTAAATGGTTATCTGAATTCTTAAAGAACAGCAGCAATTATATGGACCTGTTGGACAGATTGATTCTGTAAGAATCACAAGCGACCAAAAAAATAGAGTAAAGTATCAATGGTTACTCCTGCCTTCATCTTTCAGTTTAAAATTGGTATGGATCATGTAGTTCTCAATAGGCCCACTATTTAAGACCAAAACCACGGGCTAAAACTCAAGTTTGAAACGCTGAGGGTGAGTCCAAGCCCAAATAGGAATACTGCAACTCGAATTTCGATTTTTGTTTCCATTATCTTTTTCCAGTTCAATCTTGGATATGTTGGGTATGAGGAGATTGTATAAAGATCCGGGTTTCTCTACCGTGCGCTTGTTAAAACAATGAAGAAGGATCACAGCAAGGTTCGAAATCTCATTTCGTTTCGGTGGTTCAGAAATTGAAGTTAAGTTTCATTTCGTTTTGTTTCGGTGAAATTTCAGGCGAAATGATGTTTTTTTTTTTTTTCAGTTGATTGTTTCGGTGGTTAAACGGTCATATTTTGACCTGAAACTTGGTGGGTAACTTATTTTAAGGTTAATAAACATGTTTCGAATATAAAAATATAAAAATATTAGGACATGACATTGTTTTAGAGTTGCACCTTTGTTTGCAGCAACCATCGAACTGTTCTGAAAATTTTACCTGGTTTTGGAGAACTTTACCTTTCTTAAGCTTTGAATGTGTAAATCTTGGAGTCCAATGGAAGTCAAAATGTGTGATGATGTAGTTAATTAGAGGCTTGTTGGAGACTTGGAGTGTTTTTCCTTCAAAATATGCAAATGAATTCGAAACCACCGAGACAAACAAGATAGAGTTGAAATTTCGATTGAAATACCGAAATTTCAATCGATATATGGTATTTATAACGCATAGAATGTACCGAGACAAGTGAGATATCAAAACAATACCAAAATTTCGATCAAAATTTCGGCGAGATTTCAAATCATGAATCACAGAGGAATTGGTTTAATGAAGGGTATAGATTCGAAAATTAGCCAAAGAGTTGAGGTAATTTGGTCCCAAAAAAATAAAACAAAAGATGTTTGATCTAGCTTCCCATAAACGACAAAAGTAACTGGCTCTATTGGTAACTGGTCCATTAATAATCATAATATCAACAGCTCTAATTGAATGCACTAGATATCAGCGGATGAAAAGGACAACTGTTGTACTAGAAGGCTAAGATCATGATGTTCAGGATTTTTTCATGCAACTGTTTCTGTCTCTTAATGTTCAATATTTTATTTTCTTAATCTATTTAATTCATTTTATTAATGCAATTTGCACTATGTGGCCATATCACCTGTGGGTCAAAAGGTTGGACATAGGTGCCAGATTCAAACTTGGCACTTACACCATGTATGGAGGCGGGTTAGCAGGTAGGCTTAACACTAGAGTTCAGACATCACAACCCTTCAACAGGATCTCAAGAAAATCCTAGACCAGCCCTAGACCAGAAGTTAGGTCAACTATTAAAGTCAAAATCATCCTTTATGGATGCGACTCAGATTCTGATCAAAGGTAGTATACTGTTAAGATAATAAAACCCCAAAGAACTGCAATGATTCAACGGTCAGATTGAGGTCAGAATTCTAAACAATATAATCTGAACTTTAAAACCTAGAATTTAGGAGATTTTCTGTTACAGAAAATTAGAGGCTCTGATCAGCCTTAAAGCCAAGTCGAAGGACCCTCTTGGGTGGTCCTTGAATGCCCCGAAGTATGGAAGAAATCTGATGGACAGATTCCCCAATACAGCAGATCTCTTTCAGCAAAAAAGACCCTACAACAGGGCTGCCACCAGCTCTGTATTGGTGGTATTATGTTGTGATTTAAATCTCAGTATTACCAGCACTTAATCAGCAGTAACAATAGATGAAATCCTTCCCAAATCAAAGAATCAAACTTCTTCCAGCAAAGCCTGCAACATAAAAGATGAAATAAGTACTTTGAAAAGAAAACAGAGCAAAGGAAGAAGATATGAACTTTGACTTCTAACTAACAGGCCTAGATCAGAATGATGCGTGTAGAGATTCTATAGTGAGAAAATACGAAAATTAAGATAAGAGAGGGGTTTAGATAACGAAATTAATAAAATATAAAAAAAGATAGGGTTGGCTTTACGGACAAATCCATGACGACCCGGCCTATTGGGAAGTAGTTGACCTCTTCTCAAGATAAGATCAAAAGATAATTTAAGATTTCATTTGTTGCCTTACTTTTGTTAGTCCTTCCTCTTAAATAAGATATGATAACCGTTACAAAGAGTTACAACCTCTTACTTCAATAACACCACTTCTCTTACAACAAAGCCTTATCCCAAATTAATGGGGGTCGGCTACATGGATCCAATCAAAGCCAAAGAAAAAATAAGAAAGCGTTAAAAGGAACAGAATAGTAATCACTAACAAAGTAAGACACAGCTAAAGCGGGTCCGCTACTTGGATCCTAGCCCTCCAATTTGCTCTATTCAGAACTATATTTGGGTCAAGGCCTAATTTTTGCATGTCTTTCCTCACAACCTCTCCTATGGTCATTTTTGGCCTATCTCTAACTCTTTTGAATCCTCCTATCACATTCAATGAGCACTTAGCTCTAGTGTTCTACAAGAGTAAAGGTGACTTATTGAATTAAAACATTAGGAGCTTGAATACCTATGTTGCAAGTATTCTCCTACGTACCCCACCAACACATGCAAGATTAAAACACCCCACCAGATTTTAATGAGACGCTTTTAGATTTCATTTCTCTTACTTCCTTCATAAGTTCTTCCCCAGTCACACGACATGAATTAACATTTACCACAACCAATGAGTTTTACATTTTTTCAACTGAGTTTTCTACCTGGCAATTATAAGATGACATTCACATAGATAATTCTGTAAAACCCAATAAGGTCCATACATCAATAAAGCATATCTTAACATCTTCAATTATTCCAACTAATTATAAGAATCTGATCATAGTTTTTAAGGCGTTGTTAAGGCAATGTCTTACTAGCGCCTTAGTGCTGATGCGATCTAGAGATGGTAAGGCAGTGCTCCGCCTTACGTGAAGTGGCGCCTTATGCGTTTTTTTTTTTTTTAAACACATTTTAAAATTACTTGATGAAGATTCTAAATATAGATTTTTTATTGGTAGGTGTATGATTTTATTTACACTTGAAATGCATGGGATCAGATTTACTCCACCAAAAATAACCTAAACAAATAAAACAAAAATATGATTCACAAACAGGGTTTGGATTTTGTCAAGGGTTTTAAGAAAGGGCTTTGAGAAGGAATCAAGGAACAAGAAAGAACCACTTATCTAGGTGTTCATTTTGCTCCGGCAGCGGTGAGCTTTATTCTTCATTGACAGGAGTAGAAATATAGTGGATGATCTTAGGGCTTAGGCACTCATTTTTGGCATCATAGAGGTAAGTATAATAAATACTTGTATTTTTTATGTCTTCTTTTCTTTATTTTTATAATTTTGCTTCATAATTATGTATTTATATTATATATTAATATGTTATGATGATTGATGATTGATAAAGATGAACTTAGTTTATTCACTTTATTGATTTGTTTTCTTGATGAATATCTTACATTGGTATGAATATGAACCTTTAATATTTATTCAACATATGAGTAATAGGATTCAACTAGGATTTGAGCCATAGATTGATTTTATAAAAAAATTATACAGGAACGTTTTAGTCAATAAGGCGACGCTTTATGCCCGCCTTATCGCTAAGGCGTTCCGAAAGACCCTCAAACGTCTCCATTGCCTTACCGCCTTAAAAATATGAATCTCATCAGTCTTCTTTACCATTGGCTTTCTTGCCAATCTCTGAAAATGGTGCAAGACCATTGGCCATCTCTACTCCAAAAGCAAAAGTATTCAAATACCC
This sequence comes from Macadamia integrifolia, assembly GCF_013358625.1. Classification (NCBI taxonomy): domain Eukaryota; kingdom Viridiplantae; phylum Streptophyta; class Magnoliopsida; order Proteales; family Proteaceae; genus Macadamia; species Macadamia integrifolia. The sequence goes on from NC_056558.1 coordinate 23,131,058, forward strand.
TATAGAGCGAGAAGTTGAATCAGCACACTATCCCAAGTTACACCAGTGAACAAAAAGCGATGCAATTTCCAGAAATGGTTAAATGTGAGTAGTAACCAATATTCAAACGATCAGAACTACTTCATGTGTATTATTATGCCCAAGATATAGATTTGAATGGAAACAGATAAATCTTATCAATAACAAATATTGAAGCAATCAGAACAACTACACATGTCCACAGAGCCCTGATGAAAAAATGACCCTCTAGAGCTGAGAACAAGGATTCTCATTCAGAGAGCAAGATTCTCACATCTGTCTGTATGTATCGCAACAACAGTGCGTGATTATGTACAGAAAAAGAAGAAAAAATAAAATTGGGTGTTCTTCATTATTCAGAACACGATTACCTGAAGAAAGACTAGGCGATATTGAAAGAGAAACTTCGTCTCCAAAAAACGAAACAAGAAGAGCTATAATGCAAAGCTAACACAATGGCTACTCTTAGGGGTGTCAATTCCTAAACCGAACCGGTAAAACTGGTCGGACCGAACCGATAACAACCCGGACCAAACCGAACCGAAGCCTTATTGGTTCGGTTTGGTTTCAAGTATTGTAACCCCAAAACCAAACCGAACCGCACCGAAAACCGGATGAACCCGAAACCAAACCGAAACTGGCTCAAAACCCGGACCGAAACCTAAACCAAACCGGTAAGAAACCGAAACACTCCAAAATTCATTAAAAAAAGTAAAATTTGAATAGTTTTGTATACATTTGTATGGAAAATCGAATTCAAACTAGACCAAAAATCAAAACCAACCCGGTTACAAATCGATTTAAGAAATCGAAGTTCAACAATTCATCATTTGGTTGTTTCCTAATGGCTCCATACCGGTTTAAAAAACCGATCCAAACCGAAATGAACCTAATAAATCCAAACCGGTACCAACCCGAACCCGAACCCAAACCACACCGAAACCGATAAATCCTTATTGGGTCAGTTTCGGTCACTTCCAAACTCACACCGAAACCGGTGGAACCGGACCGAAACCGGTGGAATCGGACTGAAACCGCACCGACCCGGACCGTTGACACCCCTAGCTACTCTTATACTTGGGAGTTTTCATATACTTGGTGTTAAGAGACGTGGAACGTTCGATTGGAATCTTCCATGGAGATTACCATGAGAAGGAGGGTTTAGAAGAGAGGGGTTTAAGGTATGAGTGCTAATTGGTTCGGTTTTGGTGTAGACAGTTTGATTTGATTTAGTGCAAGAAATTTTAAGTGGAACCAAAATCGAATCATTTAAAAAACGATTTCATATATTAAAATCGAAACCATTTATAAACAGTTTCAGTTTAAACGGTTTTTTTATGTTTTTTAATTTTTTATCCAAATAATTTATTTATCTTTAAAAATTTTAGTAAAATGGATGTAAATTGTAATATCGAATTGAATTGTTTATTGTTATATACTTTTACGAATAGTTTTTTTTATGTAAATTTAATTTTAAAAATTATATGTAAACTTAACATTGAATGGCTTAAACTTACTACGTATAAGTTATTCGGTTTAACAGTTTATTTAAACAGTTTAAATTTTAAAATCAAAATCGAATCACGATTTCAATTTAAAAATCAAAACCGAACCATTTAATAAACGATTTTACGATTTCGATGTGAATCAATTTCATTAAGTAGTTTCAATTTCAAATTCACATACCAAGCTTAAGGGTTGTTTCCGTTGTTGAATGAGGTTTGTGACTTGGAAAATTTTAAGACCCGTTTGGCATTTTTCATTTGGATTGGTTTTGTTGTTCTTGTTCGTAAACATTCTGCGTTCGTTTCATTTTGGGCTTTTCCATTTACATTGGCTCATCCTTCTCCATTGTTGCTGAAGCTAGAGTAGTCAGGCTTGTTCTCCTTATTGCTATGGTTTGTTGATATTTAAATTTGCTCGTTGAATGTGACAATCTTCTCATTATATCTATCTTTGCTCGCAAGACAGATCGATTCCGTGGCATGTGTTGCCGATTGACTGTGCTATGTGGTTCAGTTTGATATATATCAAAAATTTTATCACCAAAATCGTATTGAACTGAGGAAGATTCTTTTTGGATATGTTGAAACCATAGTGGTTGTTCTTTAATTTTAAATGTTGGATTTTGATTCCAAATTGACACTTTTACAGAAAAGCACTTGGCACCTTCCATCTCACTATGTAATCTTCTTTGCATTATTTATGATTTTTCCCACATAGATAATATATAGAGGGATTTACTATCATTCTCCTATACTTGGCCTATATTTACTAAAACTCCCTTGTCTTTTACTTTTTTTCTGATATTCCCCTGTTTTTTTATTTTTACATCGCTTTCTTCGTTGTTCTTTTTAAATACCAATATTATTCCTTATTCTCACTTATAACCTATTACATTTTTTTTCAAATTGATTGGTTCAAAACATGGTTTAAACCAAACCACTAACAAGTTTTGTCTCATCCAATCATCAAGGATATTGCAAATTCAAAAAAGAATAATTTTGCATCCAATCTATATCTATATCGGTATCATATGTTCCAATCAAGCATTTGCATTTTTGATCTAATACTTTTATCAATTCTATATCTATATTGGTATCATATGTTCCAATTGGGAACCACACGTATTTTTATTTTTTCTAATCCCTAAAACCATGTGTCGCAACCGTAACGGGGAATGTAACTTTGAGATCACTAATCCAAATAATAACGATAAAAAAAAAATAGATTGCTAAATTTATGATGATGGATGAGATAAAAAATAATTATAATAATAAATAAACAACATCCTTGATAATTATTTGAGATAAAATAATAATAATAATAATAATAATAATAATAATAATAATAATAATAATAATAATAATAATAATAATAATAATAATAATAAATAATATATTTCAGGACACATCAGTTGTCAATATCCTTGTTGATTGAATGAAACAAAATTTGTAAGTGATTTGGTTCAAACCATGTTTTGGACTAGTCAATTTGAAAAAAAGTGTAATAGGTTATCGGTGAAAAAGAGGGGTAATATGAGTATTTAAAAAGAACAGGGGAAAAAGAAATGTAAAAATAAAAAAACAGGGAAGTATCAGGAAAAAAAGTCAAAGGTAAGGGAGTTATAGAAAATATAGGCCAAGTATAGGGAAGTGATAGCCAATACAAAACCCTATAAAACCCTTAATTTTTACATAATGATAATTTTCTTATTTATAGAGATAGAATCCATTGCTCCTACGAATCAGTGGTCAACATCTGTGTCACTTTCTGCCATTACAAAGATAAAGAGGGGTATATCTAAAAACAAAAAAAAAAAAACAGGTATTGATTGTTGACTTGTACGACCAGATAATCGTATGAGCAACAGATCCGTTCTCTCCTTTGTATGTGTAATGGACACAGAAGCGAACAAATATCTAGTTTGACATGAATTCTTCAAGCCTTACAAGAAGAATGGTATTGATGTGTATTTTACAAACTTCATCATTGTCTTGTCATGTTCGCCATATCCTAACTAACATGGCCCACACACCCGGTGACCCACACAACTCATCTCATCATCACACGAGTGTTGCAAGGGAGACGGCAATGGGCGGGAGCTGGTTGCAATGAAAGTCGATGGAGATGGTCAAAGATGGTGAGAGAGAGAGAGAGAGAGAGAGAGAGAGAGAGCAATTAGGGCCCGTTTGATAATGTTTCAAGAAACGCGTTTCTGTCGTTTATGTTTCCAGAAACAGCAGAAACGGAGTAAAAAGTGTTTGATAAAACTGTTTCATTTCACTTATTTTCAGAAATAGAAATATAAATTTTTACTTATTTATGGTTCAAGAAACAGCCCAGGCAAAACAAGTTTAACTTGTTTCGCCGTTTCTGAAAACGATTTGTGGCAATTTTTTCATTAGTTACTATCGACTTCTAAACACATGACTTATCAAACACCTTCAATTCCGTTTCTGTTTCTAGAAACAAAAATTTATGTTTTTACCGTTTCTTGAAACAGAAATGGCAGAAACATTATCTAACGGGCCCTTAGTTTCCTCGTTCTTTGAATTGGAAAGCCTATGAATTAATTATGGGCATCCTTGGTTCATTTTTTTCAAAAATAAAAAGGCATCCTTGGTTCATCTTGAAGGTGTAGTGGATTGACCCAGTGTTCCTACCAAAAAAAGGATTGACCCACTGTGTTGCCTTGTTCATTCTGCTATGCTGCATGGTAGCAAAGACTTTCAGTTTTTCAAATAATATTTTGCTTGGTGGAGACGCTTTCTCCACCTTTTTCGATAAAAAGAAAAAGAAAAAAAATCTAAAGCAACAAAGCAATCAACCCAAAAAAGAAATGCGCCATCAGTGCATCTTTTTCCCTTGCTGCTATTCAAATTAGTCCTGAGCTCTTTCATCAGATCTGCTGCAAATCACCTTCGTCTGGGTAACCATGGCTCTGGTGAGTGTTTTAGGTTTCTTCTTATATACCCTTTACTTGAAATGTCTTTATTTGGCATCTTCTCAAATGGGTTCTCCGACTTTGTCCATTTCTTCCTTGAACTCTGCATTGTAGGTTAATGTTGTTCTTTCTGGTTTAAAATTAGTATTTTTCTTTGCGAGACACTCTTTTTTTTCTTTACAGTCTTGTGATTCCTTGAACTTCTAGCCTTTCATGTTAGATTGAGAAGCCCATTTAGTTCCATAGGTTCATGTGGGCTAGCATCTGAATTTGTTGTACTTCGTATGAACTCTGTCTCAGAAGTTCTTAAAGGAGTGTAGAAGTAGCGTAGTACACCACTACGCTAACGAATTTCTCACAGATCTTAAGAATCATAATTCACAATTTTTTACCCATTCATGGACTTCCATTGATAACTAATATGTTTATGTTCCTTGCAGGTCTTCCATGCTGGAAATACTAATAGTAATGCCTTCAAGACGCTCATTGCTGCAGAGTACAGTGGAATCCCAGTTGAACTGGTCAAGAATTTTGAGATGAGTGTCACTAACAAAACTCCTGAATTTCTTAAGATGAAGCCTCTGGGGAAGGTACAGTTGCATTGTTCTAGTTTTGGGAAATGTGCAGGTCATTTGTTAGGGCAGTGTTTGATGTAGTTTAAATGGAAATGTTTGTGGGTGTGCAGATTCCTGTGTTGGAAACTCCTGATGGTCCTGAATTCGAGAGCAATGCCGTAGCTCGCTGTGGTTCTAGCTATTGCCATATCTTTTTCTGAATCATTAACTTTTAGATAAACTCATAATTTGTGTTTCTTATTCAGTTACTCGTTTGAAGACTGACAACCCGCTTTATGGTTCTTCCCTGATTGACTATGTGAGAAATTGTGTTTTGAATCCTTTGTTTCAGTTAATTTATATACATTTTCTTCACTTGGTTTCAAGCTTGCTGTGCATTTTACCTGCCAATGAAAAAGATTTTATATCTAAATCATTAACCTGTTTCTGCCAGGCTCAAATTGAGCAGTGGATTGATTTTTCAACAACTGAAATTGACTCCAATATTCGTCGTTGGTTATACCCACGATTTGGACTTGCGCCATACCTTCCCCTGGTTAGTTTTGCTATTTAGTTTTCTTTCAGTGGTGTTTATTTGCATGCAACTTGAAATACACATGCTCAAAGGCGTAAATTGCTGACATGTGTTTGCTTGAAAAAGGTTGAGGAAGCTGCCATTTCTGCTTTGAAGAGAGCTGTAGGTGCTTTGAACATGCATCTTGCTTCAAACATATGCTTGGTTGGACGGATTGTAACTCTTGCTGACATCATCATGATCTGCAACTTGTGGCTTGGATTCGTCCATGCAATGACTAAAAGCTTCACCTCGGAGTTTCCACATGTTGAGCGGTACTTCTGGACAACGGTTAACCTGCCAAATTTCCACAAGATATTGGGTGAGGTAAAGCAGACAAAAGCTGTTCCACCATTTCAGTTAGCAAACACAGAAGTTCCACCAATTCAGTCAGCGAAGACAGAAGCTGTTCCACCATTTCAGTCAGCAAAGAAGCCTTCTCAGCTGAAAAATCCTGCAAAACCTAAGCCCAAGAATAAACTTAAAGAAAAGGAAAAGGAAGAACCTGCAAAGATGATATTGGATAAATGGAAGAGGCTCTACTCGAACACCAAGACCAATTTCCGTGAGGTTGCCATTAAAGGTAGTCTCTGCGAACTTTTTTAGCCTTTATTGATCTCTTTATGGAATGGCATGACAAGCCCCAATGATTGTGCCTTGGCATTGCAGCTATAAGTGCTTTATGATGTTGCATGGCTTTGACAAGTGATGGATGTGTTTAACAAAAATACTATTCACTTATGCTGCTGCGTTTGTTAGCTTAGCTCCCATTGTGCTGCATTCTATAGAATTAGCTCCATAGAATGAGTTATAGTAACAGAAGTGCAATTTCCATCAAAAAATTTGTATATCTTGATGAAAATTCTTTTTGTGATTATATTTCCTAATAGCTAACTGACCTGTGTATTGACCTGTTTTGGTGTCTGGGTCTCAAGTGTACTACTGTCCATTAAAACCACCTGCTCCAAACCCTTATTTTTTTTAACTTCTCTGTGTATTCCTGTATGTAGAGATGAGAATAAACATGCAAAACATCTTGTGGGTCAGTCTTGAAGTGGCTAACTTAGCCATGTTTTGAAGAGGTCTCATGTTCTGCTATCCCACTCTTTAAGTGCTTTCTTTTTTGTCTTCATGAAATGTATACGTGGCTTGTGATCCTTGATATATGTGTCAGTCGGCCGGGATTCGCAGTGGGGTGATGTTCAATTGGTCAACCGATGCTGGGTTTTGTGGACATATGAAATCTGTGGATATTTTGGAATTTTTTGGTCTTTAAATCCTTTACATGCATTCCCCACCACCAGCGTGCACATTTCCTCTACATTGAAGAGTTCACTTAATATTATCTGCTGTTTGTTGCAGGTTTCTGGGACATGTATGACCCTGAGGTATACTCTCTCTGGTTTTGTAGTTACAAGTACAATGATGAAAACACTGTATCATTCATCACCCTTAACAAGGTCAGTGGTTTCTTCCAACGGATGGATCTGGCTCGTGAATATGCTTTTGGCAAGATGCTAGTTATTGGCTCAGAGCCACCATTCAAGGTGAAGGGGTTGTGGCTCTTCCGTGGACAAGACATACCTCAATTTGTGCTTGATAAGTGCTATGACATTGAGTTTTATGAGTGGGTGAAAGTTGACATCTCGGATGAGGCTCAGAAGGAGCGTGTTAATCAGATGATAGAAGATCATGAACCTTTTGAGGGGGAGGCCCTACTGGATTCTAAGTGTTTCAAGTGATGAGAAAACTGCTTCCATCAACGCTTTTTGCTTAATGGTACATGTTACCCATATATGATTTCTCACCTATTTTTATGTTTTACAGGTGCAAGTTTAGCCCTGTCGGACCAAACCCACCCTGGCCCGAACAGGGCTAAGATTGAGGTGGGTTAGGGCCAGAAATGCCTGGCCCTGTTAAGGTTGAGGCCTCAGGCTGATCCCGGCAGCCTAGATTTTGACCTTGAATCAAAACTTGATTTTGACCCTGATACCCTGATTTCGAGGAGTGGTTATTTTCTTACTCAAACCCGTGACCACTTGGTCATAATAGAGTAACCTTACTGTTACATCATGGGCCACCCTCACACATATGCTTTATTGAAAATTTGACAACTTATTAAACAAAGAAGAACATTTCAGATACATATTATATTAAAATTGATTGTTTCATTTCTATATTAAAATTAAATGTTCCATTTCTCGTTTGAAGTTCTCATTGGCTTGTGGTTTGTGTGTTTCAGGTGGCAGGGACCAATGAAGATGATCACACGTGTGATTTTTACAAATGTACAAAAAGATATGGAGGACATCAAGGAGCTGTATAATAAGTGTTACTCTTGAGCATGCCATAGCCAATGAAACTTCAGGGACTACAAGACTGAAGGAACTTCCACTATCCCCTAATAGATCCCCTAGGGGGAAGAAACTAATTGTTCAATTTATGTATATTTTACAAGAACAAGGTTCGGATTGTGCAGGCTAGTGAGGTTTATGGTTTGGTATATATCGAACAACTTTATCATCAAAATCGAACCATGCTAGGGAAGATTCTTTTTCAATATATTGAAACCATATTGGTTGTTCTTCAATTTTAAACAGTCGATTTCGGTTTTAAATTGACATCGTTACAGAAAAAGCACTTGAGATACCCTCTATCTTACTATGTAATCTCCTTTACTTATCCATTTATGGTTTTCACCAGAGACAATATATAGGAATCTTTAGAACCCATTTTGGCATCGATTCTGCAAGCCCCCATGAAGAAGAATGGTGTTGATGTCAATTTTATAAACTTCATTATCTTGACATGTTTGCCACGCCTAATTTGACATGGCCTACACCCCTGCCCAGGCCCACACAATTCATCATCACATGAGTGTTGCAAGAGAGAGGACAATGTGGGTGGGTGGGTGGGTGGGTGGGTGGGGGGGGAGCTGGTTGCAAGGAGGGTTGATGGAAATTGTCAAAGATGGTTAGAGAGAGAGAGAATTTTAAGTGCTTTTTGTTTTTTAACAAAGAAAGAAGAAGAAAATAAGAATTAAATAAAACTATTTGTCTATCTATGTTATTGCTAGAGAGGGTGATATTTTTGTTTCCTGTTCATGCCAAATGTGCTAAAAAGGAACCACTTCATTGGTCGGCTTGAGCAAAAATGTAATTAGTGATACGAGATCATAGGCATCCAAAAAAATAGGAACGATGCTCCAAGGCCACGTTGTGGTACTTTTTTACAGAAGAAGATGACTTAACTCTTCTGAATTGCTCCAAACTTTTGCAATGCTCCATCATTTTGCCTTTACGAGCTTTAATCCATATGGAATACTCCTGGTTCTTGCTTCAATAGAATATCCTATCATAAAATAGTTTACAAACAATGAGACACATTTCCTTTTAAAAATGTGTTAAAGTTGCATATATCCTTATCCAGAAGTACGATAGAGTTAAAGAAATGCATAATCAAATGATAAACCAGCAATGTTTTCAGTTCTTAAACCCAATGGGCTTGCTGCCGACATTCTCGTGAAGTCTTAAAAAAAAAAAATGTGCTAGATATACTCAGAACCACAAGTAGAGGCAACATACATTCATTTCCCCCTATCTTAAATTTTGGGTGTAAATAAAGTTTTCAAAAGAATCGCCACCAATATAAGCAAAGGGATTAACAAGAACACCTGTTTGGGAATCCAATAGGATTAATAACTTAAACCATATTACAGAAATTTAATAGCCATTTTGGTGGTTAAAACCCTTTTTTTTAAGAGGTGACACAACGAATCCAAAGGGGTAGCATAGTTGACGAACGACGAACTTGATACGAACCATAAACTCGGATGTCCTCCTTATTATTTTTAAAATTTATAGAAAGTTTAAAGAAGACCGAATAGGCTCCATGATGGAGTGAGACTGATTATGGACAAGTAGGCTCGATTGGCCAGAGATCGATTAAAACCGATCTGAATCGGAATCGGCAGGATCGATTCCATCCCCGATTCCTGTTATAAAACCCTGCTGTCACATTTACAGTTGCTCTCTTGCTTGTTGTAGTGCGACTCTGCAAGACTAGGGTTCTGTGGGGAGCGGATCCAAACTCCTCCTCGAGGTATGTGGATTCTCTTTTTGTTATCCATTCTCTCCCCGTTTCATATTTTCCCTCGCCCATCAGTTCGTATTTTACGTTGCTGCAATTCAAATTAACCTGACTCACTGTTTCATCAGATCTGCTGTAAATCACCTCCCGCAGGGCAACCATGGCTCTGGTGAGTGTTTTAGATTTCTTCTTATACCCTTTACTTGAAATGTAGTTATTTGGCATCTTCTCAAATGGATTCTCCGATTTTGTCCGTTTCTTCCTTAAACTCTGCATTTTTCAGATTATTTTGTTGACTAATGTTGTCCGTTCTGGTTTACGATTAGTATTTTGCTTTGCGAGACAGTGTTTTTGTTCTTTACAGTCTTATGATTCCTTGAACCGGGATTCAAGCCTTTCATGTTAGATTGAGAGGCCCATTTAGTTCCATGGATTCATGTGTGCTAGCATCTGAATTTGTTGTACTTCGTATGAGCTCTGTCTCAGAAGATCTTAAAGGAGTGTAGTAGTAGCATAGTACCTCTGCGACAGAGCAGATTATATTTGATGGGCATCTGGCAATCATTGTCTGGAACGACTAACGAATTTGTCACAGATCTTCAGAATCATAATTCAAAAATTTTTATCCATTCACGGACTTCCGTTAATAACTAATATATTTTATGTTTCTTGCAGGTCTTGCATGCTGGAAACACTAATAGTAATGCCTTCAAGAGGCTCATTGCCGCAGAGTACAGTGGTGTCCCGGTTGAGCCGGTCAAGAATTTTGAGATGGGTGACTCCAACAAAACTCCTGAATTTCTGAAGATGAACCCTCTGGGGAAGGTACAGTTGAACTGTTCTAGTTATGGGAAATGTACAAGTCATTATTTATTTGGGTTGTATTTGATGTAGTTAAAATGGAAACGTTTGTGGGTGTGCAGATTCCTGTGTTGGAAACTCCTGATGGTTCTGTATTTAAAAGCAATGCTATAGCTCACTATGGTGAGAAGCTGTCACCATAACTTTTTCTGAATCATTAACTATTAGAGAAACTCATAATTCTGATTTTTATTTATTTATTTATTTTTTATTATTATTATTTTTTTTTTATAATTCAGTTACTTGTTTGAAGAGTGACAACCCGCTTTATGGCTCTTTCCTGATTGAATATGTGAGAAATTGTTTTTTGATGCTTTGTTTTAGTTAATGCTTTTGCATTTTCTTCAATGTTTCAATCTCGCTGTGCGTTTTTCCTGCCAATGTAAATGATCTTATGTTTAAATCATTAACCTGTTTCTGCCAGGCTCAAATTGAACAGTGGATTGATTTTTCAACAACTGAAATTGACTCCAACATTCGGCGTTGGTTATACCCACGATTTGGACTTACGCCATTCCTTCTGCCGGTCAGTTTTGCTCTTTAGTTTTCTTTCTGTGGTGTTTATTTGCATGTAACTTTAAGTACATATGTTCAAAGGTGTAAAAATTGCTGACATGTTTTCTTGAAAAAGGTCGAGTTAACTGCCATTTCTGCTTTGAAGAGAGCTCTTGGTGCTTTGAACACTCATCTTGCTTCAAACACGTACTTGGTTGGACATTCTGTAACTCTTGCTGACATCATCATGATCTGCAATTTGTTTTTTGGCTTTGTCCGTGCCATTAGTAAAAGCTTTACCTCGGAGTTTCCACATGTTGAGCGATACTTCTGGACAATGGTTAACCAGCCAAATTTCCACAAGATATTGGGTGAGGTAAAGCAGACAGAAGCTGTTCCACCAATTCAGTCAGCAAAGAAGCCTTCTCAGCCGAAAGAGCCTGCGAAACCTAACCCCAAAAATGAACTTAAAAAAGAGGTAAAGGAAGAACCTGCAAAGTCTGATGATGCCTAGGAGGAAGAGGTACCAAAACCCAAAGCAAAGAATCCTCTTGATCTCTTGCCACCCAGTAAAATGATATTGGATGAATGGAAGAGGCTCTACTCGAACACCAAGACCAATTTCCATGAGGTTGCCATTAAAGGTAGTCCCTTTGTACTTTTTTAGCTTTTATTAATCTCTTCATGGAATGGCATGACAAGCCCCGATGATTGTGCCTTGGCATTCTGCTATAAGCGCTTTAGGATGTGGCGTGGCTTTAACAAGTGATGGATGCATTAAACAAAAATACTATTCACTTATGCTGCTGTGATTTGTTAGCTTAGCTCCCATTGTTCTGCATTCTATAGAATTAGCTTTATGGTTCCAAGGATCTATATATTTGATCTGGATCTCCTGATCTGAATTGGTATTAAACCAATCTAATCTTTCATACATGTGGGATCTACAGGTCTGCTGACAGTATTGGGCATATGCCATATCAGCTGACCCTTTGTTTGACTATATGAATTACATTGATCTAGGCTGGTAGTGCCACGTAATTATTTGGGTTCTGATATCGGTCTTTAATCCTTGAGTGGCAGCACCAAGTCGAAATCATATGTAGGTAACATGGTGGATTGGTAATGTAACAAGAAAAAAACATTATTACTTTTAAGCCGTGATGGATTTGAACTGTAGCATACTCTGAACTGTATACCTTTGTAATCGCTATTTCGAAGTTGTTTTGCTTACGAATTCATGAAATAGTGATACTCTAAAGCCGGAGTCATTCACGATGTACAAACTTCTGTACAGAGGTTTATGCTATCCTGAATGTGCAGAAGACTCTATTCTATCAATCCCCATGCAGAAAGTTTCAAAACAATTATAAACCGATTCCATGGTCATGAGTGTATTCCTGGGTCTATTTAATGATATTTTTCATTCTTGTATTCAAAATACAGCTTCCCTTTTTTTTTATTCAAAATACAGTCCCTTTATGAACTACAAGCATAGACTGCCCCTAAAATGTGTATCTTTGAGCCCGAGGCCTTGGTTTTAAAGAATGATATTGTTATGAATTCCTAAATCTCCATTTTGCTTTTATTCTGTCATAGTAATCCAACAATGAAGAAAAATTAAATAAGAACTGACAAGCATTGGTTTCTACTAATAGACGTTGGATTGGCCAGAGTTGTTTGTTTTGATAAGTAGGCCCCAAGGAGAGTTGAACTCATGACCTCTTAATTGTGAGGTGTTGGTCGTTTTCCAACTAAGCTAACCCCTTGGGGTTATTGGCCGGAGTATATTAGTTGGCCCTATCCACGTTCTTTTCTATTTGAAATCCATAGTGTTTCCTAGCACTTTGAAGCATATTAAGAATTTAATGGAAAAGAGCAAAGGGACGAAGAAGAGGAAACTTGGTCCAACCTTATGAAGGGGACAAGTACTTTCTCCACACACCTGCCTATGTAAAGATTTATTAACCATGCACTACCCAAATTTAAATGAATGTGGTGCAGAAAAAACACAAAAGTTGGCTTATTTTAATGGAAATAAGCCTTGGGTTGGGTTCTATGCATGTTGGGTTTTTTTGGTCTAACGTGTTTTTATTGTAATAGACCACTTTAATGGGCCTAAAATATGAGTAATAGGAATAAATATGGGATTTATTAATTACTTGAGTTGCGGGGTCTAGTTAGTGTCCTATTTCTCCATTTTTAATTACAGTAGTATCCTAGTCAGTTAACTTAAGACCACCTCCAAGGTAAGCTATTGGTTATAAGAGTTTTTAAGCTTAGTTTGAGTTCTTTTTGAGTCTTTTATATGAGTTTGTAAAGGGCTACAAGTTTTTAAGCACTGTACACGAATTTGATGAATAGAAGTTTGGTTCACCCTTTGGTTATGTGGTGATTCCAGGAACCCTTGGTGGCAATTGGAAGGTTGGGTACTAGTGGTGATTCCAGCCTTGTATATCACGTGGTGGTTCCTGGTCATATCTTTTCTATTTTAATTTTAGTTCAGTTTTAGTGCCCCCAAAATTTCCAATGAATTTCTATAATGCTGATTCTATTCAAACTTCCTCGAATCTTAAATTTCTAGATCTGATTTCCGTTTTCAAGTTTCTCGTTTCATACCTGCACAAAGCACTAGTTCATGTTTTTATTAAATTCTGGTTTGAAATCCTAGATCCTGCCCTTCGAATCTGCTATGTTTCTGAATTTTCAATTTTCTACCAACAGTTAAGATACTTCAATATCCTTAAATCCAACTATTGGATTGACTTTGATGAGTTATTCTACTTACCTAGTGAACTAATTGACCTGAAAATCAGGCCTATCTGATCAGTTTTAACTGCATTAACAAGTTTTCTCTGAAATCTGGTTAGTTCTTTTCCTGCTATCCTGTTGCAAGCTAATCTCCCATTGGACACTAGTTCGGGATTAGCATTGCATTAGAATGATAAAGAGTTTATCATTGTTAGGAAGTAACAAGGTATTACATATTTTCTTTTCCACCATCCCATGATCCAATCTGACTTGTAACAACCGGTAGTCTCATATGCTCATGGTCCTAATGATAAAATATCTAGCTTATATAAAACATTGGATTTATTGTACAATTCTTAATAATTAGTAGAACACACATGTTGGCTGGCAATGTGATTGTTAAACTGGTGGTATGAACTTTTAAAAGGAAGGGTCTGTTGTGGTATTTAAAAAATGCTCAAGTACTCACCATGCCCTTGTTACCTTGTAAAAAATTGTAGCTCATGTTTTATGGGGTGTAATGGGTTAGTGTTAAGCAAATATTTAGTGTTGGATTTGGTGTTTGCTGAAACCTGATTAGAACATGTTAGTTGCTGTCTCAAATTTTTCTTTTTTATAACCAAGAGTGTTTCAGTTCATTTAGCAGATACTAATGTTCATCATTTTATTACTGAAAAACCATCCAAG
>NC_056558.1:23147967-23180230 GCF_013358625.1 Macadamia integrifolia
AAAGACCCTCTCTCTCTCTCTCTCTCTCTCTCTCTCTCTTTCTCTCTCAATTTGCATTAACATTTTTCATCATCCATAAAGGACGGTTCACCCACCATCCTAGGGTTCACAAATCTTTATAGGGTTTTAGTACAAATCCAATATACCTTTTTAATATCCTTCTTCCATTTTTATGAAGCCTATAATGAATGGATCACTGCCATTAAAAGAAAACGAGATTTCTCCACCTATAGAGTTGTCAAAAGGGTATTTTAGACTTGTGGTTTTAGTATAAATATTGTTGAAATCAATTATATGGCATTTAAGAAGAGAAGAGAGATCAAAGGCATTTAAGTCAGAAGAGAGAGAGAGTGATAATAGCATTGTAGGTAATCCTAGTAGTAAAATTTAGTGGATTACATGTGTCGGCAAAAGGGACGTACAAGAACCCAAGACAAGGTTCTCGTACGAGGACTTGATCGGGTTTGACAAACCTGTTTTGTTTCACCCATTTCTTGAAATATAAATTAAAATTTATGGGTATTTATGTTTCGAGAAAAGGATTTGACAAAACAAGTCAAACTTGTTTTTCCGTTTCTAAAACAATTGAAAGGGGGGAAAAATGGGAGATAGCCAATAAAAAAACTCGACTCCTAGCTTTTTCAGGAAAGCTACTCACAAAAGCTTATCCCCTCATCGTCTTGCAAGTTCCTACTCCATTGTCTCGCATGCTCCTCCTCCTCCAAGCTTGCAAGCTTCTTGCAAGACAGCATCTCATTGTCTCTCCATCCCCAACTCCTATCATCTTAAAGAGTTACGATGATCTAAAGTAGGTGAAGCAGCCCATCTCGCCTAGATGTCTGCTCTCTAGTTTTCTCAATTCTCTATTCACTATAGGTAATCCAAAGAAAGCAAAGATCTCTTCCTCTTCTTCAGTTGGAGGCAATGGCAATGGCAATGAGAGAAAATCAAAGTTAGCGCAGGCATCAACGTGCTCGTCTACATCCTCATTCTCAAGGTCTTGTTTGAGCAAAACCCCATCTTTGGGAGGGAAATTAAGCAACGGCACGAAGAGGCCCATATGGTTCTACCTTGTTAGTGTAATTGTCGATGAGGATTGTCGACCCTGTGGACATAAGTCTCTCTAGGAAGACGATCCCAATTTGATGGTTGTAAAAGCAATTAGGAAGATTGGAGAATCGATGAAGATGATGATGATGCGGTGAGCTATTCAAGTTCTATTCTTTCAAGCTTGATAACCTTGTGACAATTGCAATTGAACAACATCATGAAAAGTTGCTGGTGTATGAAACAACTCATCTCGACACGAATTACGCAATCGTTAATAGCTTGATAATGTAGTTCTTAAACAGAGGAGGAAAGGTGGAATTGGAAAGAAAATGAAGAAAGTATGTGTGCAAAAAAAGGTTTATCAAACACCAAAAATTTCGTTTCTAGACAAAGAAATAGGAAAAATCGTTTCTGCTATTTCTAGACACGGAAACAACATAAACGTTATCAAATAGTGCTAGTATCATTAGACTTCGGAGGATAATTTTTTCTTCTGCAAAAGCAATTTTGAGTGATGGTGGTACACAATTTTGATAAAGGGTGTGCGACGTTGATAATAAGTCATAACTCATAAATGTGGTGCACACAATGGGTTAACCTAAGTAGATCTAGAAAGTGAAGTTACTTTCAAAAAAATATATATTTCTTTTTGGGTAAACAATAAGAATTTTAAGTGGGAACTTTTTTAAACATTCATGATTTAGAATTGGGACAAGACCATACCGGAATGACCATATTATCTAAAAGGACACTAGTAGGGTCGGATGGTAGGATGTGAATGGTAAATTAGTTCATCAATACTCTATACCATAGCTTATTCTTGTCAACCCTCCCTTTTTTTCTTTAACCACTTTCCTTGTTGTGGACTCATATGGTTATGCTTTTCCCTATTGTATCCCTTTGTCAACTAATATAATATAACTGTTCTTTTCATTAAAATAATAATAAAAAAAATTAATGTAGATTTAAATCCAAAAGAAATCTATAGCAAGGCATGCTATCATTCTAATGTGCTCAATTACTCTTTTTTGTTTAATCAACATTTTGTAATTTGTAGAGAAATTGTTGTATTTATTACAAATAAGTTTCAAAATACCAAACGCTTTCCAAAAGTTTTTTTGTTATATATCTCACAAAAGGTTTGAACCCATGACCTCCTCATTCCCCCCTCCCCGCTCTTAAGTACAAGGAATGAAAAAAAAAAAAAAATCAATCCCACATTATTTGTGATAGAAAAGAATATTTAGTTCATATAGTATTATGGGAAGTAAAAGGGTAGAAATTCTTGAAAAGAAGGCTCCCCTCTCTCCTCTCGTTTGGGGGTTCTAAGGTTTGTTTTCACATGTACCATAACATTGCACTACAGGGTTCGTTGCATCATATTCATTGGTAAACCATCTCTTCCTTACTTTGTATGATTGCAAAGGAAATTAAAGAAAAATGAAGTGAAATTTTCAAACCTAAAAAAGAAATTATTTTAATCATTATCCATGTGCTCCAAATCATTCCATATGTGGTTATTGATTTTCACTTTACTTTGCATCCAAATCATTTTAATTTCCCTCTCAACCAAACGTAACCCCCACAGTTTCAATGTCTTTACCCATCCTTTTTTCTACTTTCAAGTTTTTTTCTTTCCCAGTCACCTCTCCCAAATTTTCTTTAAAAAAAAAGAACCGTAAAAGACAACATGGTCCCTATACGGGCAAAATAACTTCCTGCTCCACATGAAAAGCTGAAATCCCACCATTGTTGAGACTTTCATGTGTACTCCCATTGGTACATTGGTGCATAAACCATGCTGCCTTTTATAGAACCCTCTCCCTTTTCTCTATTACAGCTTTCGTTTCATATAAAAGAAAGGTGTTGCTCCGCCACCCACAAGCATTCAAGCTCTAGATGGTTTTGATGATCAATACAGAAACAAAGATTTTGTATTCGAAATAGCCCTAGAACAAAGGTTGTATTTACTCTTTTAAGTGAAGAAGAACAAAGGTGATCACATCAAATAGGGGGAAGATTGTTCTCAGCATCAT
Organism: Macadamia integrifolia; assembly: GCF_013358625.1. Lineage (NCBI taxonomy): Eukaryota > Viridiplantae > Streptophyta > Magnoliopsida > Proteales > Proteaceae > Macadamia > Macadamia integrifolia. The sequence continues at coordinate 23,151,054 of NC_056558.1, forward strand.
AATGGTAGAGAACTCAAAAAAATAAAAAATAAGAAACACCAACAAACATGTTGCAAACAGGCCCCTTTTGACACCATCCACTTCAAAAAGTTTTCATTTAATTCCAAGGTGAGACCCAATTGTTGAACCAACTTTACAAAGGTAGTTTCACGGACACATCTTATTCTTACTTCATCATATGCCTGTATCTTTTGGAACATTTGGATAAACTCCCAGTTCTTTTGGCACTAAAAGCAGATGTGGGTGGCTTATGCAGCATATTTCTGTAGCTTCCTGTATACATTCTATAGGAACTGAGCAGAAATACTTCCATGCGGCTGAAAATCTTTTTTCTTTTTTTTTTTTTTTTGGGGGGGGGGGGGTTGGAGATAAGAGTAGCTGCAATATATTTGGTACAGATATAATATAAGAACTCTTTACTGCCCATGCTTGAAGTTGGAAAATCAACCTTGATTTAATTTTGGATGACCAATGGTCTTCATTGTAATAACCTCATCTTAAATTTGTTAACTCATTTATTTAATAAATAAAAACTTCAAAGAAGGAACACTAGATAACCATACCATCAACAACAACAACAACTACAACAACAACAACGACAACAACAGCAAAGGATCAAATCGTCCCACAGAAAAGAGAAAAAATCTCAAGGGCACAGTGAACAAAGAAATACTCCAGCACACCACACTTAGCAAAGCTTGATTGGCCATAGATTACCATACATTAACCTTAAGGAGCATCTAGATATTGAAAATGCCAGAGCTATATCTTCTGTGTGTCAGACAACCTCCAGGGATAGTCAGAAAATAACTATCCACATTTGATTGAGAAAAATCAGATCCCTGCCTCAAAGGTTCAGATAAAACCAAGTAACACCAAAAAATGTAACCACATGCGAATTGCTGTATATAAACGCACCTCTATGCTTGAAGAAGCTGGGTTTCCAATGGAACATTATCAAAATGGAGCTTTATGATGATATGGCCAATTGGAAGATACACTAATGTCCCTCCAATCTCAGTTTTATAAAGTTGATGCCAGTATGACAAAATAAAAGAATATTGGCCAACTTCATCGCATTGCTGAAAATAAATTCTTCTGAACTGCCTAAGATTGGAATTCCTGATAGTAATCTGAGACAGTTTCTTGCCCCAATTCACTTATTAACTGATTTTCTTGCATCAAAATAAGAAACCAAGATGTTTGACAGCCTTTGTCATTTTAACCCTTGATTGGTGGAGTGGCCTCTTCTACCACCCTGAAAATATGAACTCGCATTTCTGTTGCCTTAATAAGCTCAAACACACAGACATCATACAGTTCGAGATAATGAGCCACTGCAAATTTGGCCCAACCACCACTAAGACCACCTCTCATACATGGTTTATCAGCATAAACATATTTCACAGGCCATGCCTTATCATTTGAGTCCCACAAAATCATTTCCTGATTATCTTGGGGAAGGAAGACTTTGACAAAAGAAATTGGTAAAGCCTACAAGCACAAAAAAGAAATGGTCAGAAAAAATACATGTGTCTGTAGTAGTGATCGAACTGCAATAAACAAGTGATATTGCAGGAAACAAAATCACAAGAAACAAAGTGTTCTAATGGATTCTTGGAGTGAGTGGTCCAATTGCAGTCTGTACCTTTCGGTCACTATCACTCTTCAGGACCGTAGATCGTCTCGAGAATGCTGACTGGCAATAGACAGCCAGATCAAAACGACCAGATCATCAGATTTCTAAACCAGATTCTGACAAAGGATGGCTTGAATTTGGGTATCGGATAGGGCACTGCTGATCAAGATCCGATTCCCAGTCAACTCAAGCAAGTTTTGGCCCAGATTGGCAAAGTTAGGGAAAAACAGGGGTAAACAGGGTAATATTGCATCCCTGTATTTCTTAAACTTGGATAGGTGCCAGGTGATCTCAGTTGACCCAGCTGATAGGCCTGAGATTCTGCTCCCTAAATCCATGGGTTTGAGACCAGGCGATGGGATATGTTACATTTAAACCCATTAATCCCACGACCACTCAAAAACTGCAGGTCACAAATACCCACACAAACTTTGTAACAGACCTAGTGATAGCCATCTTCTCATGGCCTCAGTACCACCAGGAAGCTTCCATCATTCACAACACCAGTTATAGATTCAAGAATTACTACACGCAGTATGCCACAACGAACGCCAAAGTCATAAATAATGCCTACTCCTTCGTTGGCCAAATGGCAAAGACACCTAACCTTCAATAAATTAATAGCTGAGTGAAACTATAGAGACAAGAAATGGCTACATATGGGGTAGAATGTTGGGCAGTCAAGACGAGTAATGTAGACGAACTGGGCGTAGCAAAGATGAGGATGTTGAGGGGGATGTGCAGCAAGACAAGGAGAGATAGAGTAAGGAATGATTGTATCAGAACCGATATGGGGGTCACACCAATCCAGGACAAGCTCCTGGAGAGCCATTTGAGGTGGTATAGTCATATCCAACGGAGACCCATGGATGCACCAGTAAGGAAGAGTGATCAAATTCAGATAGAAGGAGCCAAAAGAGCAAAGGGATTTGGATGCAAAGTAAAGTGAAATTTTATAACCAAATATGGATTGATTTGAAGTTAATGTTAAAGTCATATGGGGTAATGATTAAAAATATTTCTTTTTAAAGTATGAAAATTTCACTTCACTTCCCTTTAATTTCTCTTACAACCAAAAATAGCCTATAGGAGAAGTCGTAAGAAAAGATATGTAAAAGCTAGGCATCCTGTTTGAGAAACCCAAGGGGGTAGACTATAGGAAAGCCCATTATATAGCTTCTCAAACAGGATGTCACACTCCTTGGGGTTATTTTTTCCTTTTACAGAGAGTGATAAAGGAGTGTGACATCCTGTTTGAGAAGCTATATAGATCCAGTGGGAGGTAAGCTTGTGATGGGATCAAACGTAAGGAATAAAACCAGACTACCAAGGAATTTTAATATCAAAGAATCAAGGGATCAAATTCAGGCAAAATTCAGGTCAAAGGCTCTGACTAGGATGGGAGAATATAATATCAGAAACCAAGCTTTATCCAATGGTCATAGTCTTAGGATATGAAAATTCCTACTTCAAGAAGGAATTAAATCTTAGGATCGAAGAAGATTTCAGAAACTCCAATTTAGAAATCAGTTTCAGCACAACATAACGGTTCTAGTGATAACCAGAAATATGAAATCAGAGAATGAAAAACGAACTTGAAAATCAAGCTTACTGAAGTCAAAATTGAAAAAGGAAAGCCAAAAATCTGCCACAAGATAGGATTTTGAAACCGTAGGATACGTTAGAACAGAAACCAATTACCAAGTATGGAAGAAGAATTGAACTCCAAAAATTAGACGCGAAGTTTCAGAAAATTCCTAGTCGGAGTAGGAATTCAAGAAACCAGAAAAAAGATAGGAATTTTATGCCAAGAAAAGAATCATAACTAGAAATCGATACGAAGAGAGAAGAGAATTGCATAAACTAAACTTGTAATCGATAGAGAAGAAGATAAGGAATCAAGTATAGGATACAAATCCTGTATACGAAGCTCAACAGCACCAAAACTCTTTTAATTAAAAAAAAAAAAAAAAAAATTCATTCTTTACGCAAATCACCTCCAATTCATAAGGGGTGTATTACATACATAAAGTCATTCTAAAATTCCTAAACTGACTTATAAAAGTACTCATAATCACTCTCTTAGTCTCATGTACTAACTTCAAATTAAATGGACTCAAATCAGAACTCTCAGTAGCTATTAAGTATCCTAATTTTACTCAAACACTTCACTACTAATCGCGTGTACTAAATTTACCCCCACTTTATGGGCTAATAAATTAGGCTCATTACAATGAAACCCGAGAAAATGAAAGATCCAGCCTATAATATAACCACCAAAGCTTAATTTCAGGCTGTTGGACTGCCAACTACTCCTTGGGGACCTTCTAAACTAACACATGCATCCACACCTGATTAACGTCTAATGCAACTGCATCACTATATCATCAAAGCTTAGATTAATCAAGTCCGGGAGAAAAAGAGAGTTTGGAAAGACGCCAACAAGTGATTTTAATCCTATGATTCTATGAATACATGGACAAGCATGAAGGAAGCCATCCAGCATCAGTTCATTCTAGTGATCTCCCCCTTCCCCCCCCCCCCCCCACGGGGGGGTAAAAAATGAATATACATACTACAGAATTGTTAAAAGTATATGTAGCACTAGACAATCTTGCACAACAGACAAATAAAGCATAACAGATGAACTGTTAGTTGAGAAAGAGGAGACTAAAACAAAAAAAGGTTTTACTAAATATTTCATTATTTCTACAATAAATTTGAAAGTGATTCGATCCTTGAATATCTATGAGAAAAGTAAGGGATATTTTCTAATACAGAAATCCAGGATCAATTGGTTGGAGCTTGGTGATTCAAATACTGCCTATTTCCACAGATCTGTAAAAGATAGAAACAATCTCACTCTATTCTCAAGTTAACTACCCTAGATGGAAATCAGGTTCATAAAGCGGATGAGATAAAGAGTGTTGCTGTTGACTACTTCAAGAATCTGTTTACGCTTGCCCCTACTGCCCCCCCCTCCATCCCTAATGATCTCTTGAACAAGTCCATTTCAGCCAACATGTCCAATCTGCTCATCGCTACCACCACTGAGGATGAGATTATAGCTGCTATTCACTCCCACAAGGCAAGCAAAGCTCCCAGTCCTGATGGTTTTAGGATGGAATCTTTTTTTCCTCCTATTGGGAACTCATCAAAGAAGACATGATCAAGGTAGTCAAGAGTATCTTCTTCAACCTAAGCCAGATCAAAGGGATTAGTCACACCTTCCTTTGCCTCATCCCTAAGAAAGAGGGAGCTTACGCTATGAATGAATTTAGACCAATCCCCTTATGCAACCTCCTGTACACATTCATAGCAAAAATCCTTGCAAACAGAATCAAGCAAGTGGTTGACTCTCTCGTTAGCGACAACCAATCGGCCTACATCCCTAGGAGAAGCATAAGGGATAACATTCTTCTATGCCATGAAATTGTTAAAGGTTTTGATAGAAAATCTCATTCTTCTGCTGCCCTTATGAAGATTGACATCCATAGGGCCTTTGACTCTTTGAGATGGGATTACATTGTCTTGGTCCTTAACAACATGGGATTCCCTCCAGTTTTCACTAATTGGATATATCACTGCATTACTTCTCGTTTCTCGATCTTGGTGAATAGTAGCCCAACTAGATACTTCTCCTCTTCTATGGGGATCAGATAGGGATGTCCTTTATCTCCCTACATCTTCTGCCTGGCCATGGAAGTCTTCTCCAGAAGTTTGTAAGTGGCCATTGATCAAAATCTTATCTCTGCCATCCCTAAGTGTAAAACTACTCACCTTGCTTTTGCAGATGACCTGATGATCTTCACTAGAGCTGACCCTTCTTCTTTACAGACCATTATGCTCTGCTTGAACCAATTTGCTACTATGTCTAGGCTCCGTATCAATCCTGCAAAGTCTCTCATCCTCCTAGCTGGGATCTCTGATTCTACCAAAGCATCGCTGTTTGAGCAAACTAGTTTCTACATTGGTCTCCTTCTGGTGAAGTATCTTGGGCTCCCGCTTATTCCGACCAGACTCTCTGCCCATCACTACACTCCTATGCTTGACCTCATTGGGAAGCGCCTTTATCTTTGGAAAGGAAAGCTTATATCCTTTGTTGGTCGGTTAGAGCTCATCAAATTTGTCCTTTAAGCTTCTTATATTTACTGGTCGGATATCTATGGGTTGCAAGAATCCATCATCTCCAAGCTTGAGTCCATCCTTGCCTCTTTCTTGTGGAAAGGAAGTGAGTGTTCCAAATTTCTTCGCCCTATCAGCTCGGCTGTTGTTTGCGTTCCTAAAGCAGAAGAGGGTTTGGGTTTGAGAAGGATCAAGGATGTTAATTTAGCTGGTATCATAAAGTTGGCTTGGAAGATTTCCTCAAACAAGAAAAGTATATGGGTAGAATGGGTGTACTCGAATCTTCTTAGGTTTGATTCCTTTTGGACAGTGAAAGTTTCAGCTGATGGTTCTTGGGTGTGGCGAAAGATCATTGCTACCCGCCTCTCTATCTCTTCAGCCATCTCCTCTCAAATCGGTGATGGGGGCAAATACTCATCTTTGCCTCGACCCTCGGCACCCCAAAGGAGTCCTATACTATACTATAAGTTCCAAAAGCATCTATAACTTGGGCTTGTCCAAGTTTGCCCGTGTGGTTGATATCTTAACCTCTAGCAATTGTTCCCCTTCGGCCTAATCTTTGAGCCAACTTGCAGATATATGGAACTCTTTGCTAGTCATCCCGACATCTCAGTGGCAAAGACATGACTCTACCCTCTGGATGCCTACCTCTTCAAAGCTCTTCTCTGCCAAGGTTGCTTGGGAGTTTGTTAGGACCATGGCTCAGCCTCTCCTTGGCACAGACCCATACGGTTCTCACACCACATCCCCTGCCAAAGCTTCACGGCTTGGAGAACATTCACTAACTCCTTGTCTATGCAATCTTTCCTCATCCAGAGAGGCATTCCAGATGATCCTATGTGCATCCTCTGTGGCAATGAGCCAGAAAATGTTGAGTACCTCTTCTTCGCATGCATTATTTCCATCTCTATCTGGAAAAGGATCCTTGCCAAATGCTGGCCAGTTAACAAAAGAATTCTTCCACTCCATAGGGAATGGATTTGGATTGATATGACATTTTAGAGAAAGTCTATATATGATCATGTGGGAAAGCTCGCCTTCTGCACAACAATAAATCAGATCTGGATGGAATGAAATCATAGTTAATGGACCTCCAATTCTCGCTCTCTTGATAAGATTTGGGGCTCCATCTCCTTCAATATTAGGGCCAAGATTTCTTGGGTCTCTTCCACTTGTAATCCCCCTAGAAACTGACATATTGTAAATTCTTAGGAGCTGCCCAGCTCCACGATCAAGAATAACCCTACTCTCTGAGTTTGGGTTTGCTTTTCTCTCCCGCTCACCTTCATAGGGGCTGTAAGTTTTTCCCTTTTTGCTTAGTAATGAATTATTTATTCACCCCCCAAAAAAAGTAAGGGATGACATCATCAATGAATTTTTCAGAACATTAACAAATCCTATTCCATAGTTATCAACGAGTCCAAGTGGCCTTTCTTGGATAGGCGCATTAGTCGCCCAGGTAGCACCTTAATTTTTTACCACACTCGACCACCTTGGTTTGCCTAGATGCCGTGACAATTATGTCCTATTCACACTTCTTGATGTAGACCAAGAGATGTCACAACACAAGTATTCACACAGGAATAAGCTCAAATCTTAGTCTAATGAATTAAATAAGGAGCCTAATAGGTTATATGGGTCATGGATGGGGATTTTTCATGTTTTTCTATTGTAATAGGCCTATTTTGAAAGCACACATATAAGGGATAAGTGGCCCATACGAATTTAATTAGTTAACTGTATCTAGTCCTCTAAAGTTGTGAAGTCTTGAGGAAATTAATAAGTTCTTGGGCACGTCAATAGGTTGTTTCGTTGTTAGTTGTGAGCAAGGTTCAAGAAGTAGGGGTTTGGGATGCCAATCCCATATACATTGCTCAATAGCATCAAAACTTAAAAAAATATATATACACACACACACACAAAACTTAAAGTATATATATATATATATACTTTAATTGATGGAGGGTGTATTATTGTATTATTACATGTAAATACCTTATAAAATTTATAAATTGACTCAGACAATGGCTCCTAATTACACTCACACTCAATAAAGTAAATAAACTCATGATAAGACTAACTCTTCAATAACCAAATCAAACTTGAACACTTAAGTTAACCACTAATCCCGTGTACTAACTTCACCCCTACTTATGGGCTTATAAATTAGGCCCATTACAATAAAACCCATGAAAGTAAAAGGCCCAACCTATACTATAACTACCCAAAGGTCAATTTCGACCCATTACACTTATGGGCCTCCCAAGCTTGGATATAGTCCTCCATATGGAATTAATGCCTTATGCAACTGCATCAGGATGTAAGAGAGAATATCTTATAAATTGGTGCTAGTATTTTTGTTATCTATTTCTGTTCTTTCAAAATAACATGATAGCCAGTGGTCCAACGTAAAGAATAAAAATCATCAATAGATTTACCAACCGAGTACACAAAGAGGAATATAAAATAGGTTGACGTTAAGAACACTTGAAGATAGACAACTTACAAGGTAAAACCCAACATAAACATGGCGACGCGCCATGACTACTACTGCAGAAGGATTCTTTGGTTGAAAAGCACGAGCTGAATCAAATGTTTTTTGTACTTCCTCAATTGTGACTTTCTGTCTTTGTGAAATCAAAGATCCTTTAGAAGAACACTCAACTGCAGGGTTATCATTCCAAAGTAAAGCAAAATGAATAAATAGTGTACAAACTAAAAAAGAACACACAATACAGGAGCATGAAGCAAAAGAAATCACCTGGTACAGTCTTGCAAGGCTCAATATCTGAACAATTTAAATGAAGTGAACATCGGCCAGAAACTCTGAATCCCTTCAGTAATTTTTCTGCATTTCTTTTATAGTGCTTCATGTTCACCCCACCACTCCAACTTGGCATAACTTCACTGGATTTATTTGGCGAAGAATATATTCCCTTAGCTTCTTTCTTCTTCGGTGGTCTTCCCCGTTTCTTTCTATCACCAAGGAAGTCAGACTCTTCATGTCTTTTAGAAGCAAATATATTACGCCTCTTAGAACCACTCTCATCACAACTTTCATCAGATTCCTCGGCTTTTACAACTGCTTTCTTGGTTTCACTCTCCAAATGAACAACAGATGAGTCCCTTCTCTTATTCTTTGTGACGTAAGGCAAAAAGGAAAAAGGTTTTGCCACTGTCTTGCTCTGTTTATTTTTTCTGCCATCAGCACTTTCATCAGAATCCTCCACTATGACTACAGTTTTATTGGTTACATTCTCTGAATGAATGGCAGGTGAGAAGTTCCTTTTCTTTTTCTTTACTGCATAAGGCGATAATGGGAAAGTTTTTGGCACAGTCTTGCTCTGTTTATGTTTTGCATCATCTCTTACATAATTGGTGTCTTGACCACATTTTCCAGAAACTAAAGCCTTTTTCTCAGAATTGTTCTCACAAAACATTTCTATTTTCACTGCCCTTTCCCGGGTTGTTCTCTCTAAACAAACTTGAGGATAGTTCCGTCTCTTTTTCCTTGTCACACCTTCAAGACATGTTTCCACCACATCTCTCCCCCTACTCTTTCCATTTTTTATTTTAACAAAACCAGTATCTTGACTACATATAGCAGAAAATGCAGCCTGCTTCTCACATGCACTTCTATCAAATATTCTCGCACTAAACTGTGACTTGCCATCATATCTAAAGACAATAAAATCACCTACTTGTATTGAGTGGTCTCTCACGAACACTGACCAACCATCTTGGAAAAACCAGCGATCAATATTCCAAACCAATCTTACTTGCCAAGTCTTCCCACTTGGCCCCATTAAGGAGACGACACTAGAGGCTCTTTCCTTTAGATGTCTGAAGAAAGCTATTGGAATTTTCTGCAATGAAATGATTTAGTTTCAATGACCATAACCATGCAAACTGGAAAAAAAAAAATAACAAAAATAAACCATGCCACCATTGTGTTCATGATTGATATTAGGATCATAATGGTCAGGCCAAGTGACCAACCAATGATCATCTCTAAGCCATACAAAAAAATGAGCTGAGCCCAGATTCTTCATGTTGTGCCAACACCACGAAGGAAACCAACTGAATTCTTTTTATTTGTGCTTCATCGCCCAATTGGAGGATCAAATTTCGTCCTTTGAACAAAAAAGCAGCACTTGGCAAACAAGAAATAGGAACCTCACAAATTCACAGTTTTTTAGATTTTTCGTCAAATCATTAGAGCCCTTTTTCCTATTTTGTAACATAGTTGTCAAGGCGCCACCTTGGCATCCATGTGGGTTGTTTGGGGTCAAGGCGACAATCGCCTTAGTGTGACAGTGTCTCCTTAGTGCAAGGATCTGGTCTCGCACTTACTTATGCCCAAAATAGGAAAAAAGATAAAATATTTGTTATTTTATTTACTTAAGATATTATTCATAAATAAGCAAATACCTCTATTTGAATCCAATAAATATAGTTTCAAAATAAAATTCCAAAAGAATAAAAAACCAACCCCTCAGTCAAATTTATTGGAGAACAATAATATTTCTCTAAATGTTGATTTTTGACGACTTGATGTGACTTGATGTTTATATTTTATGACTTGATGTGGTTTAGTGTCGATTTTTGATGAGTTGATGTGGCTTAATGTTCATTTTTGATGAGTTGATGTGGCTTAATGTTCATTTTTTATGATATAAGATATATGTAACATTCTAAATAATATTAGAAAAGAGGGGAAATAAATATAACATTTGGGCACCTTGTCACCTTAGCGTTTAGGCACCCATCCACCGCCTTGGGTCGCCTTAACGCCTTAACAACTACGGTTTATAACGAGAACCAACTCTTCACCTTTTCTTCTCTTCTTTTTAATTTGGTTTAGTTAGTCTCAGATCAGGAGAAGTATCCACCTGTACATGGTGTCTCAGAATTAGGCTGTGAGGTCTCCTCAAAGAAACTTTCTGAACTCTGACTATCATGATTCAAGGCCCTAGATATTAAGATAGCATTTGATTTCTTAACCCTAAAACAAAGTCCCCTCATATGGAAAGTGGATCATCTGTGGCTACCTTTCCATGCTTGATGCAAATTCTTCACTAAACTAAGCTTGTTTTATTAGGAATAAGTGCAGGGTTGGATTGTATATGTGTTGGGCTTTCAATCCATGTGGTTTTGAGTGTAATGGGCCACTTTTATGGGTCTAAATTGGTGAGATAAAGGTTGCACACGGGATTTAACTAATTCGTTTCCTTTTTTTCCTTTTTAGTTGGTTCAATTTAACTTGTTAGTCTCTATTATTTCTTAGAAGTTAAGTTATTAGTTGAGTCAAGTCATTAGTTTCCTTTTTTTAGTTTGTTTTAATTTTCAATTTTTAGAAACTTATGTAATAGGCAATCAATTGTGGGGTTTCCTATTTTGGAACCTTCCAAATGCTAGGCTGTATTCCCTCCCTCATTATCACTATGAATACAAAGCAAGGAGACTCCCATAGCCCACGATTTTGACAAACTAAAGTAATGGCTGCTGCTTTGTCTTCTCTCCTGAGAATGGGTCTTGTGTTTGATCAAGGCTGATGAAGTTGGTGTGTGATCTAGCTGACTCTCTGCGGTGTGAAGCCCGAGAGATCCTCTTCCTTAGCTTATCTTCTTCTTCTCTCAACCACACAAAGTGCTACTGATCTGCTCAATTTCTTAGAGCTATTAAATTCAGTTTTTCCTCTCAGCTCTGCTCAAAATTGCAGACTCTGTGAGCAATTTTCAGAACTTGCCCACACTTAACCAGCCATCAGTTTTGGCTAAAATTTGGATTGAAGTTGGGCCTACCTAGTGGGGAACTCGACCCAAAGGGAAGCCTTTTTTGTCCAGGGGTTTCAGAGATATTAGAACTCTCCCTAATTTTGTCTACTAGTGACCTATTCTGCCCAGATTTGAAATCAACAGACCTGCCTTGATTTCTGTTTGGTTTTCTTGGGTGTTGGACCATATTATCAACTAAGATTAGGCATCTAACAGTCTCTGTTAAGGCCCCATCATCTACTGTTAGTTCTGTTCACAGATTCTTAAGAGTTCTATAATCCTTAGTTGCTTTGTGTTGCTTTTCTACTTTGGATATTGGTTGATCTTTGAGAGTATCCTGCAGCATTTGGATTAGGCTAGACTTGTCAACCTAGTTCTACATCAATGCTGCCACTAACAATCCTAGGAAAGCACCGTAAAGGTGGTAAATACTTTTGTTCTAAATTTTCGAAATTTTGCACATTTCGGTGGTTTCAACCCAACCAGAGATGAAACCAGGTATGACCGAAATTTTGAACATTTCGGCCAAAATCTCAAAAATTTTGGAAATTTCTAGCAATAGCCTAGAAAAAATATACCTCGTTTTGACCAGGTTTTAGAAATTTTGACCTAAATTTCGGTTTCGGCCAAGGTCGAAACCTGAGATTTAGAACCATGGTAAATACACATGAAATTGTGGGTTTATACTTTATAGAAACACTGTTACAATGGTATCTCATTCCTGAGTTGTTTAGTCGAACCAAAAAGTGGCCATGATGACCTGAGTTACTTCCACAATGGGTAACTAGGAACCTGTAATAGCTAGTGATCAACAACTACTCTTAAGTTTATCGAGTGCTTTATCGGTTATTAGGATATTGTTTGCATAACTCTTGATAAACTATTAATTGTTCCTCCGCAAGTCAGCAAACATGTGAGACAACACTAAACCTCATTAACCAAGGGGCATAATTTTTCATTTTCCTTGATAGGAAGGCTAGAAGAAATTTTAATTAATAATAAGGGAAAGAAGAGAAGAATTTACAAGTATGTAAAACACAAAGAACCATGAAAGAAATAACAACATAACATCAATGCTGCCTTTAGTATTGTCATTCCAACCACTTCAACAAATAAGATGGAAAAATGATGCCAATGATATCCTTAAACAGAACATCAGTCAGATGCTTTCAAATGTCTGGTAATTAAAGCAACATGAATGTTTCTCACAAAATTCATAGGCTGGGGTTGTAAGGCTTAAACCTAATACTTCAAGACCAGATTAAATACCTGATTCTTCTTTTTATTAAAGTAAGGTCCCTCATTCCTAATTTTTGTTCTAATTTAACCCCAGAGGCCCAGACAATTTGAACTACCAGTTTGGTCCTTTAAATGTATTTACAATTCAGTCACAAGTCCTATTTGATTCCCAAAAGGGTCCTTAACTATTCTGTATACCATTTGAACTACCAGTTTGGTCCTTTAAATGTATTTACAATTCAGTTCCAAGTCCTATTTGCTTCCCAAAGGGTCCTTAACTATTCTGTATATTTACGAAATTGCCACTACTTATTCAATTTGAGTTACTTAACCCCAGACCATTTGAACTACCAGTTTGGCCCTTTAAATGTATTTACAATTCAGTCCCAAGTCCTATTTGCTTCCCAAAAGGGTCCTTAACTATTCTGTATATTTACGAAATTGCCACTACTTATTCAATTTGAGTTCTTTGTTACTTGTGGGCAGTGGGCCCATAGCAATCCAAGTTTAAGTGTTTAATGAAAACAGAAATAAGGAAAGATCAGATCTAGAAGGACCAAGTAATTACCAGACATTCTGAGCTGAAACCAGGAAGGAAAACCTTAAAGAAGTGAGGCCGATTCTCCAAACAGCTCCTGCATCTTCTCACCATTATTTGTTTCCTGCAAACAACAACAAACTCAATACTCTACTATTTTCTCATGAGACCCTCTGGGCTGTCCTTCGGCAGGGTAGCTTCTCACAAATACAATGTATGTATCCCAACAAAAATTGGCTCAGTTTGTCGAATTCAGATGAGTTCCTTGGGAACAAAATCCTGCTCTTGACTTTCTGGTTTTTGACAATGAAATTTGAATCCTCGCAAAATTTGGCTTCTAACTTCCTGTCTCCACGGTATCTCTGCAAAAATTATTTCTGGGGGTCATGTACTATGCTACCTAGCAGACAAACTTTTTACTTATGCTAAGAAAAGTTTAAAAAACTTAAGCAGGATGGAAGCCAATTAAATGCACAGTAATCTCTCAGATAGCAACATCTTTTGCTGGCTATTAGTGCTTTGCCTCCCCATCTCTAAGGGAGATGAGGATTTAGCTGATACACTCAGGTAGCTGATTTTCATCTTTCTGGAAAGTCAGGAATCAATTAGTTTCTTTGTTTGGTCAAAGCATAAATTGGTCCACTTAATGTGATGCGGTCCAGGATTCTGAAGCCCTCAAATCGAACTGCTATGGGCCCACACATGACAAATAGCACAAATTGAGTGACTAATGGCAATTTCGTAAATATTTAGAACCGTTTAGTACCTTTTTTGAAACTGAGAAATAGGAATAGGGACAAATCAGTGATTAAATTAAACAAGGGAGTGCAAATCTGGTAGTTCATAAAGGGGTGGGATAGAATAGAAGCTAGCTTGATAATCATGGGATTATATGTAATTTCATGACCAAGCCCTTAAACATAATAAGATAAAGAACTCATTATCAACCTTAAGATGGTTAATACAAAAGGGGAAAAACAGATTTTCAATGGGAAGAACTCACTCATAAGACCATGATTTGGTCTGAGAATTCAAGCTGAGAACCCTTACTGCTAGTCCCTTGAATGCAAGCAAATAACCAGCCCAAACAGTAGCTGAAGGAAGAAATTTGAAGTCTGAAATCTACCCAGGCGATAGCGTAGAGGTCAGACTTCGTTGCTGAAATCAACCTAAGCAGCAAGGAAGGAATTGGGTGATCAGATCCTAAGGTTTGGGTCGTCAATGGAAGGAAAATCATCAACCAAAGTTTCAGTCCAAGCAGATTAAATGTAAAGGAGATCAATCAATCTGATTGGGGCAGCAACTACCACCCAGAAACAAGCGTGGGAAAAGAAAACCATAAAGAAGAAGAAGAAGAAGAATGGAGGAGGAAGGAGAAGAAATTACCTGAGAAGGGAAAAGAGTATAGGAGAGGTAGTAGTTGTTGACTGACTCAACCAGCAAACACAAACACCCACACAGGTAAGGCTGCTCCCAAACTCAAAATTTCATTCAGATCTAATCTCTACCATATTACACTGTCAAATTTAAAGAAAACTCCCTTACATCAAAATAGAAACCCAACTAAAATAAGAAACTAAATATTCTAGGAAATATATCAACTACTAAATTACCAAAAGAAATCCTACATAATCTACCTAACCTCCCCCTTTAGACAGAAAATTGAGTTGGGTCGGTTCCGTCTCAGCTTAGACCTCCAAAGAGGGTCCTTCTGGTCCAGCCAAGCCAAGGCAACTGCATCATAATGTTTTGCTTCTAGATAAAAAGGAAACAAATCTTGGGATTTATCTGATAGAAACCCCCAGTGGCTCCATAACAAAGTTAGGGTTGGGACCGGAAATCATGGGATCGGCCAAAGGTTCAGTCCAAGCAGATTAAACGTAAAGGAGATCGATCAATCTGATTAGGGCAGCAACTACCACCCAGAAACAAGCGTGGGAAAAGAAAACCATAAAGAAGAAGAAGAAGAAGAAGAAGAAGAAGAATGGAGGAGGAAGGAGAAGAAATTACCTGAGAAGGGAAAAGAGTACAGAAGAGGTAGTAGTTGTTGACTGACTCAACCAGCAAACACAAACACCCACACAGGTAAGGCTGCTCCCAAACTCAAATTTCATTCAGATCTAATCTCTACCATGTTACACTGTCAAATTTAAAGAAAACTCCCTTACATCAAAATAGAAACCCAACTAAAATAAGGAACTAAATATTCTAGGAAATATATCAAATATTAAATTGCCAAAAGAAATCCTACATAATCTACCTAATCTCACACTTTAGACAAGAAAATTGAGTTGGATCAGTTCCGTCTCAACTTAGGCCTCCAAAGAAGGTCCTTCCGGTCCAGCCAAGCCAAGGCAACTGCGTCATAATGTTTTGCCTCTAGATCAAAAAGGAAACAAGTCTTAGGATCTAGCTGATAGAAACCCCCAGTGGCGCCATAGCAAAGTTAGGGTTGGGACCTGAAATCTTGGGCCTCAGCAGGGTATCCAGTGGATCTTAGTGTCTATCTCAAGAATACTTCCACGGTGGTAGCACTTGGCTGCATTTGGATGGGAATACATTAATTGGTGGACCTCAACATTTCTTCTAATCTAGAAATAGTGTAAAAACAGCTTCCATGAGAGAACTACTTGTTCTTAGTTCTTAGAGGCCCAATCCAATTTTATCTAAGGTGTCAAAGCTATAGACAAGGAAAAACCATATGGATTTGGCTGCTATCAATCATTAGTCATACCAGATTCTCTTATGATTCAGAAAGTAACTTTAAAGTCCAAATTTTTTATTGTGGTTCAAGAACAAAACCTTAAACATTTACCTCATCTGCTGATTTTACAGCCATAAGACAATTAAGGTCATGTAGGCAGAACTTTACATCTCACTCCACTTCAGTGTTTGAAATTTAGTGCTAGAACTATTGAAATTGGCGAAATATTTCTTTCACTGAGAATTGGAATCTGGAAATTTTGAGTAAAACCTGCCAAAAATTGGTGGAATATTTCTGTTTCCACAGGGGATCAAAATCACCCCAGAAAGAGAAATCTCAAGCATTTGAGTAGTAATGAATTGTTAAGTTTTTTTTTTTTTTTTAATCCTAATAAAAGCTTACCCGTTGTCATTACATCATGCCTTTTTCTTTCTAGGTATCTTGCATGCACATAACTTGGACTCTGGTTGGACTGAACGTTTAGAGAAGCCCAAGGAAAGTTCAACATTCAATCCAAAGCAAACAAGAAAAGTGGCAAAATAGAGATGAATAAAAATACAAAATGGCACCTCTTGTAATTTTAGCTACTTCTCGACTAATTTTAAGCTGAAATTATACCAATTAGATGCTTACCTAATCCTCTATCACATGGACTGAGCATATACTGCCATGTGGCACATAGTGAAGCATTATGCTTCACCAGGCATAGTAATGTGAAAGAAAACTCTTAAATCAAAACCACTTTTAATCTAGAATTTATGGTTTTTGTTGCCGGAACTAAGTGAAAATCAGGCAGAGCATTCTTTTTCCTCTGATATAAAAAGGCCAACCTTTTTTTTTTTTTGAAAGGCCAACCTCATATGGTCAAAGTCAAAGCAATATAATTCTCCTTCTACTGCTATAAACACAGACACAAAGACATGACACATAGACAAAACGACTTCTCGTCTAGAAAACTAATTCCTAAAAATAAAAGGAAAAATTATGTATTATTATAATTATCAACCATAGGCTAGGTTTTTTTCTGATGTTTTTACTCTGAAAAAATGAGGAAACATCAACTAAGATAGGAATCTGAACAAAAATTAGAGAGGAGCAACCACCCTTAACAACCTAACCAATCCGTTACTGTAACCCCAGTTTCATAACCATATACTGACAACCTATGATATGAATCTCACGGAAAGTTGAAATAACTCATTGACTATAGAAATCCAGAGTATAATAACGTGCAGTCTTCATCCCCACATCAAACATAACAATCAGTATCTTAGAGTTGGCAAGCTCAAGTAACTGTTTAAAAAGGCAAAACCCCATCCACAACAACAATGCTATTAAGAAAAAAAAAAGGGGGGGGGGGGGGAAAGGTAGACTTAAATCCTTCTTCTTGAAATATAAAAAATTAAACACAAATGCTTCCACAAAGCTGAACAAACAACAAATGTAATACAATTAAAGAGAATAAAAAACAAAGAAAGGGAAGAGGAATCCAACATGAAACACTAAGAAAGATGATGAGAAAGAAGAAGCAAACGGGAAAGAGGGCAGAAAGAGAAAGAGAAAGAGAGAGAGCTCAAATCGGTACCATTTCAATGGGTCATCTTCAATCTACAACCAACGAATGTAACTCTGAAGCAAGTGAAGAGGTTGCTACTGTTCAATTAGGAGGGAATCAAGTCGTTCTTGAACAGGCCTGAGCTCAAAGTCTTTCAAATCTTCTTGGATCTTGATGGACAATGTTGAGAACCCTAGTTTTTTTTTTTTTTTGGTGAAATATTGAGAACCCTAGTTCAACACTGTACATATAGCCCGCCAATAACTTTGTGCTGCTCTTCCATAAAGATTTAAGGTTTTACTGTTTACCGTTCACTGCTGCGTTTTTACTCAACAGGAAACGGTGAAGTAACTGTTTCACCAGAAAATAATAACGGTGAAGTAACTGTATTTGTAGCCGTTGTGCGCTTGTAATAAATTTTGTGGCATCTCTAACCCTTCGGCTGTATTAAAATAATAATTAATAAAAAAAAAACCTAACCCCTTAAACTGTCTAATTTAAAAAAAAAAACCCCTCTAACCCAGAAGAAAAGATTCTAACCCTTGACTTTAGGTTATGTTTGGATGTTTTCGAAAAAGAATTTCAAAAAAAGTTGACTTTGAAAAAGATATATATTCATGATTTTTTTTTCTTCTCTTTTCTTAATATCCAAACATAACTTGACGAATAATTTTTTCCTTTTAGCAACAAAAAAAAAAAAAAAGATCATGGACTCTTTTTTTTTTTTTTTTAATGAATCAACATAGCTTAGCTTCTCTCAGGAAGTCTAAAAATAAATTGGAACATTGAAACAATATATTTAGCCTTATGACATATCCATTTTGAATCTTGATGAAAAAAGAAAGTATTTTCTCATTTATATGCAAATTAATGAAAATTCACAATCAAAGACGTGCAAAATCACTAACATAAATAAACAATAAACAAATGAAACTAAAAACAAAATAATACACCAACTTAAAATTTTTTTTAACAAACTTTTAACTTTGAAAACACATCTAATGTGAAAAGGGAAAATATATAGAATCAAATCCACGTAAAACTTTTCACTATAATAATAGGGAGGAGGTTAGGTATGCCGTCAGCTTTTGTGGATCTTGTGGCTCAACCAATTGAAGGATCGGGAAGGGAGGGACATAGAGGACTTTTCCAAGGGAAGAAGAAGAAAGATAGACACAGATTTGGGTATTCCGCTAGCATACGCAGCCTTTTCCCCATAATTAATAATAGATATACAAATCGAATGTTGTTGACTCTCCTAGAACTAGCGGCCCAACCAATAGGAGGATGGGGATGAGAGGGGCATCGGGAAGATTTTCATGGGGAGAAGGATGAGAGATGGACACAAACATATATTTAGGTATATCGCTAGCATGCCCAGCCTTTTTCCATAATAATAATAGATTTACAATTCTTCTCTTTACTGTGCCAGAGGCTAACTACTTGAGAAAATTGGATAACAAGAACATTCTTTCCTTACTAGGTGGATTCACAAGCACAAAGTGTTGGATCTCATCTCAAAAAATAAAAAATAAAAAATAAAAAATAAATAACTACATTGTTGAGAAATGGTAAAACCCAGGAGAGGTGAATTGGGTATGACTTTTCTCCATAAAATTAGGAAGAGGTATAGGAAAGCTAGCGGGACACAATGGTAACAAGTCTGCTAGCGAGATTTTAACCGTAGGATTTGAGAGAATCGTTAGATTAGGAGAAAAGATTCAAAGTTTCAATCCACAATTGTTACACCTTATCTCTCCCTTAATTCTATCTCCACCCTCAGTAGCCACGCCGGCGTTCTTCCCTCTGCAATTGTTCTAGTGGCAGCGGCGGCGATAACGACGACAATGACAACAACGGCGGTAGCGGCGATGATGGCAATGGTGGCGACAGCGGTAGAGACAGTGATAGCAGCAGCGGCAGTCACAACGACATGCGTAAGGTCATCAGTATGAACAACCTCTCCCAATACGATCAGCCTCATGACCCTAACGCCGATCTCGCCTCTGGCTACACCACCGACGACGTCGTCCACTCCACCGCCGGCCATCGTGAGCGCAAGAGAGGTTTTCTTTCACTTCCAGATTGAGCTCTGTTTATTTTTATTTTTTATCAAAATTGAAGTTAATTAAATTCATTTAATTATATTATTAGGAGTTCCATGGACGGAGGAAGAACATAGGCTTTTCCTATTAGGTCTGCAGAAGGTCGGATTCTCAGAATTTTGTCCCTTTTTTAATTTTCAAACCATAAATCTTATTTCTTCTTCTTCTCAAATTTCTGGTTTATAGTTCATGGGATCAGAGGAGAACACAACTCAAGTAGACTTCCCACCGCCGCCAACAATAAACTACAACTTGGGATTCCGGTACCGACATATCCAATGACAGAAGGGGAAAAGTAGAAGAAGAAAAAGAGGAAAAAAGACAGTGGGAGTGACGGTATTGATAGTAGTTTTGTAAGACAATGATTATAAACGGTTGAGATCTTTTATTCTTCATCTAACGGTCACTAAACCGCTAGTATACCTAATTTAAAAAAAAAAAATGAATTACATCCACAGATGTAACAAGATTTTTAGTGGTTTGCCACAGATTCACTACCAAGTGATACTAGCACTTGAACTTTCTACTATTATGTGAACAATTTTCATATGACATTGATCAAACATTCTCACAACTGTTTTCCCGGTCTAACAATTAACTCAAGTGTTTCTTTGGGCTCACACTCAAATTCAAATAGTTTCCATACTATTACTCACAACCCTCAAATCACGGGAGATTCCTCAATCTCTTACTACAAACTCTCTTCAAAGATAATTTGAGTGTTCCACTCAACAATTACGACAAATGGGCCTAGTAATTGGATATGCAGATGAAAGCTTTAAACCTAGAAAGGTAAAATATGTTTGGTGGAAGCCAAGACTATGGTTTTCAAAAATTATTTCAACCACGAATGAAATTTGTGTGAAATGAAGTGCCTGAAATTATTTTTTAACCATCGGAGTTTCAAATTGATCTTTATAACATTGTAAATCTCTCTAACATTGTAAAAAATGATGATGACAAGTATATTTCTCTCTTTTTTTTTTGGTGGGGGTTGGGGTGAGTCACCTGATCGACATATCTATGTGGATGGAGCTCAACTTATAATTTTATTGTGGATGGAGCTCAAGTTCGCTATCATTCTCGTCTTCTCGATATGTTTGAGTGAGATGAGTGTTAAATGAATGTCGCTCACCTTACGATCATCTGTCCACCCCATCTCTCATCCTTCCACCCCTACTAACACTGCTCGGACATGGTGTCAAGGGGATAAAGGTGGGAGACGATATAAACAAGTGAACATATGGGCAGGTGATTCGAACTCGTTTGTTACTTGGGCCTTG
Organism: Macadamia integrifolia; assembly: GCF_013358625.1. Lineage (NCBI taxonomy): Eukaryota > Viridiplantae > Streptophyta > Magnoliopsida > Proteales > Proteaceae > Macadamia > Macadamia integrifolia. The sequence goes on from NC_056558.1 coordinate 23,172,019, forward strand.
ACTTGGGCACCAAGAGCCTGAACGGCGAGAGTAATGGTTTTTTGAATTCTTTTCCCAGAGTATTGTTAAGTGTCATTAGATAAATTGCGAGTTCTAATGTTTCGATCATGGGTGGGAAATTTAGGCGGCGTTTGGCATGATTTCTTGTTACGAGTTATGACTCGTAACTCTGAAATTCGAAACGCGTCCGAGTCACAACTCGCAACTCCCACCTCAAAATGTAAAATAAAATACATAGCAATAACGGTAAAGAAGAAGGAGAAGAACGCGGAAGACGAAAGCGAGTTCTCAAGGGAAAGAGAGAGAGAGAGAGATGACTGAAATCCGTAGCTGGAGATCGTTTCGATTCTATATTTTGCTCTCATCATTTTGTCTGCAATTGATTTCTGGTTCGTTTCTCTAATCATTAAATTAAAATCATTAAGTGATCCCTTGTCATGTTTCGATTTCTCTATTTCTTCCTATTCACGATTTCTATTGTGGAACCTCCACTCCAGCATGGGAGGTTTTCTGGATTTCTTTTTTTCCTTAGAAAGATAAAAATGCTTTGGAATTGAATTTATATTTTCCTTAGAGAAATGAAAATGCTATTGAATTGAATTAATTTTTTTACTTTTGATGCTAACTTGGCACAGAAAACGGTTTGTGGATCTGAAGGTTTACAGAACTTGAAATTTTATACTTTCTTCAGATTGTACTATAGCTCTTTATGGCAGACATATTTTTCCCCCTTGGGTGAGAGGAATGGAGGGTTTGTTATGGAAAATTTGGACTTGATTAATTTTAAGCAGTTATGTTTGGTAATTCTTCGTCAAGTGGATCTTGACTTCCTTTTTTGTGTGGATTTAGGAAGTTTGATGTACTGCAAATAGGGCTTACAGAAATTTTTCTTGATTACTGGTTCCGGCTCTGCCCAGTGATTGTGTAAATTAGTGTTTTCATTAATTGGATTTTTTATCTGTGCTGCTGCATTGTCTCTTAGTTTTAAATCTTGTGGATTGAGCCCTGAGGCCTGAGGACTGATGAAGACTGAGGGTTAGTACAGGTGTGTGATGCATGTAGTGATTGACTGATTATACTTTTCCATTATGGTATTCATTGTTTATAATTCAGAGTTGATAGTTATGAAGTTAAAATACAGTTCAGAGTATGTCTATTAACACGAGGAGCTGAGTAGGGGTTTCAAAAAATTGTCTTTATGTCTCAACTCATAACTAGGTTGCTGTCGCGTGTAGCTCAATATCGTTGTCTTACTGCAAACATTTATTGTATGTCAGGCATTGCTTAAAAAATATAAATGACTTTAATGTATGTGTATGTATCAAAATACCATGGGCAATTTCCAATTGGTCAATGCTAGTTATCTCATCTTTGGGCTTTCTATCCTTTTGTGGAAGAAAACATTAGGCATTGCCTATCTTCATTCCTTCTATCCTTTCGTAATATCATGCAATTCGAAAATTAAACAAGTGAATGTAAGATATAGAGATTGTTGAGTGGAAGGGGTAAAAGATCCAAGAAATTGAAGGGCTGGGTTCTTTGAAGATACAAATTTTGGCCATATTGCCATTAATTGTTTATTCCATTGCCTTTTGATGATTTTCCAGTTTGGGTTTTTTTTTTGAGTATATTTTTTGTTGATTATCATCAATATTATGTAAATTCCAGTTGCACCAAATTTATTTGAAGAAAATATATTCACAAGATGATAATTTTATAATCTGTTATGTCTTCTCTTTGGGCATGCTTGGAAATTAAGTTTCAGTTGCTGCTGAAACTAGCACCTTATTTCACAGAGTTACTACAACTAGATTTCGTTTGAAAAAGTTAGTCGCACAACTATTTGTGGTGGACATGTAATTTATATGAAATCAGCACTTTGCAAAATCATGGTTAATTCATGATTATTTTGATCTGATTTAGATCATTTTCATGGAACATAAACTTGACTACCATTTACTACTATAAGTTTCTAGATTTTAGTTAAGTCTTTTGCGGCAGTTCTCTCATACAATTTCTCTATCTTCTTCTCAGGTTTGGCTGCTGATCCTGCAAATTCAAAAAATGCTATGAAAGCTGTGGCCCATGATTCATCTAGTGGCAGCATTGGTCTCAGAGTAGTCCTCATATTCCTTGGGGTTGTGGCTGTTGTGTCCTTCTCTGTATTCCTGTTCAAGCTATGGCAGAAGAAGAAGAGAGAAGAGCAGCATGCACGCCTTTTGAGGCTATTTGAAGAGGATGATGAACTTGAGCTTGAGCTTGGCCTTCGGGATTGAGAAATCTTCTTATTCACACCGTGACTGTAATTTAGCTGAGGCAAGTCTAGAACTGACATCTAAATCTAGTAATCTATAGACTTAGCTGTCTTGTCTTCTTGTTTTTGTCATTCTATATTTGGTGGTCTTTGTAATTTTCTTTTCTTTTTTTTTGGCAGAAAAGTGTACTACAGTTTTAGATTTCCATGATTATATTTTTGAAATCAATGGCAATTCTGGGTGTAGCGTTGATTCTTGACCGTTTTGTGTATTTTCCTTTCATGTGGTTCTCATCTAAAAGTTGTGAGGGCAAGTGGCCAATAATATTTTTTAAATATATTTTTTTATTCCTTTGAGATAGGTAACCATTGCTTAAATTGTACAGTTAGATCTTTATCTCTCAATTGCAAGGAAGAGTACATGGAATGGAATCTGGTGCAGTATGCCTAAAATTTGGAACCGAGTTTAGCTTATTTCAAAATCCAACTCTATTCTATTGTCCTTGTCCATGAGCTTAATTGGTCTTTTGGCTGGACAAACGGAAACTTCACAGTGAGAGACTATGAAAAAGGCAAGAGTAATAAATCTGATCTTCAAGGTTCTATCCCACAGACATACGTAGGAATTGGGGAGAAAAGTAAAAGTAAATGTCTGCTTTTATAAGCCATGAGATGGTGCAAGTTGAAGGCATTAGAAGGACAAGGGGAAGCCAAGATGGACTTGGGTTGTAGTGAAAAAGGACGTGAGTGCTTATGATTTAACATAAACTATGACCTTAGATAGAGCAAAATGATGAAATAGGATCAAGTATGAGTAGTATGGGTTAGGCTTAGTTTTGTCGCGTCAGCAACGTCAGTGTCAATAAGAGTTCAATGTTTGGAGATGGTAAAAAGTGCAAAGAAAGATACTGTTGACAAGGCTTGTGTTACAAGGGTATGTAAGGATTCATCTATTTTTCCAAAAAAGGAAAAACTCTTCTCTTTATATGGGCTATCTTTAACTGATATTCATGCCTGTCAATCATGGAAGAATTCTGATTTTCAGAAGGCTGAAACTTTATCTCTATATGACGTAGGAAGTTAGATTGGATTGACTAATTGATGTTATTATTGATTATGAATGACCTGTTTGATTTTATGATGATTTGGATGTAATGTCTTTGAGGATAGCCGAATAGCATATTATTATTGAAATAGAAAAAGAATTTACCTATATATGACCAGTGCTCAGATAAAATAATACCTAATCTTGATTGGTGTTGCACTTGCTGGTTCCATCCTAAATGACACTTACTGTCATTCTCCTTTAATACAGTAAGCTAAATTCTCTTTCTGAAGTTCTATAATTGAAGATTTATAACCAATAGATCTATACAGCTAATGCAGGACTGCTCCAAAATAGAGGATCAAGCCACATCTAATGGTGGTGATCACGATCCTGCATCATTATCCCGTTTGTAAAAATTCGCCTTTGAGTTTTGTACAATGGGAGGATCTTCAACACATGGTCAGCAGCAACCATCCTCCTCAATCTAGTGAAGCCTATGAACCGTCCATGATCCAACTGTACAACGTTAGAGACAAGAAAATTCGTTGTTGAAGATGTAATTTGGAAGCACAAATTTGACTAGTTCAACAATCAAAATATTTTGAACCAATTTATGTTCCTTGTTGATTCAAACTTCCACAGGTTTGTTGATTTCAGCTGTCTATAATGGGGAAGAAAGAGAGAATAAAGAAGAAGAAGAAAGAGAAGAGATACTGGTTGTTTCGAGGCTGTGAACAGTACCATTCCTGAACAGTTGACATGAAGAGAAGAGTAGAGAGAAGAGAATGGTAGGGAAGGAGCTTATAGCTCCCACATTTTCACAATTTAAATTCTATTCATAAGTGGAATCTGATAGGGGTTACATCCTTGTATAAAATATTCAAAAGTAGTGTTTTGAGTGTTTTGGTATTTTGACCGAAGTAACAGAAGTGGACTAGCCATAATAGTGGACAAAGATCTGAAGAATGATGTAGTGGAGGTCAAAAGGCTGGGGGATAGGATTATATCCATCAAGTTGTTGGAGAAAGAGGCTGTCAATATTGTTTGCGCTTATGCACTCCAAGGAGGATTAGATGAACATTGTAAGCATCAATTTTGGGAAGAATGGATGATTTAGTGTAGGGTTTTGGCCAGGAGCAATCAATTATTATTGGAGGTGACCTGAATGGACATTTGGGGAGAGGTAATGGAGGTTATAAAGGTGCCCATGGACCCGGGGGGGGGGTGAGAAACAAGGAAGGGACCTCAATCTTAGACTTTGCGGTAGCTTATAATCTATCCATTGTGAACACTTTCTTTGAAAAAAGAGAGGAGCACTTAGTTACCTATTAAAGCAGAAAACACCAGCCAATAGATTTTTTCCTGACTAGAAGGGCAGATAGAATGTTGGGTAAATAATGTAAGGCTATCCTTGGGGAGAGTCTAACCACCCATCGTAGATTGGTGATCTTGGATATGCATCTCAGTGCACAAAAGCGTAGGAGGAGGGAACCTATGTACCCTAACATAAGGTGATGGAGATTAAAAGGGGAGTCCTTAAATACATTTATTGATAATGTGATCAAACAAGGAAAGTGGGACTTTAAGGGAAACATCAATGTGATGTGGAATGAGACGATGACTTGTATTACCACTAAAGAGGTTCTAGTGGTAGCAAAGAGTAGTCGTTAGACCCTTAGGAAGACTTGGTGGTGGCATGATGAGGTCCAAGCAGCTGTTAAGACCAAGAAATCTATTTTTAAGACATGGCAAAAGACTAAAGAGAGAAAAGATAAAAAGAAGCCAGAAACGAAGCTAAGAAGATTATAGGGAGAGCCAGGGCGAAGAATCATGAGGATCTCTATATTAATCTAAATACAAAAGAAGGTGAAAACTATTTATAAGATAAGCTAAAATGAGATAAATGAAGAGTAGAGACTTTTGACCATGTGAGATGTATAAAAAATGATGATGGAAGAGTGTTGGTAAGGGATGAAGATGTTGTGAAAAAATGGGATTAACATATTTGTTGCCTACTAAATGGAGATAGTTCGAGTAGGAATAACATAGAAGATTGCATTAATCATTAAGACACTACTCATCATTGATATATACGAAAGGTTTGTGTGGCTGAAGTTAAAGAAGCATACTTAAGAAAGATGAAAATAAGCAAGACGTCAAGCCCATATGAGATCCCACTATAAGTGTGGAAGACCCTAGGCTAGGATTATGTGGGGTATATTGGTTAACCAATCTATTTAACAAGATTATAAACACAAGGAAAATGCCCGATGAATGGAGGAGAAGCATTATTGTTCCAATCTACAAAAACAAAGGTGTTATTTAGAGTTGTAATAACTATTGAAGCATAAAACTAATGAGTCATACTATGAAATTATGGGAGAAGGTTATTGAAGTCTGTCTGAGAAGAAAAGCTACTATCTTGAAGAATTAATTTGGTTTTATGCCAGGTAGATCCATAATAGAAGCTATTTACCTACTGAGGAGGCTCATGGAAAGATATAGAGCTAGTGTGAGAACTGTGGGAGGTCAAGTCTAAGAATTCCTAATTACGATTGGGTTACATTAAGGATCAGCCTTAAGCCTTTATATGTTTGCACTTATTATGAATGATTTAACCAAGAGCATTCAAGACGAGGTCCCGTGGTATATGCTCTTCACCGATGATATCGTTTTGATGGATGAGACAAAGTATGGATTAACACTAAGTTGGAGCTATGGAGATCAACCTTGGAAACAAGTGGTTTTAAGATAAGTAGATTGAAGACGGAGTATGTGATGTGTAACTTTGGTGACACTGATGAATAATGATATAAGTGAAAACTGAGTAGAGAAAGATACCGCAAAGTGACTATTTCAGGTATATGGGGTCAACCATAAATAAAAAAGGTGACACAGAGGATGATGTTTCACAGAGAATTAAAGTGAGATGGATGAAGTGGAGAGGTGCAATCGGAGTGTTGTGTGACCGATGTAATCCTTTAAAGCTTGAAGGAAAATTCTATGGGATTGTTGTGCAACCGGCTACGATGTATTGAGCAGAATATTAGGTAGTTAAGAAGCGTCATATAGATAAACTACATGTAGTAGAGATGAGTATGTTAAGATGGATGTGGGGCAAAACTAGGAAAGATAAAGTGAAGAATGAACATATTATAGCTGATTTGAGAGTTTCCTTGATTAATGATAAGCTTAGAGAAAGTCATGTGAGGTGGTATGGCCATGTTCAATGGAGGCTTATGGATGCCCCAGGAAGGAGGAGTGATTTGATTCAGTTTGAAGGGCTAAAAGAGCTGGGGGCAGGCCTGAAATGACCATAATAGAAGTAATGATGAATGACATGCATAGTTTGACCCCAAGTATGACCTTTTATAGAGCCGATTGGAGGGCAAGGATCCATGTAGTCAACCCCATATGGCTGAGGGTTTTTTTTTTTTTTTTTTTTTTTTTTTTCTGACTTGATGGCGTTGTACTTTATTTCCTTTTCCCCCTCGTATTTTGTTTTTGCATGAATCCATGTAGCCGACCACATTAAGTTGGGATAAGGCTGAGTTTGTTGTTGTATATCCACTGATATGATTGATACGTATTGATACTTGACTCCTTGCTGGTAGTATCAATTGTGGACTGGGCATTCTTTCCCAGAAGATTAGTTAGCTTTTCTTTTTTGTTGCACGTACTGTATTGGGCTGCCTTTTAGCTTTCTTTGTTCTGCTTTGTACCATTTCTCTTTCAAGAAGTTTTTGGCTATCCAAAAAGAAATTATTTGTTTACCAAGTGCTTATTCTTGATTCCTTGAATCTTGACAGAATATTGCAGATTAAATCCATTTATATTTTATTGAATGGTTGGCATTGAATATATGATAAAGTGTTTCGCTTATGAAATATGAACGACAGGCTGGGTGTCTGAGATCGAGGATTTGCAATGGAAAGTTGGTATAATTAGGTTTTAGGATTATGCAGAACAGGATTATTACAGGAACTTATGTGAGAAAGTGATGATCCTGCATTCTCAGTGAATGGAGTTATATAATGTCTAGAGGGGGAGTTAAGGATCTGGCATTTTAGTTACAGTATTTTTATTTTTGGTCTCGCTTTGGTTCATGGTGGCTTTCCTCACTTGATTCAAATGATATTTGTTCTCTTGGCTTTATCTGGTGGTGTGAAGAAAGATCAGAAATAATTTTTTGGAAAAGTGAAAGAAGATAATAAAGAAACATTGTCTTGTAACGAAAAATGGGTTGCATAGTGAACTAAAAAATGTTTTGGAAAACTAACATGTTACAGTGTGGGGCCCTCCTTCCTTGTCTTGAAATATATTATTATTTTCTAATGTAGTTTTCTTTCTCCTTTCAAGTTCTTTTGAAGAATTAACTTTTATATTTTGTGGACAATATCAGGAGAATTTCCTCCCCCAACCTCGTAATGACTTTACCTTATGTTTCTCTCTGTTCATAGCTGCAGATACCAGTATCATCATGCTGATAACTATTGACATAAATTCTTCTTTTTTTCTCTCACTCTAAACAGGTTTTACTAGCCACTTGTTATAGGGATGCATCTTCCACTGTGATTAGGATTTGATTTTAAGTGAATCTTCAGAGGAAGTTCTATGATAAGGCCACTCAGATGCTTCTCATTTCAACTTTGTAGTACTTGTAATGATATAGAACGTGAACATTTTCGTCGGAAGAGTGCTTTTTCTCTTATTTTGCATCATAGAGGAGCTAATCTTGTATAAAATGTTTGCATATTCTTTGTGTTTCATAGAATGTCTATTTTGCTGTGAAGCCATTATTTGATTGATAAATGCTGGTGCTGACTTGTTTGTAGCTCCAACACTGTTTCCATCTTGTTCTTGTTCAATACTTCAACAATAATATGAAACTCAAAAAAAAAAAAAAAAGG
>NC_056558.1:23180315-23180793 GCF_013358625.1 Macadamia integrifolia
AGAGAGAGAGAGAGAGAGAGAGAGAGAGACCATGGTATTCAATACTTCAATGATAATATGAAACTCAACAACCCCCCCTTCCCCGCGGAAAAAAATCGTATACAATTCTGATCTCATACAATTCCTTGAAATACCACCTTCAGGGGGTGACACGTGTATTGATACTAATGCAATGGTCTAGATCTGATTTAAATGACTTTTCACTGATTTAAGGTTTTATTAGTTATATCAGATCTAGACCATTGTATTGGTATCAATACATGTGTCACCCCCTGAAGGTGGTATTTCACAAAATTGTACGAGATCGGAATTGCAGACGATTTTGCCCCTGCTAGCGGCCCCCCTTGCTTTTGTATTGCCCCTTTCCTTGGGCTGGATCTAGTTGGGCTTAATTTTGGTTGCTGATCTCGTTGTGGATCTAACTTGGTTGTAATTTTCATTTGTTTGGCTTTGTTTGGCTTGTCTTGGATTAGACTCC
>NC_056558.1:23180813-23197282 GCF_013358625.1 Macadamia integrifolia
AAAACGGAGAGAGAGAGAGAGAAAGAGAGAGAGAGAGAGAGAGAGAGAGAGAGAGGAACCATGGTCCAAGCCATTTGCTGCATCTCCTTCCTATGTGATTTTCTGAAAACCTTGCCTAATCATCATTTATAAAAGTGCTAGGGAGCATGGTCTAAGCCATTTGCTGCATCTGATTTCTTGAGAATCGGATAGCAAACTCTGCCTATCCAAGGATATCATTCATTACAACTTAAGTGAAAAATACTCCCAATTGAAGGGGAGACGAGCGTCAATATATAATTAAGCAGGAAATCCGGAGGGTATTGGCGTAGTAATCATACAGGTTTAGGCTTTGTAAGTAGAGGGAAATGAAATAAATGTAAGAAGAAATTGAAATTTTTTGAAATTATGAATTTTTTTCTTGGGGTAAGATCATCTTGAATGGCTCATCTAAATAACCTTATCAAGAAAATTCAAGAGTCTGCAATGCGGTAGATTGGATGGGGTCTAAATTTTCTAAATAGATAGATCCCGAGGTCTTATATTCACATGCAAAATTTCAGTCTAAGTTGTCAAGTGTAAATTTGAGGTTTGAAAATTCAGGACTCTGGTATAGTGTATACTAGTGGTCAGGTTACCATAGGCAGGCATGGACATACATGAAGAAACATGCTAGTACAACCGAAAGTATGTGAGAATTATTCTAAAAAATTTGACACTTGGGTAATCTGTATCATGTACTAGCTATCCAATGTGCGAATTGTCACATAATCATTCCATGTGGCACAATGAGGATGAACAACTTTCGAATGATTATTGAAGCTGAGCCTTTCATGTGTTCCCTCTTCTATTGGTACAAAGATAATCCCATTAACCCTATAAACTTAGGGACCTCACCACCAAGCCAAGGTGGCAAACACTTATCCAATATGTTAATTAAAAATGGAATCTTTATTTCCCTTTTGGGATCCAAGAAATTGGTTGAAATGTGAAGTAATATTTAACTAACTGATTTCAAATGTTTTTGAGTTAAAGACACAAATATTGCTAATAATGATAGAACCAATTTTTTTTTTTGATTTTAGGGAAATTTACATCCACCTCCGCTTGCGTTTGCCCTTATTACATCGACCCCCCTCGCGTTTCATTTATTACAAATAAACCCATCCAACCTAACACCGTGAGACTGGTGTTAGTTTTTTAAATGAAAAAGACGATTTTACCTTTATGATATATTTACCTAAAACATCTTGAATCAATGATCATTTTACCCTTTGAACATTCAACCCTAAAATCTCATACTTGTCTTGAACGCTAGCCACTGCCCCCTTCGTCTCTATTGTTCATGGTGAAACCTCTTGCCGGCGGCACCCCGAATGACTTGATTCTGGTGGCTCTCGAACCATAATTCTGGTGGCTCTCGGCACTTTAATCAAATCAAGGAGAACATAGGCGTCAATACTCTTATCACACTTCACATACTTGCTGTTAATACCTTGACAAGCATACAAGACATCCCTAACCAAAGCACCCTCAAATACCTCGCTCTCTTCATTCAACAAATACGCAAACTCCCCGGAAGGCAATATCCCTAAGATTGTCACGATCCTTGGATATCAACAAAATGCCACCACTCCAACCCTTATCGGGGGCTTCTGGTTCCCAGAGTTGTTGTCATCTTTGAACAATACAAGGAGACCGCAAGTGACAGTGGAAGAGAAAAAAGCGAAGGACGAAACCTTAGAATCAGTTTTCTTCTCTTTGCGTCGATCTTTGGAGATGACTTTAAGAAGGTAAAGGCCGGCCAACTTATTCTGGATGCTTCCGCAGCCAAACTTGGAGGAGAGCTTGGTATAGAGATCGGCAAAGGTTAGGGCATCAGAGGACTTACCTTGGTTAACGAGATGGCACTTAATGGATTCATGGCTGCCTCGTCCATGGAGATGGAAGGCATCATTCGACTGCCTAGGATAAGCGTTGCATACTTCAGTGCCTTGTCAGTGTTGATCAAATGGGGTGCTGCCGGCGAGAGGCTTCACCGTGAACAACAAAGACGAAGGGGGAAGCTAGGGTTCAAGACAAGTATGAGATTTTAGAGTTGAAGATGTTCAAAGGGTAAAATGGTCATTGATTCAAGATGTTTTAGGTAAATATATTAGAAGGGTAAAATCATCTTTCATTCAAAAAACTAACACCAGGCTCACGGTGTTAGGTTAGATGGGTTTATTTGTAATAAATAAAACACGAGAGGGGTTGATGTAATAAGGGCAAACGCGAGGGGAGTTGGATGTAAATTTCCCTTGATTTTATTTTTCTTTCTTTTGATTTACTTCCAACTAGAAGGAGCCTTAGGTAAAATGTCTATATTTTTAGCTCTCACGTAACCATGGATGGTGCAAGATACTTAATGTTTGTTTTTGACAAGCCAAAGATTTTTATTTTATAAAATTCTTGCCAAATTTTTTGCTATGTCTAGGATGAGTTGGATTTGTCAAAGTCCCCAACTCAATTCACATTTGTGAAGGGAAGATGAATTCTTGGAGAATGCTTATTTTTTTTTGCAAGTTTATTACGGGTAGTTCCTATAAAGGATCCGACTAATAACGTATATATATATATATATATATATTTTTTTTTTTCTTTTCTCCAGAGATATTTTCTTTAGAGTTGGAAAGAATTTTAACACAAAAACTGTGGTATATTTTGCAGTTTGATATAGTGAAGTGAAATTAATTTTTATAGAAGTTAAATTTGGGAGATACTTTCAACACAACCAGTGGTGGTAATCTCCCAAGGCACACCAGTTGGGGTGAGGGAATCGGTATTGTCAATAGTGATCCACATGGTGGGTGGGTGGGAGAGAGAGAGAGAGAGAGAGAGAGAGAGAGAGAGGAATCACCATATTGATGGCATGAGGATCTTTTCCCCAAACTATACAATTGGAATTTGAATTTTATCTGAATAAAGGCTCAATTTGGATCATTAGAGTCTAGACTGTGAGGAATTGTTCTGGTTTAATGGGTTTACCAGTTATATGCTTAAGCAACAATTTTTTTTTAGATTTACCTATATATCCTAACTGTAAGTGATGGTAGGGATTCAAATCAAAGGCTTTGGAGTCTGGATCTTTTGTGGTCATTGCATTCAGTATAGTAAATATCTGGTGGCTAGGAGGATCCGGGCACATAATCCAAGTGAGCTGCAGAATGCTTATTGCACCGATGCAGTGGATGCAGAGGATCTGAAGACAAGGTTTTACCTTCTATTTGTGGAAAGAAGATTTGTCTCAAACCTATAGATGAGATTTGTGGAGGTTTACTAAGTGGGATCCACTAGGGCTTAGCCCTACCCTACCAGGTAATTTTACCTCTTTGCCTAGCAAAGTAGCAAGTAGTTAACCGGTAAGGCCTTAAAAATTTCTCTTTTAATTATTTGGTTGGGGCTTCTGAATGGGCCATGGGGTTTGGGGTTAAGGATTCAAGAAATTTGGGTAGATAGGATGGGATGGGCTGTGAGTAAGATTGGGCCTATGGTTAACAAATGATATGAGCTTTAGTTTCGTGGGCTGTACAGCTCAAACATCTGCCGCATGCTAGCTTGAATGAGAATTAAATTTTGGGAAAAGAAGGTTGTCTTGTCATGTAGCCCCTGCACCTACACTTATGAGAGTGCAAAATTACGTCTCCTCCCGGATATGCGACCAGGAACAATCTCATGCCTATCTTCTACATATCATTTTCTCTCTCCTATTTTGTGTCATGCTATTCCCTCTCCAACCACCCCCAGTTGGGGAGAATCTGAGTCTATAGAAGATAGGCTTAGACCAGGAGTGTCAATGGGCCCGATTGGATTGGGTTTTTACCTGGTCCAATGCTAAGTTGTCTTCAACCTGTCGGGCTGGGTTGGGTTGGCCCTAATTGACCCTGGCAATATGATGAATTAAAGAAGGGAAGCAGATAAGATTAGGGGAAAAAGAACATTGTCTACTTGCATGTGTCCACCCCGACACATGAGATAGGCTATCAGAGGTAGGGGTTTCTTGTCATAGGTGTTTGGAGGTGAACACATGCAAACAGACATGGTTCTTTTGCCCATAATTAAATCAGTTAATGTCATAAATCATATTGAGGGTTGATGATGTATAATGGTAATTAAAAATATTTTTGGATTAAAAAAAATATAGGCATAATAGTGTTGGATCAGCGAGTAAAAGTAAGTTTTGTCATTGATTTTTTTTTAAAAGGCATATTTTTTTACTGTTTTAATCCTAAAACGATAAGGGTGATTGATCTATATCAATCAAGGATTAAGGACCAATCTCAACCGATACCAATGCGATACAACCAATATACTCAATACTATACCGATACTTGAAACCGTGAACACAACTGATCGAAATCTTAATAGTGAAAAATAAAGGCTGTTTAATGGGACTTTGCCTGGTCATTGGACCCATGCTAGTCTCTTATGGGTCTTTGTCTGGACCTTTGTAGGTTTTTATCTGGCATCTTGGTTCTTGTGGGTCCTGCCAAAAAAAAAAAAAAAAAAGAGGTCACTTTGCATGTACATCAGGCTTTAGCAGTCAACACGTCATTTTTCTTTTCAAAAATACCCCTTTTGTGGATGGGGCTCTGTCTCTCTCTCTCTCTCTCTATACTTCTGGACCACCTCTGCGCTCAGGTGCTTGGACCACTTTTTAGGTGGACCAGACACTAATTAACTCAGGCTCAATTCTCCAAATCTCCAACTCATGTTCTCCTATCATTTTTCTAGAACTGCAGTGTATGATAAGGACTGCAGCAAAAGTAAGGAGAAGTAGGGTTTTGTTGAAAAGGGAAGTTGATTTAGAGAACTCCCATGCAAGACAGACATCTCACATTTATGCAAACCTTACCTTCTGATATCTCGTCCATACACATTTATTAATGCATGTTGGCACCTGGTTGTATTCAACCGAGTAGTGGTTCAAAGGTTTTTGTGACTTCTACACCTCACCAGCTTCTAGAGGTATTTGTCCTACTTATCCAACTACTGATGCCATCGGAATAGAGAGGGAGAGAGATCTAAGCAAGCACCATAGTGATGAAAGAATTTCGTAGATAGGAGCAGAGAGGTCATTTCATGCGAAGAGAAGATGGAGAGAGAAAAGGTGCTTGTGTACTCTTCCATAGTCAACTCATATAACTTTCCTTATAATAATAGAAAATGATCCCGCACGGCCTAAGTCAGCACTTTCTATGTTTATCTCTCTCCTTCACAAAATAAGGGGTAGAAATATATATATATATATTTATATATATATTATCTTTAATTACTTAATAAATAAAATATTTTCAACATCATATAATGTGACTTTTATTCCTTAAACTTTCAATATCCATTGATGTCGGTCATGTTTTAAACAATAGATTAAGTGTATATATAAGAAAAAAATTATATTTCACAGAAAAAAAAAAAATATATATATATATATATAAAATAAAATATTGCACCAAAATTTTGGACTATTTCGTGCCTAAAATATTGTTTAAAATTGAAATATTAAAATATAGACGACAACCTTGTGACAATGGAGATGATGCTTAAGAGAACCCTAGAAGAAACCTCTCCACATTTTAGCTCAACAACATAAATCTAGATACATTGCTTGATGCTAATGGGAAATGACTAACAATTGTTGGACCACACTGAGGATGGTTGATTTAGGAAAAGTATAGTAACACATTTTGTGACAATGTAAAAGAGAGAAATACATGACATTTGTGGTAAAATCTTGAACTAATTATTAAACTTCATTATGAGTAAAACCTTTTCTCCACTAGCAATGATGTTGGCCTAACATGATAGTGATAGAACAACCAAACACAAATTGCATGGTCTTGCAAATATATTATTACGCATACGAAAACAATGATTAGAGATGGAAGAGGGGGATGGACATGAATGTAACACTTAATTAACATTATGTTTATGTTAGAACAAGTCTGAGAACACAACGAAAAAAAAAAAAAAATTTAATGCAACTAATCCCTTATGATCAGTCCTCATGTTGGTGTATTCCAACCTTTAAAAAGTGGTAACAAAATTTAGCCTCAAATAATTAATGGGTCTTAGGAGGGGAAATTTTATTTGGATGTTCATATCATGATAATATATGATTCAGGTCAGCTAGAAAAAAACTGGTTTTGAAAAAATTGGATTGGGTTTTCCTTCAGTCACAGTCAATGGGGTATCCATTGACCAAGGCCTTCGATCAGTGCCGAAAGAGGATTGAGCACTTTATGGGTATATGTTCTACCAAATATGGGGTAAATCGATTCTTATGACCATTAATAGGGGTGGTGATCCCCATTACGTGATGAAGGAAAACTTTTTTCTATAAAATTTGGGATCCCATCTTAATCATATGGCTATGTGTTACATTTGTAGTTTCAATGGTCAAAACGAATAATTTCTAAAATTGAAATTTCAACTAGTTTTCAAAGCTTACTGGCTTAAACCAAGTATAAGATATCTCAACCATTGTGAGAACCTTCCCATGGTGAAGTATGGTATTAAAAAATGATGTTAGTTTATGCCACAACTGGTAGGGGGCCTTTGGTCCCCTGGCCTTTCTACCTCTCTTGCTCTGGACCAGGTTTGTAATCAGTTAACCCTCATTCCTAGAAGACTCCCCCTGAAGTGGTGACGTACGTTGTCTCTTGAATCCTGACTTCTTCAAAGATGTTCTCTACTTCTTCAACTTGGGACATGTTTGGATCTAGAGGCTGGTATCTTGCGGTGTCTTGGTGGACTACTGTTTAATTCAAGCATTATATTCCTAGACACAGTTTTATCACATGGTGGGCAACATAAGGCACACTACTTACTCAGAATTTTGTCCTTAAAATGAATATTAATATCTCAAATTGTTGTTTCTGTTGAAATGCCTCTTAAAACTTGATCATCTCTTTTATAAATGCCTCTCTTGAAATATTTGGAAGAGAGTACTTTCTAAATGCTGGCCTCCTCATTTCTCTGTTTCTACTTTTGAGAAAATGGAGATGGATTAAAATTTAAAAATGAGTTTAAAGGAAAATATAGTTGTGGAATGGTAGTTAAAATGAATTTTTGTGCTTCGCATCATATTTAGTGGGAAAGGAATATGCAGAGGTGGACTGCTTCGTCCTGCACCTTACACTAAATGAGAATTAATGAGAAGTAATTCACAGTTTTTGAATTGGAAAAATTATTGCAAAGAACAATGAAGAAATATTCTTATCATTATTATTGAAGAATATGGTAATTAATTACATTAATATATGCAGTATGATCATCATATCAGTAAGTAGATCGAATTTCCTTCTTCATGATATTCTTCATTTAGGTTGTTTCAAAATTGGGTGCGTGACATACCTACATAATTATTATAAAGAACAAAAATTTAGCTGATGAAGGATTCTTAAATAATAACATAAATGACATGTTATAATTAAAAAGAAAAATTTGTAAACCAGATTAATACTAATTTTCTCTATTTTTAGAGGAAGGGAAATAATAACAACAATAATAATAGCCTTATCCCAACTAAATGGGTTCGGCTACATGGATTCAATAGAAGTAAACAGTAATAGAAGAAAAGGCAATAGAAGATAATATAGAAACATGACGAGGTAAATGAAGCAAAAGGAGAGGTAAAACACAAAGTTAGAGCAGTATTTCGGGAACATTCCCAGAAAAGGGATTGGATATACGAGTCTTTGTCCTCCAAACAGCTCTATCTACAGTCACACTTGGGTTGAGTCAAAACTTCTACATGTCTTTCGAAAATAGTCTACCACAGACGAACACCCCCGCCCCCAAGGCCCAAATCATCAAGGGTGCATGATTTGATTAAAAATAAATAAATAAATAATAAAAAATAAATAAAAATAAAATCCAAGGACAACTAGTTGTAAATGAAGATCAAGTCTAGTACCTAATTTAACTATGATCTAAACAATCAACAAATATTAGGTGTTTGGTTTAACTTTGAAACCCTTCCATTAGTAATGTGATTGACAGAAATAATTCAATCAAAAAATGATCTAATTAAAAGATCCAAATTTAGAAGGAAAACCTTTTCAATCTCTTCATTAGGTAGTCTTCTTTTCCACCCCTTTTCCTCTCCATGATGCTTGATATTTCTTTTTATGTATCCTTTAGGATCCCATCTTTTTTTTAAGTCATTTTCATTGTTGTAATTTTCTTCCATTGGGTTGAAGGAGATTATCATGTTAACCAAATTTATTGAGAAGAGAAAAATAAAACAATGTACAACCAAAGAAGAGCAGCCGTAAGTAGAACATAGCACAATAAAGAAGAGCACATACGCTCCCAACAATAACCAACCCACACTAAGCATCCTCAACCCCCCAAATAGAAGAAAAGGGGCACAACAAAGAGCTAAAAAAACACTGAAGCTAAGACATCCCTGTCCATTCAGGGACAATCCCCCAAGAGGTGGAAAGGAAAAGGTTTATGTGGGACTTTGGGCACTTCGAAAGAAGACCCGACATAACTCATGAACATCGAATCGAATATCCTTGATTAATAGTCTTCGTTCTCGTTCTATTCTAAAAAGCGAAAATCACGCTCAATCCAAATATGAGAAATGATCCCACAAAAAATAGTCTTGAACGATACAACCAATCGAGTATTTATTGAACATTTTAGCAATCCAATCAACTTCTCTCATAATACACCTAGTGGACCGCCTTTGGGGGGAACAGAAGATGATGATGTTATTAGCTTGAAAAAAGCTTAAGAGGTTTTCCTTTGCATCTTCTTCTTTGCAGATATTTAATGCTCCAATGTGATGATTCCAAGAAATGAAATGCCACCCTAGTGTATGGTGTAGCAATTAAATTTCCTTCCCTTACTTAGTAATAAGAAAGATAAAGAGCCAAATTGGATTGTTGGTTTATAAATGGTAAAGATGTAGACATGATTGGGCATTGTATACTTTTGATGGGCCAAATTCAATTATTCCCTGGCTCCTTTCACATCTCCTATTTATGAAGTGGACGTGGGTTCAAGTAATTCTAAGTAGTCTACCATCCATTATTTACTCATCCACAGACATGTCAAATACTTGTGTTTTTTTAGTATTAAAATATATTCAATGAACCCTAGAATTCTTTTCTCTCTGACACTTAAAATAGTTAATCTAAAGGCATCGTGGTACGTGTACACTTGTCATACGAAAAATTGGATGTCATGTCATGTGGGTAAACTATTGGCTGAATACAATAAGCATTACTAGACCTTCTTCTTCTCCTTCTTTTTTTTTTTTTTCAGCTTAAGATCAACAAAAGTGCTTTTGAATTTGGATGTAGTTAGATATATAGGTAACTAAAAATTTAGAAACCAACATATATATAGGGTTCCTAGCTAGTTCCCAATTTTTTTCTCATTTAACAATTCATCATAATTTCATCATTCATCATCTAATTTCCCATTATTGGGTTCTTGAAACTCTTGTTTGTAAGAACTAATTAAGTATTTTGCTTTGCCTAACAAGTGAAATGCTACTTTTTGATATATGTAATTCAATCATCTACATATAGAATAATGCTGCATGAAAGAATGTATATTAAGGAACAATTTGTTATCCATGGGTCTCTTTAACTAACAACATATCTATTTATCAACGCAAAATTCTATTTGATCTTTCCCTCTCTCTCTCCAACAACAACAACTATTACCATTTTTTTTTTTTAATGAAGGCAGCTACTACTACTATAGTACTATTACTAGTTATTATGGGGAAGGATGGGGTGTATGGGGTTCGAACACTTGCCCTTAGATTTATGTTAGTCTTCACTACCCAACAGCTGACCGTTGCATCAAAGTGTAGGCCCCACACCAATCCTTAGATATTGCCTCTTCATTCTTTCACATGGCAAACATATGAGAATGCACTGAATTTAAAGTTGGGTCTAGATATCCGACCTATTTCTCATAGTTTATAAATCTAGCAAGTATATTTTACACACACACCAAAAAAAAAAAAACCCTACCTAGTATTCAACTGGATCTAGTTTCCATCTCTTATTAAAGAGTTGGCCATGAGATTAGCTGCCTTGAGCTGTCTAGGCTAGCTATTACGCATGGGATTTAAACCTTTTGGGAAATTATTGGGCTTTTTTTTTCTTCCTCATTATAGAAACAGTGATTCTTAGGCTGATTAGATGAAATATTTTTGCAATACTTGAACTCTGTATCTTGACTTTCGGAAATAAACTTTTGATTATTATATTAAAAATAAAAAATAAAAAATTAAGGAGTTGGTTTGAATCTTTCTTCTTACTTTCCTAGTCAAAACCTTGAAAATGGGAATGAAAAGAGGGGGTTTAGATTTTTTATGATCATGGATTTTTTTTAAAGTCTTGTAGTTACATCTACAAAATGTAAATTTCCTTGATTTTCTGATTATGATTTAATTTCAATTTATTTTGAAAGCATGATTTTTCCTTTGGTATTCAACTTAATTTAACCTAGCATTTTCCTTCTAATGGGATAGCATTCCAGTGCCACTAGGAGCTGGAAGTCTCCTTGTCAATCATTGACTAAAATTCTCTCAGTATATTCTTCTTAATTGAGAAGCGAATTCTATGTTGAACATCTTCTCCACTTACCAATATATAGTTAGTCCACCAGATTTTGTTCACATGTTTTCTAGAACATCAATCATTCGTTGGCTAAATTTCATACTAGTTTAATTTTATCACAATTTTTTTTTTGTTAACAACGGGTATCCAAGTCTTTAGCCTGACTAGTCCCGCGGGTTCATATAGACCACACAACCGCATGGACCGGGTCATATCGAGGTTGAATGAAAATCATTCAACTTTCAGTGAAAGCAGTGAAGAGCACTAAACACCCCGGTGTGAGTGGCTCAAGGTGTGCCTAGTGGTTCGAGTTTACGGCTCGTACCAAGTTCAAGCTCACCAACTGCGCGACCCACTTGGGTTTAATTTTACCATATGCCATTATAACAATTTCAAAATTGTTCGAAAAAATCAATATTTCGTGAAACTAATTGAAAACTACTGACTAATCAAAAGATATGGAAACACACTATGCAAGGATCATTTGGTCGAGATAGACCATCAAATTTAACATATGACATATTTACAAAATGCTCCATCTATACAACAGTCAAAATGTTAAATCATCTTGCCCACGTGGCAAAGATATAGGTGTGGGGATGGGTTATTACCATACGCATGTAAGAGTCAGTTTTCATTCTTTTTTTCCCTTTAGGCAACACCCTTTAAGCATGTTGTTGATAGTTGATACAAGAAAAATGTTAATTCTATAAAAAATAATACTTCAATAATTACTATTGTAATTTTTTTAAGGGAAAAGGTTGGGTATGCCGCCGATATCAAGTATGCTAGCACCCATTGTGTTTATCTCTCTCTTCTTTTTTTCCTGAAATGACCCCCATATCCTTCCTGAATGATACTCCATCATGTGTTCCTATTGGTGCTATTTGCTAGCATACTTGATATCGGCGGCATACCTATCCGTCTCCCTTTTTTTAATTGTTTAGGGAAAAATGGTTCCTACGTATTTCCTACTCATCCGTTGGTACGTGAATCTTTCCAAAACACACATTATATGTTTCCATGAACATCGATGTAGCTATCCCAAACCATCTTAGCGCATGTTAAATTACATACTCTAATTCAACCAATTAATACCCTCCTATGCATTTGATGTATGCCAATACATGCCTATGATACTCCAATCATTATTGTGCACTCACTCATAACCCTAGATTTCAAAGTTTATTATATCACATGAAAAACTCAAATAAGACTAAAACTTGACATGTGAGCAAGAGACATAGGAGCCTATTTATCCACAAAATTTTTGGCACCATCTAATTTTCTACATGGTAGATGTTGGCATTAATGTAGGCATGTCGGAACTGGACTCCAAAATTTTGGTAGCCACTATTCATATCAAACTACATCATCATATAATTTATCTTAAACAAATCAATTTGAGCTTTGCAAATTTTAACAATTCAATATATTGTATCCAAAGACAAAATTCTAAAATATTTAAATATCCAATAAAACACTTAAGAAATTATGAATGATGAATATATTCTCTTCTTTGAGATATAACACAATTCTTACATCAATATAACAATTTTTCTCTTTTGGTTATTCATTTTTATTATTATTTTTATACTAAAGATCAACAAAAAGAATATCATTAAATCATAAATAAGTATTTATGGAGAGCGGAAAACATATTGAACTATTATTCCACCTTTGGCATGGCCATCTGCAGAATAATAACTCAATCACTAATGATACTTGCATAAAGCGGTATTGAGATATTTTTTGGAAGTCCTAATTCAGATCTGAAAGAATAAAAGAGGGAATGATATTCCAATCAATCTATGGACAACTTTGTCTCTTATGAAAAATCCACCTTTAATCAAAGCACCAATGGGTTTTATTGTTTCTAATGCAAGTAACCAATGTGTTAGAATCACATTCAATCCATAGTCTCCCCATCCCCAGATCTTGAGCATGCTTTAAGCCATGAAAGAATGCAGCAAAATCAACCATGAAAGTCGTCTGAACACCCTCATAATGAGGGCCCGTTTGATAACGTTTCAGGAAAAGCGTTTCTGTGTCCAGAAACGACAGAAATGGAGCAAAAAGCGTTTGATAAAACTGTTTTGTTTCATTTTTTTTTTTCTAAAAATTTTATTTCATAAAGAAGAAAAAAGAAGAGCTCCAAAGACAACAAGCAAACATTTCATCAGACCACACAAGCGAATCCTACCCTCCCACCTTCTGCATTGCCAACATCAGGAGTGAAAGAAAATGCACACCTTAAAAACGGTAGTAAGGTCTCCCCTCAGAATTCCTTTCCAAGATGTTTTGTTTCATTTGTTTTTAGAAATAGAAATTGAAATTTTTACCTATTTATGGTTCAAGAAACGACCTAGGCGAAACAAGTTCTCGCCATTTCTGGCAACGACTAGTGGCCATTCTTTCGCTGATTACTATCGACTTCCAGAAACATGACTTATCAAACACCTTCAATTCCATTTCTGTTTCTAGAAATGAAAATTTATGTTTCTGCCATTTCTATTTCCAGAAACGACAGAAATGGTATCAAACAGGCCCTGAGAGAAGCACTTCAAGGGCCTACTATAGTCATCTCTAAAAATCTTACCAGCTTCTGAGCTTTTTGAATTTCCAAGGAAGCAACCATCATTGTTCAGCTTACAAAAATTTGAAGGGGGGAAGAACTAAAATAGCTCCAAGATTTTTTTCTGAGGAGACTTCACCACCGTGGCTTGCAGCTTTTTGGATAACACTAATTCTGCCATAGAGTGAATCTTACTAAGCGCTAGAAAGAGAAGTCTTGAAGATCACTCAAAATTGACTTCACCACACAAAAGGAGGGTGGGTGATGCTTGTCATCAAACTTTCTTCTGTTTCTCTCCTCCCAAATACACATAGAGACTAGAACATAGAGAGGAAGTTATAAATCCTTATAGTGAACACCAGCTGCCTTTCTTTTCCACCAAAAAAAAATATTCTCAACAGAAGGGAAGCCAATCCACCTCTGATCAAAATAACCAAGAATCCTAAACTATAACTCAGAAACATAGCTACAATCCAAAAAGAGATGATTAAAGGATTCTTTTTTGTGTAGACAGAGTCTGTATCTTGATGGAAATGGAATCGAACACTGCTTTACTTTGTTATCAGTGGGAAGACTTTCTTGGGCAAGTCTCCAACCAAAAGTAGCTTAACTAGGAGTTAGCTCTTTAGCTAGGTTAAACAAGACTAGTTTTTTTTTAGTATATTTTACCCTTAGAAATTCTCAAGCTGAAAAAGATTGTAAAACTTTCCAGATTTAGTTAGAGACCACACCAATTTATCTGCAGCAACAATGGAAGGAAAAGGGATTTCTAAAATACGATTGCAAATATCTTGCAATTTCTTTTGATGTCACCTCAAGTAGAACCCACTTTCCATCCTCCATAAAATCTGAAACTAACTCCTTCATAGAGCCGACAATCAGAAGAGAAGAGGCCAGTTTGTCATATATCCCTTTTTGACCAATCAATGGATCATACCAAAAGCTAATTTTTTATCCATCCCCAACTATCCAACGAGTATTGTTTGAAACAAACTCCCAAACTTTTAATAAACCTGGCATAATGGAGGATGATAGAACATGAGCTTTTAAGGATACTTTAGAATCAATAAAGCTTCCTTGCAGAAATCCAGCCAAAGAAGAGCTCTCTGTTTTTATGTACCAACAAAATTTAGCCAAAACAACTAAATTTACATCCTTAAGCCAATGAATACCTAATCCACCCTCCAGTTTAGGCTTGCAAATAGAGTCCCATTTCACAACTACTGCTTTGGAAGTGCTAGCATCTCCGCTCCATATAAAATTCCTGATCCACTTTTCCATTATTGCAATAGAAGAAGCAGGCCATAGGTATACATAGAAATTGTCAATTAGGATACTACTCATTACAGTCTTCACCAGTTCAACCGATCCTACTAAAGCGAAGAGTTTCCCCTTCCAGCCTGATAGACTAGCTTTGAAGTTGTCCATCAAAGGGAGGATTCATCCCTTTTAACGTGCCCTTTGAATTAATTTTCCACTAAATAGTGAGTTGGAAAGTGACATTCTGGGATCGAGCCTTGAAATTTTTTTCTTTTTTTCTAGATTGATTTGTTGATCTGAGCATGTCTAATAATCTTCTGAAAACCTTTGAGTTTCTTAATACCTCTTAAGCCATCATTCCTAAATATCAGAAGATCATCTCCATAGAACAAGTGGAAGGAGTAAACAAATTTATTGGACTTGGTGTTCCTTTTACAACTACAAATTTCTTGGCCTTGTATTCCTTTTACAACTCCTTCTCTGAGAGTCCCTACAAAGCACTTCCTCAGAAATGATAAAGAACATAGGGATAGGGGATCACCTTGACGAACTCCTCTTTCCACTCCGAAAAAGCCTACCGGACCACCATTGATAAGGACCGATAAATGAGAAGAAAGGAGGATCGGTCTAATCCAGTTGATCTAGTTATGAGAGACTCCAAATCTTGCCATAACATCAAATAAAAAAGGCCCACTCAAGCATGTCAAAGGCTTTCTGAATATCCAACTTCAACCCGACATTTCCAACAAAGCTTTTTGTAGCCATCATATTAGTGAGTTCCGAAGCTACACCAATATTGGAAAAAAATAATTTTTCCTTTCTAGAAAGCTCCTTGTTCCTCAGAGATTAGGTGATGCAGAAACAAGGAAAGTCTTGATTTATATTTATAATATTATTATTAACAATTAAAAAAAAAACATTCTTTCAACCATTTTTCAATTATTATTAACATATTGAAAAAAAATATATTCTGTTTTTGGAGCAAACAATGACCTCTAAAACATAATTTATCTAGTTGATCTCATAAGTGGGACCCATTCCATACTGTATTTTGAGACTCATGAAAAAAAAAAAAAAAAAACCCAAGACAACAACCACCCTGTTTGCTTTTTTAATGCAAAACAAAAACCAATTTTAGATGCCAAAATATAAACCTAACAATTTGTATAAACAAATACTAAAAACAAGATTTCTTCAAATCTGGCCTTCACTTCAGTCTCCAACGGAAAACAAATTACTACTTAAGACTTTCTAAGCCAGATGAAGCTTGAAATTTGAGCTAAGTGATACATGGCAAGTCAGGAAGTTGCCTTGAAGGATGGGTTTATGAGATCCTCACTCCAACGAACTCTTAAATGAGAACAAAACTAATTAACCAACACTTTGCAATTTCTAGAAATATTCCAAAGTTCCAAAACCAACATGAAAAAGGATATGTAGTATTTTTTTGTATCTTAAGGAAACATCTCACTTAAAATTCTTATAATATTTTTGTTCTGCCCGTGGGATTTTGTATGATTTACTGTTTCAATATTTAGGCCTATGTAGGGAAGCTTACCTTACTCACAGCCAGTAGGAGGAAGAAATATAAAGATAAAATGTATCATAATAAGGTGAAATGTTTTAGGGAGAAGGAAATCTGCCAAATCTAGTTAGGCAACACTAGTGTGTGGTCTAATGGGGGACGCATGGGTTAAGGGTGTCAATATATAATAAAAACCGTTTATCGGAACTGAAACCGACCGGTTATAACCGAACCGAACCACACCATAATAAATTGATCCAGTTTTGGTTTTATAGGCTATAATTCCGATTTGGAATCTAACCAAATAAAAAAACAGATGGTTAACTGGCACCTAGTATTAAAGACTTAAAGTGTTTTGAATTTTGATGGGTCTCTAAGAAAAAAGGTGAGAAAAAAAAAAAAGAATCAAAGTAACAACCGAGAAGGGAGCTTCACTTTCACACAATCACACTTCTTGATTTTCTAATTTCTAGGATCATAGTTAATTTTTTTTTTTTTT
>NC_056558.1:23197302-23211119 GCF_013358625.1 Macadamia integrifolia
CAAACAGCCTGGGACTCAAATTTTGTTCTGGTTCAAGCAGCAGTTGATATACGAGGATTCATTGGGCAAATGCGGTTTCTGCAAAAAACTGGGGCACCAAGTTCACGCCTGCCGAGAAAAGAAGGCCTATGACGAGCGGCAGAATGCTCGAGCCAATGCAGAGATACCAGGGGCGGTGTATGAAGAAGACAGAGTCAACTCGGGAACGAATAACTCTCCGGTTTGCATCAACACTTCTTTGGAAAGAAGGGATCACGATCTTGTGATTTCAAATTCAAAAAGTGTGAACAATGATGGAGTACTGGCGGGAGCTTGTCTTCCTCTTAATTCTCTGCCTCAGTTACCAAATGTGGAAGAAGGTGAGATTTTAATTGATTTGAATTCTCCATCTCACAATTCAATTATTCCTATTTTGGAAAATCTGGAAACGGCTAAGGAGGGGGAGATTTTAAATAAGGAAGCTCATGATAGTGAGGAAATACAGTCGGAATCTTCTGATTCAGATAAGGAGGCGTTATTTTCTGATGATGAGGTGGGCCGGTCTGATGAGGAGTCTTCCTCTGAATCTGGGCAGGAATCAAACCGGGATATGGTTAAGGAAGGAGAACCGAACCAGTTGGGTTCAGTTTTAATCACTGGACCGTTGGAGCTTCAGCAGCAGGTGAGCAAGGCTATTGCATCCTCCTCTCAGGGTGGGGTGAGGTCTTCTGCTCGTCACACAAGGACAGGGGTGTCCCTAGGTAGTTCTCGAGGAGGTCTGACAGGCAGGGGGGGTCGTGCAGTGATGAATAGGGAGTATACTGCCCCATTGCAGCTCCCTTTGAGTAGGAAGGAGATTGCTCGGATGGGAGTTCAAGTGGTCGACAAGGCAGCAGAGATGATTGAGAAAGGAATTGACGCAGGGGAGAAAAAGAAAAAGAAAAAGAAAGGTGGTGGTCAGACCTTGAGGTCGGACAAGTCTAATGGAACATCTTTTTAATTATGCGGATTTTCTATTGGAATATCCGAGGTGTTCGAAAGGCAGCGGCTTCTAGAGCGTTGCATATTTTTCTTCGTGATCACTCCTCTGATGTGGTATGTATTGCAGAGCCCATGGTGGATTCTTTTTCTTTCCCTGCTCGTTTTTTTAATCGACTGGGATTCATGTCTGAATTTATCCATAACTCCCGTCTTGATAAAGTGCCAAACCTCTGGGTAGTCTGGAAAAATTCTCTTGCGAGGCCTGTGGTGGTTCAGTCTTCAGAGCAGATGATTTCAGTTTCTATGCAATGGAATGGTCAACAGGTCGTGGTTTCTGTGATTCATGCTTCGTGTTTCAGGGCAGAGCGTAGGAATCTTTGGGTGGAGATGGGCATTGTGGCTGCCCTGTTCTGTCCATGGGTTGTTTTGGGGGACTTTAATGCCACATTATATTCCCATGAGAAGAGGGGTCCTGGTAGATTCAATGTGGGTTCCGCGGCAGAGTTCCAGGCCATGGTGGATGCTTGTGATTTGATTAGCTCTCCTTCCCAAGGATCCAATTTTACCTGGACAAACAATAGATGTAGAGGACATGTGGCGGCAAGGCTTGACAGAAGTTTTTTCAATGCTCAATGGTTGGACGTTTTTGGTGATTGTGGTCAGAAGGTGCTCCATAGATCTATTTCAGATCATGCTCCAATCCTTTTTTCCTCAGCAGCGATTCCTAAGCCTCGAAATGCCCCTTTCAGACTTCATCGCTTTTGGATGAAAGAGGAATCCTTTGTGGACCTGGTGAGGGATGTGTGGTCTAGGGAGGTTAGGGGTGGTCCCATTGGCAGGCTGGCATATAAATTAAGGGCAGTTAAGGGTGCTCTAAAAGGGTGGGCAAGACAAACTTTCCCTAACTTGGATGTAGCTCTTAAAGATGCTACTGCAGAAGTGGAGGAAGTCCAGCGAACTATTGACCAGATAGGGATGTCTGATGAGTTATACTCCAGAGAAGCAGAGGCGAAATCTAAGCTCTTGAAAGCAGTGGAGATGCACGAAAAGCTTTGGGCTGAAAAAGCTCGCTGCAATTGGGCGAAACTTGGAGACCGTAACTCAAAATTTTTTCATCTATCGGTTAAGGTGCGACGTATAAAAAACAGCATTCGTGCTTTGAAAAAACAAGATGGTACAATGGTCTCTGAGCCGCTGCAGATGGCAGAATATGTGTCATTTTTTTTTGAAAATTTTCATAAAGCGGACCATTGCATAGATCATATGGAGCTGTTGCAGGTGATTCCTAATGAGGTGAATAGGGAGGACTCTTCCATATTAGAAGCTATTCCTGCCAAAGAAGAGATTAAGAAGGTGGTATGGGGGTTGGATCCAGATAGCTCTCCTGGTCCTGATGGGTTCCCAGGTGCTTTCTTTATACAGTGTTGGGAGATAGTGGGTGACGATTTTTGTGGGGCTGTGATTGCTTTCTTCCGCGGTGGGAAGCTTCCGAATGGGGTAAATAACAGTTTTGTGACGCTAATTCCAAAGGTGGAGGGATCGGTCTCTCTGGATAAATTTCGCCCCATCTGCATGGCAAACTTTTTCTGTAAAGTCCTATCAAAGATCATGGCTGAGAGGTTATCTTGCCTTCTTCCTCGATTGGTGTCAGATGAGCAAGGGGCGTTCCAGAAAGGTAAGATTATTTCATCTAATATTGGATTAGCCTCTGAGCTTGCTAATTTATTACATACATCTGTCAGAGGGGGTGGCATGGGTATTAAGATTGACGTGCAGAAAGCCTATGACACATTGTCATGGGATTTTCTTTTTGCAGTCTTGAAAAAATTTGGCTTTTCGGATGTTTGGTTAGCTTGGATTCATGAAATTTTGGTTTCTTCTAGAATTTCAGTTTTATTGAATGGTGGTCCAGTGGGTTTCTTTGGAGTTGAGAAAGGTTTGCGACAAGGGGATCCGCTATCTCCTATGCTTTTTATTTTGGCAGAAGAAGTGTTGTGCAGGGGTCTAAATGGTCTATTAAAGGAAGGAAAACTGAAGGCGCTCCCTGGTCCTAGATGTGCTACTGTCCCCAGTCATCTGCTTTTCGCGGATGATATTTTTATCTTCATGAACGCAGGAGCAAAACATGTTAGATGTCTGAGAGAATTCTTGATTAATTACCAAGAATTTTCTGGCCAAAAAATAAGCTTGGAGAAGAGTAAGGTTTTTTTTGGCAAAGTCGCCCCTCACAGGAAGAGGTATATTTCTGATCTGCTGGGTATCCCAATTTGCTCTCTTCCGACGAGGTACCTTGGGGTTGAGATCTTCAAGGGCGCTGTCAAGAAGGATAGGATGCTTCCTCTTATGGATAAAATTAAATCTCGTTTACAGGGATGGCAAGGCAAACTCCTT
The DNA here is from genome assembly GCF_013358625.1 of Macadamia integrifolia. Lineage (NCBI taxonomy): Eukaryota > Viridiplantae > Streptophyta > Magnoliopsida > Proteales > Proteaceae > Macadamia > Macadamia integrifolia. The sequence continues at coordinate 23,200,654 of NC_056558.1, forward strand.
TCAATGGCTGGTCGTGCAGAGCTCATTCGGTCTGTGATCTTAGGTATGCCTATTCATAATTTTTCCATTTATTGGTGGCCTGAATCGGTGATTAAAACGGTGGAACGATGGATTAGGAATTTCCTATGGTCTGGGGATATTTCCACAGTGAAGAAAATCACTGTGAAATGGGAAGAGATATGCCGACCTAAGGAGGAAGGGGGTTTAGGTATCAGGCGACTGAGGGATGTCAACTGTGCAGTGATTAGCAAACTTGTGTGGCAAATGAAGCATGAAGAATCTGCTTTTAGTTCCTTTTTGCGGGCTAGATTTGTGAATGAAGGTGGAGACCTCAAGAAGGGTTATAGAGCATCTTCAGTGTTTAAAGGTATTGCGAAGATGTGGAATTTTGTATCTCTATCTGAGCGGTGGATGGTGGGTACAGGTGAGGACATTTTCTTTTGGAAGGATCGATGGATAGGTCCTTTGTCTATTGCTGAGCTCTCCCCCCTCCCTTTGTCCCATTTTTCCTATAGCAATTGCAGAGTGGTAGATTTTATTGAAGATGGTAAGTGGTGTTTTCCCCCTATTCAGTCTGAATTTTTAAAAGATATATTCAAAGCTATAGGGAATATATCTTTGCCACAGGGTCAGAAAGACCGATGCTGCTGGTCTCTATCCTCCTTAGGAGCTTTCTCCACTAAATCGGCCTGGGAAGCATTGAGAAAGGTTTCTCCTAAAGTGGGCTGGGCAAAAATGGTGTGGAGCTCGGTTTTGATCCCCCGCCAATCAGTTTTTGGCTGGAGACTTATACATGGAAAGCTTCCTTGTGATGACAAGGTAAAAAGAAAAGGAGTGCTGCTCCCTTCTAGGTGTGAGGTGTGCAATAAGGCTGAGGAGTCTATAAATCACTTGTTCGTGAAATGTGATGGAGCTGTCTACATTTGGAGGGCGTTTGCTGAAGTCTTTGGTTTTCATTGGTCCTATCAGGGGGATGATTTTTTAGCGCATGCTTCATGGTGGACTCAAAAATCCAAATCCATTGGTCTGTCTCAATTGTGGATGGCTGGTTTGATTCTTGTTCCATACTTTATTTGGATGGAAAGGAATTCGAGAAGATTTAGGGGTCTCCATCGATCTTATGGTCAAATCTTTCATACAATAATAGAGGAGATTAGAAGACGTGGCCCAGGAAAAAATGACAGAATAAAATCTCGACTTGATTCTGAGAGATGCTTGAAGCTTAATATAGAGGTGCCAAGAAGGAAGACTAAAGGGGTCCAAGAAATTTTCTGGCTGCCTCCGATGGAAGGATGGTGGAAGCTAAATTGTGATGGCTCGTCCTTGGGTAATCCAGGGAATGCTGGAGCAGGTGGCATTATAAGGAACAGCAAGTGCCAGATTGTAGCGATTTATAGCTCCTATTTAGGAATAGCTTCAAATTTCCATGCTGAATTTCAAGCTTTAATTGAAGGAATTGAGAGAGCTAGAGAGCTAAATTGTGCATCTCTGTGGATTGAATGTGATTCGGGCGCTGTGGTGCTCATGTTTCAAAGGGGCTGGATTCCGTGGTTTGTTTGGCAAAGGTGGTCTTCCCTTATTTCTTATCTCAGTGGTATAAGATGGAAAATCACTCATTGTTATCGCGAGGCAAACCCTATTGCGGATTTCCTGGCGCAGATGGCTGCTAAGAAGGAAGCATCTACATCAGTGGTGGAATGGCCTCCTGAGGTGCTTGATTTCATGGCTGAGGATGCGATGGGCATATCGCGATTCAGATTTTATTAGTTTTTTCTTTTCCTGTTTTTTGGCCTAGCACCTATCTTTCCGCTGATGGCAATGCCGTAGGTGGGGGTGGGTTCTAGGTGGGGTGATTTCTGGTTTTTTGTTTTTCTCTGGATCCTCTTTTTTTGGATCTTCTTTGTACACTTTCTTCTTTTTTTTCCCTTTTCTCTTAATATATATGACCCTTTAGCGAAAAAAAACTCAGAAACATAGCTACAATCCAAAAAGAGATGATTAAAGGATTCTTTTTTGTGTAGACAGAGTCTGTATCTTGATGGAAATGGAATCGAACACTGCTTTACTTTGTTATCAGTGGGAAGACTTTCTTGGGCAAGTCTCCAACCAAAAGTAGCTTAACTAGGAGTTAGCTCTTTAGCTAGGTTAAACAAGACTAGTTTTTTTTTAGTATATTTTACCCTTAGAAATTCTCAAGCTGAAAAAGATTGTAAAACTTTCCAGATTTAGTTAGAGACCACACCAATTTATCTGCAGCAACAATGGAAGGAAAAGGGATTTCTAAAATACGATTGCAAATATCTTGCAATTTCTTTTGATGTCACCTCAAGTAGAACCCACTTTCCATCCTCCATAAAATCTGAAACTAACTCCTTCATAGAGCCGACAATCAGAAGAGAAGAGGCCAGTTTGTCATATATCCCTTTTTGACCAATCAATGGATCATACCAAAAGCTAATTTTTTATCCATCCCCAACTATCCAACGAGTATTGTTTGAAACAAACTCCCAAACTTTTAATAAACCTGGCATAATGGAGGATGATAGAACATGAGCTTTTAAGGATACTTTAGAATCAATAAAGCTTCCTTGCAGAAATCCAGCCAAAGAAGAGCTCTCTGTTTTTATGTACCAACAAAATTTAGCCAAAACAACTAAATTTACATCCTTAAGCCAATGAATACCTAATCCACCCTCCAGTTTAGGCTTGCAAATAGAGTCCCATTTCACAACTACTGCTTTGGAAGTGCTAGCATCTCCGCTCCATATAAAATTCCTGATCCACTTTTCCATTATTGCAATAGAAGAAGCAGGCCATAGGTATACATAGAAATTGTCAATTAGGATACTACTCATTACAGTCTTCACCAGTTCAACCGATCCTACTAAAGCGAAGAGTTTCCCCTTCCAGCCTGATAGACTAGCTTTGAAGTTGTCCATCAAAGGGAGGATTCATCCCTTTTAACGTGCCCTTTGAATTAATTTTCCACTAAATAGTGAGTTGGAAAGTGACATTCTGGGATCGAGCCTTGAAATTTTTTTCTTTTTTTCTAGATTGATTTGTTGATCTGAGCATGTCTAATAATCTTCTGAAAACCTTTGAGTTTCTTAATACCTCTTAAGCCATCATTCCTAAATATCAGAAGATCATCTCCATAGAACAAGTGGAAGGAGTAAACAAATTTATTGGACTTGGTGTTCCTTTTACAACTACAAATTTCTTGGCCTTGTATTCCTTTTACAACTCCTTCTCTGAGAGTCCCTACAAAGCACTTCCTCAGAAATGATAAAGAACATAGGGATAGGGGATCACCTTGACGAACTCCTCTTTCCACTCCGAAAAAGCCTACCGGACCACCATTGATAAGGACCGATAAATGAGAAGAAAGGAGGATCGGTCTAATCCAGTTGATCTAGTTATGAGAGACTCCAAATCTTGCCATAACATCAAATAAAAAAGCCCCACTCAAGCATGTCAAAGGCTTTCTGAATATCCAACTTCAACCCGACATTTCCAACAAAGCTTTTTGTAGCCATCATATTAGTGAGTTCCGAAGCTACACCAATATTGGAAAAAAATAATTTTTCCTTTCTAGAAAGCTCCTTGTTCCTCAGAGATTAGGTGATGCAGAAACAAGGAAAGTCTTGATTTATATTTATAATATTATTATTAACAATTAAAAAAAAAACATTCTTTCAACCATTTTTCAATTATTATTAACATATTGAAAAAAAATATATTCTGTTTTTGGAGCAAACAATGACCTCTAAAACATAATTTATCTAGTTGATCTCATAAGTGGGACCCATTCCATACTGTATTTTGAGACTCAAAAAAAAAAAAAAAACCCAAGACAACAACCACCCTGTTTGCTTTTTTAATGCAAAACAAAAACCAATTTTAGATGCCAAAATATAAACCTAACAATTTGTATAAACAAATACTAAAAACAAGATTTCTTCAAATCTGGCCTTCACTTCAGTCTCCAACGGAAAACAAATTACTACTTAAGACTTTCTAAGCCAGATGAAGCTTGAAATTTGAGCTAAGTGATACATGGCAAGTCAGGAAGTTGCCTTGAAGGATGGGTTTATGAGATCCTCACTCCAACGAACTCTTAAATGAGAACAAAACTAATTAACCAACACTTTGCAATTTCTAGAAATATTCCAAAGTTCCAAAACCAACATGAAAAAGGATATGTAGTATTTTTTTGTATCTTAAGGAAACATCTCACTTAAAATTCTTATAATATTTTTGTTCTGCCCGTGGGATTTTGTATGATTTACTGTTTCAATATTTAGGCCTATGTAGGGAAGCTTACCTTACTCACAGCCAGTAGGAGGAAGAAATATAAAGATAAAATGTATCATAATAAGGTGAAATGTTTTAGGGAGAAGGAAATCTGCCAAATCTAGTTAGGCAACACTAGTGTGTGGTCTAATGGGGGACGCATGGGTTAAGGGTGTCAATATATAATAAAAACCGTTTATCGGAACTGAAACCGACCGGTTATAACCGAACCGAACCACACCATAATAAATTGATCCAGTTTTGGTTTTATAGGCTATAATTCCGATTTGGAATCTAACCAAATAAAAAAACAGATGGTTAACTGGCACCTAGTATTAAAGACTTAAAGTGTTTTGAATTTTGATGGGTCTCTAAGAAAAAAGGTGAGAAAAAAAAAAAAGAATCAAAGTAACAACCGAGAAGGGAGCTTCACTTTCACACAATCACACTTCTTGATTTTCTAATTTCTAGGATCATAGTTAATTTTTTTTTTTTTTTTTTGTAGCCTTTTACATAGAAAGCATATTGTTCTTGGAAAAATAAATGTATATTGTCTTAACTCTTTAGGAAATTTAATATATGTAGGATTCACACTAGTTGTAGAATGTAAACCATTTTCTAAAACGACACTATTAACTCCATGTAAACCGATTGTGAATCGAATAACAAAAACCGATTAAAAACCGCTAAAACTGAAACCGGATGAAAACAATTATGATTTCACCTTATTCCTATCTGGTGCGGTTTTGGTTTCACCTTATCAATATGTAAACCGAACCGGAACTGAACCGAATAACCAAAACCGCACCGTTTGACACCCCTAGCACGGGAGCATCTTCAGCACACAGGCACCTACTCCTATACACACACACTCACATACACAAAGCGTATGACAGAGTTCGATTCCATGACTTCCTCCCCTAGGCGTCGGCTCCCGAAGCTACCACCACTAAGCTATATATCATAGTGTTCGTAGATTTTATGGGATGCACAAACCATGTATAGTTACATGGTCTGCACACAAAGTTTGCCATGTGGCAGCATGAATGGGACCCAAATAATACGAGATTACAAAAAGAGTGGATGGACAGTTTGCGATTGCATGGGAGGAAAAGTAGTTGAATTTGAAACTGAAGTTTGACTCATGGATAACCCATATCATATCTAGATATCAACTATTAAAATTGCCACATCATCCTTACACGCTGAACAACTAATTGTTGACATCACAAGACCTTTTTTCCTGTATAATTTACATGCACATATGTTACACATGAATTTGCTTACCATGCGCCAGCTCCATAATCAGCCCTATGTTGATTAATGGATGAGAGGCTGTTAATCTCCTAATGTTCTTTGTCGGGAGCGAAGCTTAGGGGTCAAAGTTTGGCCTTGATAACCCTAACCCACCTTGGCCTACACTGAGCCTGAACAGGGCTTGGGCCAAGTTTTTTGACCCTGAGGACGAGGTAGGGTTCAAAAACCCCAACCGCGAGTCAAGGTTGGGTCGGCCTCGGGTTGAGGCCTCAACCCACCCAACCTGGCTCGAAATTTAACCCTAAATTTTTATATTAGAATTCAGGGCTCCTATTGGTATTTCATTTTTTATAATTTTTTTAATGTATAGGATATGAATAGAAAAAATAGGTCAATCAAGATTAATCCAACCATTGCAGAAGCTAGGGTCAACACAACCCTAGCCCAAGCTGAGCCAACCCGGCCTTGACAGGGTCAATTAGGGCTGTGTTGGGTTGATATGAACCCGACAAGGTTGGGATTGAATCTGAACCCTGCAGGGTTGGTTTGGGCCTGGGTTGAATTTGAGGACCTAGGGTTGGGTTAGGGTTTTAAAAAAACAAGCCCAACCAGCCCTGTTTCACCCCTAGCGTAGCCCCTTACCAGCATAGGGTCAATGGGAACACATATGAAGGCATCAACAAAATGAATATTTTCATTTTTCATGAGAGGTAAGGCAGTCATTTCACTCTCTTTGTCTTTGGGTGCAGCCCCCACATTCCCGGACAGAGTCCTTCACTACCCCTCCACACCCAAAAAAAAAAAAAAAAAAAAAAAAACCATTACTGCTATACTTTTGGAGTAAGTTAGGTAGGCGCTGGCAGGCCATTTATCCTATAACTGCAATTGGGAGGGTCTGATTCTGATATGATAAAAATATGGTTTAGGTATTTTTAATTTACTCGAAGGACTTTGATGGTCCAGGTTCAGGTCCAGCAAGCAGTGATCATCAGTGTTTTGTCAGTTTATAGGCCTATGTTTCCTTCTCTTCTGTTTTCCTGTTTTTCTCTCATAGAGTACCTCATGAGTCATGATCCTCTTAAGTCGAGTCAAACCCGAGTAATTAGGTTCACACTTCATTGTAGTCAAAGTCAGAAACTCCTTCAAACAGGTCCCATTGCCATTCTTAAGATCAGTTCTAGCATAAAGAAACCCTAGATTTATTCTATGATTGCCTTGATCAGGAATAAGAATAAGAGCCTGTAACGTATTCTGAAAGTTGGAGACAGACCCAACTGTAAAAACCCCAGCATCTAAGCTTTGGATCCAGTTAAGTCAAAGTTCAAGGAGAATGAAGAGTGGATTATTGATAGAGAATCATTTGAAATGTTATGGCATTTGGGGCAAAGACTATTTGATGCACTGGAGATCAGGATTGATATGATGCAGATATAGAAGAGTACAGAAGTACAAAAAAATTTAACTTGGGAAGAGGGTATGAGAAGGATGACTTTGGATTGACTATAAACATGGTACTAATTACTAAATATACTAGAATTGACGTCAAGAATAAGAAATACGTGAGAAAAGTATGAAAACTGAGATTTCAAAAGAGAAATTAAATTTAAAAGCATTGTTTGATAATTGACATGAATGGTGAGATTTTGTTTCTTAGGTTGGGGGTAAGGTGGTATGTCCCCCTTTCTAATTTCATAAAATTCTGAAGGACTGCAAGGGGTGTACAAAAAATGTAAAATAGAACTCAAAACGATGCGTAAAGATGAATGTGAATTGCAAATATACAATCATATGCAATGCATAGAAAGATTTATGTGATTCGATAAGATTGTATATGTCCATGGTGAGAAGAGATCGATCTGCTTTACTATCATTGAAGAATAGGATTACAATTTATAACTACTCGTCCTTACACCTCTCTCAAATTGATTGTAGAAAAAGAATATACGAGGCCGAGGGCCCTAATAAACCTCTTACCTATCTTTCGGAATCAACCAACTTATGCAAGAGACAAAATTAAACCTAACTACGACCAATCAATGACCGGCCTAATTCTGAGGATTTTTTCTTTTGAATTTTTACCATTTTTTATAGTATGGTCAAGTTTCCCATTTATCTTTTTGAGGCAAGTGTTATATACTTTAGAGACACTTTTCCTATCTTATTATTTGACAATTTCATAGGTCTTGGAGTGTGGATTTTTTTTTTTTTTTAAATAAATCTTTTAACTTTTTATTCCATATTTTTCCTGTTAATGTATGAGATTATCTATCCATTTTTTTCCCCTGTTCTTTGGCCCCCCTTTTTTTTGAAGAGTAATTTACAGAGCCACCCCCTAGAGAATGCAACTATTAGGGAAACATCCACTGCATAATACCAAATTATACTTAGACCCCCTGCCGTTAGTCGTTGTTAAGTGAGAAATTGAAATGGCCGTAGAGTTCAAGAAGGTTTTCTGTGCATAGGTGAGCATGCTTCAACCCGGCACACTCTCCAACAGCGGCTTTCCCCATCACTATCCTTCAGGTGAGCATCCCTGAAGAAGCGTAGAGGGGTTACAGTTGAGAGGAGAAGAAGAAGGGTTAGAGTTAAGAAGGGAAGAACGATTTGGGGAAGAAGCACATACCTATTTCGATTTGGGGAAGAAACAGTGCAGAACTCCGTCACTACTCGTCGCCACTGCCGCTGCTCTTCACAGAGAGATCGCTGATGCTCTGAAAAAGTGAAGGATTTGGGGATGAAGAACACGGTATCAATTTGGGAGTGGGTTTTTTTCAATTTAGGTTTGGAGACTTATTAGAGGATATATTAGGTACTTCACCTTTTGCAAGGGTATTTTAGTATTTAAAAAAATATATACTAGCTGACATCAACATGCAAGGTATATTCCATGCATAACAGCAACTGACGGCAGGGAATTTGAGTATAATTTAGTATTATGCAGGAGGTGTTTCTCTAATAGTGGCATTCTCTAAGGGGTGGCGTTGTAAATTACTTTTTTTTAAAAGAATTGAATAGGTTGAGTTCATGTGAGTTGACCCGAGAATTGTCCAAAACCAAAAAACAGATTAGTTTATACCAAGTACAGGGTCTACAGACAAATTAACGACTGAATTTTAACTGCATGTACTCAGTGGTTCACACTTCACCTTCACCATAGCAAATTAAGCAGTTCACCACATACTGAAAATAAATTAGTAAAACAAATTAACAAAAATGCCATTCAAAAGATACCTTCTTGGAGGTCTCATGTGCTGCACCAGCTGGGAAAAGTTATTCCAAGGTCGTTTTCCTTCTCTTCATACTCTAGAGAGAGAGAGAGAGAGAGAGAGAGAGAGAGAGAGAGAGAGAGAGAGAGAATGTGTGATTGGGAAATAAATAGAGAAAGAAAAGAAGTGAAGAAGGGATACAGTTGCTTTGCTTGTTTGGGTTTAGAGGGATGGGTTGCGTAGAGTAGAGTTAGAGAAGAGAACCCTAAAGTTTCCGAAAGCTGCTGTTGCTGCTGGTGGTGGTGTTGAGAGATAATAGACATTACGGAAAGATAGTAAGTGGAGATTTCGGAGCTGAAACCCTAAAAGGAATAGCGCTTCCAAACCCTTATTTTGGGTAGTAAAAGAGAGATTTAGCTTCTTTCATTCTTTTTTTTTTTTGCCTTTCTAAAGTTATTTTGATCAGACTTCTCTGAACCTTTTGCAGCAACAAAACAAAGTGTAATTCCATATTTAGCTGGTTTCTTATCTCTTAGATCTGCTCAGAGACAAAGAAACTTGCATTTTTGCCCCTTTTTCCGCCTTTTTTTGTTGGTTTTCTGATAAATTCATGGTGGGTTTTAAGTTTAAAGCACAATTATATCAAGACTTGAGGATCAGTTTCTTTATCAGCTTGTAGATGCAGATTGTGGGCTTCTTTTAAAAATCTCATCAACAACCATCTCTCTCTCTCTCTCTCTCTCTAGCTCTCTCCCTTTTCCATCTTTTATCATTTCTTGCTTACTTAGAGGAGCTGATATTTTCTTCTCCTTATGACCTTTGGTGTTGAGAATTTCTTCATAACTTATCTGATCCAAGATTTTCAGCTTTTCTGCATCTAGTTTTAAGCTCCCTTTTAATGAAAATTAAAGAAGTAGCCAGTTTTCCTCTCTCTCTCTCTCTCTCTCTCTTCGTCTAGAGGGTTACGTGGAAAATGATCCTTCTTTGCTGATTTCTGCTATATCAAATCCTTCCAAGTTTCTGTTTGATCTTCATTTTTCGTTATTATTTTTTTTTCTCTTCGAAGTCCAGACCCCATAGCTCTTTAGGCATTCCTAAGTTTCCCGCTCACTCTTCACTTACTTCTTGATATGATTGACAAAAGTTTAAAAAATAAAACCTCTTTTTAATCTCTAAACAAACTAAGGTCTCTAAAAAAAAAATATGAAAAAATAAAAATACAAGTTGGTTAATTATACATGTACCAGAGAGTATTCAAAGTTTTCTAACATTTACTTGTGCACTGTTGAAGAATTACTCAAATATAAGAGATTAAATAATTACCCATTTTATCTAGCTACTGTTAAAGAATCACATAACATAAAATGACAGGAAATTTCATCTTTTTCCTAAAATTCTCCGCAGATTATCAACGGAGCAGGTGGAAAAGAGGGAATTCTGCAAAATGGGGAGAGGAAAGATTGAAATTAAGAGGATTGAGAACACCACAAACCGTCAGGTCACCTTCTGTAAGAGGAGGAATGGACTTCTGAAGAAAGCATACGAGTTATCGGTCCTTTGTGATGCCGAAGTAGCTCTTATCGTCTTCTCAAGCCGCGGTCGCCTCTATGAATACTCTAATAACAGGTTCTTCTTTCTATCCGTCTCTGCCAAGAATCAGATCCTTGAAACCCTAGTATGCTTCTTCTTCTCTCTTTTTTTTTTTTTTTT